>NC_142169.1:21940833-22256666 GCF_029865625.1 Vigna umbellata
AAATCATAATATAAAAGCATAGAACTATTAAATCATAATATAAAAACATAGAAAGGTTAGCTCCCCTACCTCTATTCCAGACGCCTCTTGCTCTGAATTTATTTCTCCGAAACCTTTCAGAACCTCTACCCTTCTTGCAACTAAAAATTTCTCTCTAACTTTCTCTCACTTGATTTCTCTTCTCTTGGTGCAAAATACCCTTCCCTCCCATGGCTATTTATAGTAAAAAAAATTTACTATTCATTAATATTTTAATATTATTTATTATTTTAATATTATTTAAAAATAATATTTCAATCCTTTTCTCACAAATCTGATCCTAATTTCTACCTACTACTTTCTTCCATGCTAAGGAATCCAAATGCTGAAAATTTATTTTTACTATTCACTTTTTACTATTTACTATTTACTTTTTACTATTCAATTAAAAAAAAATTTACTAAATAAGTTTACCAAAAATTTGAACCTTTCCTTCTAAAATTACTATAATTTTATATCCAAAATTTACATTTTTCCATCCATTAAAATTATTATTACTAATAAAATACTAAAATTTACTACTATAAATATATATATATATATATATATATATATATATAGATTTTTTTTTTATGGGTCTTACAACTATCATATAAGAGGTATTATATAAAGAGTAATTCTTATTTGGTCTACATATTTCTTTTTTCAATTTTATTCTTAAATATTTGTTTTAAGTATTTTTTTTTAATTTAACTGTTTTAATTTTATTTGGCTTTTTTTAAATTTAATTGTTTATTAATAACTGTTTATTAATATTTAATTGTTTATTCAGAATAACTGTTTATTAATATTTTACTTCCAATATGTTTCGGTAAACCAAAAAGTTATTTTGGTATCTAAATTTATAGAGCCAAAGGCTCATGGGTAGGTGGCGGATCGTTGACTGGTCTATTTTTCACTCTCTTTTCCATAAAATCTTGTTTGTGTTCTGCACCGAACCAACTCGAAGGCAGTGATGAATGCAAACATGGCCGCGGCTACCACGATTTCTCAGCTCGGATGCTTCTCCGCCGTCCACCGTAGCATACACCTCCGCAGCCGCTCGCTTCTATTTCCTTCTCCTCGCTCCAAGGTCTTTCTCCTCTTTCTCATTTCCAAATAGTTTATTGCCACCGTCACTGTAACTTGGTAGGGTTCGTGGTAAGAAAAATTGCATGCATCAGGCTCGCGAATGTACTAGGTATTGTGTAGATCTAAAGCGCCGCTTGCTAAATCACACGTTACCAAGGGAAGTTTGAAGTAGCTGTCGTTGCAAAAAATTAAAGGAACTCTAACGTCGACGACTTAGAGTCCAGAGTGACGTTGTCTTAGAATCGCAATTTTAGGTTCTTATTATGGATTGACTAACTTTTAATGCCTGTTTGAACTAATTGGTTTCTCTTAGGGAAAAAAATGTTATCGTGTTTTGTTTGCGGCTTCTCGGTGGTTGTTTTAATGATTACTTCTTAACCAGTCTTTTTCTAACATGATTTAGTGTTGAATATGGTGCTTTCTGTTCATACATTTGGTTTTCTGATTTTGTTGGTTTCAGTCACAGGAATTTTTTAATTTGTATTACTTACAAACTAGATTACTAGAAGAAGAGAAGAAGCATTAACATAAATCCATTATATTTTGGAATTCGGTAGAAAAAAGAAAGCAGTATGTTGTTATCATAAGCAATATATTTTTAATCACCGTAAATTTTGGAAATTTTGTGACGAGTTTCTTTCACATTATGTGGTTTTTATTATTTTTTTAATATGGATGTATGACAGTTATAACTCTGTGTATCCCATTCCATCATATCTATCATTCGCGTTCCTCTTGTGACTTGTTTCCTTTTGGGGTATCACTCAGCCCTTCTATGCCTTGCTTCCCTTCTACTATTGACTTTGTTGCTGCAATGCACACATAATCTACATCTTTCAGATTTGGCGCCCATTACTACATATATATGCTTGTATTGGTTTATGTAATTGTAGTGAGAATACCCAAATTAAAAGGCACATAGCAGAGTACTGGGAGTCAATATGATCAAGTATTCAAGTTGGCCTTGTTGATGATTTGATAGATTGGCACGTTTCTCCTTATTTAGGGAAAGTCATATTAAGTCTATGTGCTTGCGCATATCTTTACTTTGATATTGCAACCGTAGTGCTAGACAATATGGACAGGCTTAAATAACTGCATAAATAATATTTTTGTTAAATAAAAGTTTTCTAGAGCAATTATTTGACATTGATACTGAACTAGAAGCATATCTCATTTAGTTATCAGTTGTTATGAGTCTGGAGAGGCATGACACAGATACTGCTGGGACTGATACCAAAAATACACTGAGTTATGCAGCTGATGTGTCAAAGCTACATGTTGAAGAAAAGCAGAACTCGTATTCAACAGAAGACGACCATGATACTGAAAAAACAGGGGTTGGACAGGAAATACAAGGAAGTGTTGATCAACCGAAAAAGACTGCTAAAATCCATGACTTCTGTTTAGGCATTCCCTTTGGTAAGTGTTTCCTTGTGTAGATTATTTGCACTTTAGATAAGTTATATGATGCATTTCCCATACTCTGCTTGTTTGGAGGGAAATGGAGGGGTAGAGATTATTAGTTTTTTTTTTTTTTTTTTAATTTTATCCTATTTGATTCAGAAACTTAGTGAAATGGGAGAGCTAAAATCCCTCTCTGCCTACCTTCAATATTGGGGAGGGGGATGTTTGGAGGAGAGGGAAGCTAAATTATAGTTTTTGGACTGTGTAGAATGAATTATCTCAATTTATTTACTTCTCATCTCCACCATTACTGTTTATTAGGGTCTGACAGTATTTTTCTCTCCCCCTCCCTTGCAAACAAAATAAGGTGATCATTCCCTCCCCTCCCTTACTTTGAACAAAATACATTATTAGTGTGGGTGACGGTGTTTGGTTTAATTGCTCTTTTATCCCCTTTAATTGTCAATCTAATCAGAAAGAGAAAAAAGTGACTCCTTTGTTGTTGACAAGTCTGGCATACACTGTTTATTTTTATTCCCTGAAAATTTCTCAGTAGTTGATAGCACCGTGTCTACGGCAAAAATCAGGAGCAATTTCTGACCTTTGCGTGACACGAACACTGGTGCAGCATGTGCTTATTATTATGCAGCAGGTGCAGCTGCTTTTTGCCGCGAGATTGCCATTCTGTTTTCTTTGTATTTTTTAATCCTTTTTATTTCTTAAGCCATTTCAATTAAATTCCCTTATAAATTGATCAGTTACATTTTCCTATTGTAAAGGTTAACAAAAATGCCCCTTGTAATGTTTCTTTTTTCCTCTCTTTTTTTCTGAAGTGTAACACTTTTGAGTCTCCCCTATTAAGTCCCCCTTTTGTACGATAATGTGTGAACGTGAAGACTTTTGTTCCCTTTTTTCAATATTCATGGGTGTGATATAATATTTTTAAATATGCATATTGTTTTCCAAACTACGCAATAGAGGCCATCCTGCCATTTGAGATCCCAACTATAGTGTTTTGCAGGGGTCACAGTTCCATGCTGCTATCAAAGATTAACTACTTAGGTTGAATTTGATGGAAGATGTTAGATTATCCTGTTTATTAGGTCTGATCTAGGTAAGTTGAAATTAAAGCTCGTTCAAAGGAGATAGAAAACGATTATACCTTCTGTTCATGTTTCAGAGACTGTAGTACACTAGGTGAAAGATATTTGAATATAGTGAATTGATTTATGTTAGGACATCACTCAGAATGATTGTCTGGGAAGCTCTGAACAGTGCCTATGTCAACTAACTATTGGCTTCTCATCATTGCTAAGCTCACTTCATCAATGAGCTAAAGCAGCTCAAGTTGGTTTCCAAATCCCTATTTAAGACTTGGTTTGACCATCTGAATCAGGATGATGAGAGAGCTCATTTAACTAATGCCCCTCAACTTAAACAATTCTTTCTAAGAATAGCTAATGAAAAAGGAATCAGTCTCTAACCACCGATTTTTTAATACTGTTTAGCGTTACTGCATATCTTTAGAATAACTCAGTGACTGTCTTGTCCATACCAGGAGGCTTAAGCAACCAAAAAAGAGCTATATTGTAACTAAATTCCTATTGTTACGTATCCGAGTCGGAGACGTATTAAACACGATCACAATAGGTAAAAAAGACAATGAACGAATGATAATGGACGAATGAATCTCTTTTATTGATGGTAATATCTGAATGAACAAAAGTAAACAATAATTGGGAGCATAACCTCCTTCAATTACTTGGGAGCATAACCTCCCTCACAGGACGCATAGTCGCCTGTCAACCAAACTCAATAATCAAAAGCATCCTTTCACCCTAGCATTTAGGCTTTATTTATATTAAATATTTCCCTAGAATACAATCCTATTTACTATAATTAACTTATACAGAATAATAGAATATAATTCTATTTACTATAATTAACTTATACTGAATAATAGAATATAATTATATTTACTATAATTAACTTATACTAAATAATGGAATATAACTATAATTACTATAATTAACTTGTACTTAATAATTCCTCGGGATATAGCTCTAATTACTTTAATTATCTTGTAGTGAATATTTTCCTTGAATGTGACTCTCCTTTACTATTATTAGTTCCCACCCATCCTAACTACTACTACTACAGTTAGGATGGTCACTCTTCAACCGTTTGGCCTGATCGATCCTCGACTTCCACCATTCGGCCTGATCGCTCCCCGCCTTCCTTCATTCGGCCTGGTCGCTCCCCATCTTCCACCGTTCGGTCAGGTCGCTCCCCGCCTTCCTCTGTTCGGCCTGGTTGCTCCCCGTCTTCCACCGTTTGGCCAGATCGCTCCCCGTCTTCCACCGTTCGATGCCCTTCTCCTTCTCTCCTATACCTTCTCTCATATACCTTCCAACCCCTCACATCACTCTGTTGGGATACCGTTCGGCCTTTATGGTTAATACCGTTCAGTCTCACTCTCCTCCTGCCATTCTTCTTCTCATATACTTTCCAAACCTTATTATTACCCCCTACCATATACCGTAACACCTATCATCAACACAAAGAGGTTGTATAATCCTCTAATATTATGTAAACCCAAGAAATCTGTGTCTACTGAAATGTGGTTAGGAATCTCGAGTCTATTAGAGTCCAGCACGTGTAGCCTCATAATTGTTCTTTTCACAGACATTACAGGACCTCACAAAGTCCTGGACATCTCCCTGGCCAACCCAAAAGAGATAGCAGTAGAACAGGTTTGACTTTCCCTGTCCTCTCTCCAACCAAGGTCAGTCATTTTCTTCTAGAATTATCAATTTAAACTGTTTATTAGGACAGGTAAGTAGATGGTGGAATTTCTCACCACAATGAAAGCAAATGCCTTTTTTCACTGAATGAACTCAAGGTAAAAGAGATGATGAAACCGTTTTCTCTTCAGTTTATGCTCTCCAGTGTTGGCATACCAGTCACAAGGATAAAGCAAAAAGAGAGAGACGAGCTAAGATTAGGGAGAAAAATTGGAAGTACTGTACTACATAAGAGCTTGGGAAGAAAACCAGAGCTTAAGGCTCCTTCAGAGATTGTATCTCTGCCACAAAATTAGAAGTCTCCGATCAACCCTACATGCCCGCAGCTTCTTTCAAGTTTTAACTAACTGGTCATATCTCAACAGTGTCAATCCAACTATTTCCAGCTCAACTCACGCCTGCTAACTAACTTGCTTCTTGATGTCCGTTCTTCTCTTGTATACTTTCTATCTAGACCCTTGTTCCATCTCTTCTATTGTTCACCAACCGATACTTGTTACTCATCTGAACCTTGGGTCCAAAAATTGACCTCCATATAGGCTTTATGAAGTTCAGTATTACCTAGATTATGACTTATTAAACTTTTTGCACCTACCTGGCAGTTTAAACGGAACGCTATTCTGAACTGGATATATTATTTGTGGTTGATTTCTTTGTGACCCGTGGCATAAAAAATATAGAAGTGTGGTACATTATTTCAGTACTAAAAGAAAACATATATCGTACTCTATTAGGAAATCATTTCTTCCCCTTAAAGATGTTATATCCCATCTTTATCTTTTGTTTTAGGTGGTTTTGTTTTAACTGGAGGAATTGTTGGGTTCCTTTTTTCACGGAGTCCTGCAACACTGAGCAGTGGTGTGCTCTTTGGTGGTGCTTTACTGTTCCTCAGTACCCTTAGCTTGAAGGTCTGGAGGCAAGGAAAATCGAGCTTACCATTTATTCTAGGACAAGCAGGTATGTGATTTAAGCAGTATTAATATAGTGATGGTCTTGGAAGAAAAAGAAAGAAGCTAAAAAGGCTGCAGCCCGATCTTATTTGGATAATAGTTATATACTCTCTTGACTTGTTTCGGTATTTTGCAGCATTGTCAGGGATTCTTATCTGGAAGAACTTCCAGAGTTACTCATTGGTAGTACATCTATTTTTGTAAAACTGTTCTTATGTTGTGTCTCATTTAATTGCTATACTTATTTGCTTTGCTGGATGATGCAGGCAAAGAAAATATTTCCAACTGGTTTTAGTGCTATTATAAGGTATCTCAATCCATTGCTTTTTATCCTAGTTAGTTAAGTTAAATATGTTTTTTCGTTTTCAAACTATTTTCAAAAATGGTGTTCTGTCCCTAAATTAAATTTATATACTTATTTCATCCTTTCATTTTATAAAAGTCATGTAAATTATCTTCTTCGGCAAACGATGAAGATAATATTATAGTTTATTGTGGAACTTCATTTGTTTCACCACGTGCTGTTTGTTAAGAGGATGTTTTACATTATTTGCAGAGACAAAATAGTATATAATTTAGTTTAAGTACGAAATTCATTAACTTAGAATAATTTGAAATGAAAGTCATATTTAACCCTATTTAATTATATACTTTCTATTAGAGATTGATAACTGTTTTTTTTTTTTGCCCCTTGGGTGTTAGACATTCTCAATTTCGATCTGATTCATTTATGCTTCGAGATTTATTTTTATTTTTTTTGCAGTTCTGCAATGCTCTGCTTTTATTTCTATGTGCTTATCTCTGGAGGAAATCCCCCACCTAAGAAATTGAAGCCCTCTTCCAGCACTGCATGATGAGATAGTCAAGATTATACTAGCTTATAAAATATGGAGATATAATATCTTATTTTTCTGTGAATTGAAAATAAGGCTGTAAGCTAATTTGGCCTTGTTGCTTTCGAAAATAGGTCAGCCAAGAGGCACAACTGTGATTATTGCATTAGATTCGTAGGGCTTTTGTGGAGTATACACTAATAATATGAAATTTGATGGTAAAGATCATTTGTTTGTGACAACTACGTAGTTTCGATACTTTGCCTACAGGGCACGTAGACTGAATAAATATCCTGTAATTATTAATTTTGGTATGATTAAAAATGAATCTCGTGCTTTCTGCCCAATGTGTTTGGGATTAAAAGAAATTATTGAACATAACTCGAGGCCAAAATTTATGCTCAGTAGAAATACTTGCAAGCTTAAATATGTCTTACTTTCGTGCTAAACCAAAGCGTTGTCTTTTATTATTGTTACTGCGAATATGTTTTTTACGTTTCCTTGTTTCTTAAGGTGTGCTGGGAAATGAAAGATGTGAAGACCTAAACTTAGTCAAAACTTAAAAGTAAAAAGAAAAAAAAACTGTACCAATCTCCTTATGTTTTCGATTCGTGGTTTATTTCAAAAATTATTTTACATTGATATTGTAATGACCATAGGAACTGTGATTGAGTTAACTGGACACAAACTATTCAATACAAAAGGAGTACTGTCACCCGACAACCACTGCCATCAATGCAATTATTCGTAAAAGACATAAATGGAACAAAATAAAAGAATTACATACTTAAGCAAACAAAAGATGCAGAAAAAAGAGAGCATATCATTTGGTAAGTTTTATGATATTATATTTCCTACTTAATCATAATCTTTCATTTATGCAAATTCATTTTACTAATTAAACTATAATGTTTTATTCGGTTGAATTTCACCGACCATTCAAAATTCTCAATTTAAATTGTTTGAATTGAATTTAGTTGCCAAACTTGTAAAAGGAATTATTAACATTTAATATGTATTATATAAAGATTAATGAAAACTATAATGACTTAAGACTATCTAATAATTTTTTAAATATTTGTACATTTATTTGAGGGCGACAGGGTAGGGTTGTTTGGAGAAATATTAGATTTTAAATTAGGATAAAATAATTAATAATGCCTAATTACGTGTTTGTTTCATAAAGATTTACTTGAATCATGAACAAATGGTAGTCTAAGAACACCTAATAAATTCCCGATCATATGACATTAAAGTATGATGTTTTAATGTTTGTAATAAGAATCAAACAAATGAATGGTCAACAATATTGAAGTTTAAAACCAAAGAAATGCAATGGTAAAGGATTTCCAAGTCACGATATTGTACCACCAAAGTCCCTATTCGGGAGCATATTATCTTTCATTGTTGGCACCACTTTTGTCATCTTTCGTAACTCTATTGTCTCCTTTTCAATAAAAGTATTTTTTAATACAATGCAGCTACCAATTGACATCTTTGTCACATTGAATATCAAAATTTTAGGGTATAAATCTGATTTAACAAGTATTAGATGGAAAATGAAAGCACCAATGTTATAGTTATGATCCCTTTCGAGCAAGGATCAATCCTAGGGTTTTGGAACGAGAAAAGGAATTTGCAAGAAATAAAATACTCAATTCCATTCATGCCCCTTTACTAGACAACAATGCACTTATAGAGTATTGTTCTTTGACTAACTATGCCCATCTTAAAAGTTTCTTCTTATTGGAAAAGAGAAAAGGTGTTCAGAACAGGAAAAGGAATCTAAGAATTGAAAGAAAATTCGAGTTGGCGACTAAGCGTAATCACTCATGCAGCTTCACTTTTTTAGTCTCTTTTCGACTTAGTTCCATGACCTTAGGAACCTCACTTGGCCCACTTGTATTATGAGGCTGTTAATATATAATAAAAAAAATTTAAGTTATAATTGTTTTAATTTATTTTATTATAGATATTAATCAATCAATTGAAATTTTTTAAAATATTTATTTGCTTAAATGTGTTTTTAATATATGTATAGAAAAAAATTGAAATTTTAAATTAAAAAATTAATAAAAAATAGTTGACGGACTATTGTTGGCTCGTCCTTTAAGCTTTGTTCTCTTGAGATGATTTGAAGGAGAGTGATTGAATGAATTTAAGGGTAAATTTTTTGTTGTTTGTTTGAATGGATTTAAATGTAATTGAGAGTGGATTTGGTGTACGATTTGACTGATGTGACAGATAAATTTTTTTTTAATTGATAGAAATTGAAGATTACCAAAATGTTCCTAGTTATTAATGTAATATAAAATGATAATTGTTAACGTTATATTTAATTGTAAAAGAGATTATAAAGAGTAAAAAAAATTAATATTAATTATTAAAACTAATTTTAATATTGTACAAAAAAGGAAAAAGAAAAATTAATTTTTAAGATGAAAATAAATTGTATTTATTATTATTATATGTTTAGTATAATATGTTTACTATGCACCAAAGAGTGTTTCGGTTGCATGGAGGAATATGTTCGGCGACGCCATCATAGGGTGGGGGATCTGCCAAGGATTGAAGAGAATGTTTGAAATCTGCAGGATCTAGACGGAGAGGTCGCCGACGTTTTCGGCGATCTCGAGAATTGAATTCAAAAATCGCAAACGATTGGCAAGTTCCATTGTTTGAGCGTTAAGGATGTCGTTGGCGGCTTCCATCTCAACGTACGCGGTCCTTCGCCTTTATGCTATGCACCACATGTATGTTCTCGTTTTTCCAATCAGCTCGCTTCCTCGGTTAGGTTTTCCAGTTGCTTCTGCTTCCACATCCACGATCTCCTCACCGATTTGCGGTTCGACTCCATCCGCTTCCTCTTCCTCTCGTCTACGGCCGGATCTCCTCCCTCTGACGATGTTCAAAGGGCATTCACACCCTTCCTTAATTTTAAGGAAAACATGTTGGAACTGAACATGTTGGAACCAAAACATGTTGGAACCGAATCCTTCCTCTCCGGAACCTAATACCAAGTCCAGTTGTATGTCTTCATTGCACCGAAACCGGTTCCAAGGCCACCGAAACCGAACTTCTTCTACGAGTGAACCTCTGCTGGAACCGAATCCACACAGCTTCTTCCTCTCTTCTTCATCTTCCTTCACGCTGAACTCGCCCACTCCCTCCTCTTCTTTATCTTCAACGTCTCTCATCTTCATCTTCAACCTCCATTCTCCTTCCTCTCCTGCAAAACAAAGAACAAAACTCCACGAACAAAACACTCACCTGTGATAAAAGGGTGATGGCATTTTACAAAAAGATTGAGGGTAGAAAAGATATTTGACAGTAAATCAGCTTAAATCTTCACAAAACAGTGAGATATGAAAAATTCCTATATCTCGCAAATCTTCACAAATCATTCGTCGCTCATCCCTTCATGTGAACATGTTTTTAATCGCAAGTGAGCACATGCTTAATGGGACGGATAAAGATTTTCAACATGTTTTGTAAATACGGGTCAATTTGTTCAAATTTGTGTTTTATATATTAAAATTTTGACAATAAACCTCAATATATTTATACAATAATTATATGTCAAATTTGATTGATTTGATTTCTAATTGATTATACAATTGTATCAAATATGCCACACAAAATATACAAGTTAGTTTTCTTGATAAAATCAACTTAAAATAATAAAGTTCAAAAAGATAAAACCAATGGACACAAATTTTATACTCCTCCAATGGAGTTACATTCTTATAGTTAAAACAACTTTAGTTTGACTTTTCACTAGTTCAAGATATTACAATATTTTTACAATTGAGTATTTGAAAGAGAAATACAACCAACACAAGTTTCTTGATTCACACAAGAAACCACCATAACACAACAAGAACCTCTCTTATAGACCTCGACTCATACCAAGAACACCACACAAACACAACGAAGTCACAAGAAAGATCAAACTTCAAGATTGACTCTGCCTAGCCAATCAAGAGCCTTCTTCAACTCACCAACAAAGAGAAAATCATAACTCCAATATTACAAAGTGATTCACAAACACAACAACACCGAATTTCTCTAAGAGAATAAGACTTTCAATTTTCCAAAAGTGTCTTCGTCCATTCACAAATCTATACTCATCTCACAGAAAAAGAAAGGCTATATAGTAATGTAAACTGACATATTAAATTGATTAAAAAAATTATCCATTGATTGATTTGCTAGTCTTTCATTCTCGTATCTCTTTACCAATAAAAAACATACTAAAGTTTGTTAACTCATACATTCTCATTTTATAGTTGTTATACAATGCACAAAATATAGATCAGTGTAAAAAAGAGGAGAAAAACTTCCTAAGGCAAGCCATGGTGAGAATCCTAACATCCCATTCCAGATCTCTTTATATACCTTCAACAAATTCTACATATGAACAATCTTAAGAATGCATTAGATAAAAAGGGTTGGAATTGATGTCTCTAATATTGTATTTAAGATCACATTTTACAAAATAGCCATATGCAACAACAACAGTGACATATATAGTACCTAATTTGGATCTAAATTTTTTAGATAACCAACCTTTAAAACTTCTATTTCATATAGATTTACGGATGTTGAAATGAAACCTTGTCCTATAATGACACATGATACATTAGTTTCGATTCCAAAGAGGTAAGTAAATTTTAAATCTATACTAAGGCACAAACACTTATAGTAAAGAGAGGTAAGGGATGATAACTAACTAGCCTTTCTATGATGCTTCTCACTCCCCTTTTGCAAAAACGGGTTTTAATTTCTGTGTTGGTGTTTCATCGAATAATATAAAGCACAAGTAATACACCCACCAAATCTTGATTTAGCTTAGACAACAAGAGTTTGTATCTTCACAATTTTTTTTTTCAGCAAATACTATAAAATTCAAATTACCTGGTAATTCTTCTTAAAAAGGTATCAACAATGGTATTACTACCTTTACTATTTTGAAGCTTTTTTTATATCGACGCTAAGACCTTAAAAAGAAATTATGTCACTACATGTGATATGTAAGACGCCTAAAGTTGGGTAGATTAATATTGATAGGGCTAAGTAAGTGTTTGAGTCATACTTCTTATGGTAAATTTTTAGAAGAAGTCAAAGTGATTATAAATAAGCTATAGCCTTCTTATAAGTTTGAACTCAAAATTCCTATATGAGCAATGGATTTGGTGGTGAAACATATTAAAAGAAATTGCTAAATCTATAAATAATTATATATTCTTTTTTAACAGTAGATCTGCTCACTATACGTGAGCCATACATTATCTGGATATAAATACGTAGACTAAGCTTGTGATGTTGGTTTATGGTATGATGCCACCTGGGCAATGAAAGAAGTTCTTAGAAGTATTTTTATAAGGAATTATTCTGCATTTTTGAACGCACATTCAGCAGGATATAACATGGAAAAAGGTTTGGATGAACAGCAACTTAATGATGTAAACAGATGCAATTCAAAGATCATGATGATCACTGTTTGGGTGGATGTTGTCGATCAATTGTGGGGTGTGGAGGCATTATCTAATTGCGACCATGTGAAAAGCAAAAAGAATAGTAAATATCAGGTGTGATTATATATTCTGGATGCCAATTATAGGTCACCTAGTTCCCAAGAACATGATTACCAAAACAATCACAACCTTCAATGGTGGTGAGAATATATATATAGAGAGAGAGAACAACATTGTCTGTAGTGGATGTATTGTGAAAATATGTAGGGTTTGATGAGATATGACACAACTATATATGTATGTATATGCGTAACCCATGTTGTTGACTTGGAGATGGTGAAAGAAAATATGATTATAGGGATCCCACTAAGAGTGGCAAAAGAGACAATCCGGCCGTTTAAGTCCGGTTTTATATTGGCTCGCTAAAACCGTGTCAGGTTAGGTTGGACTGTTGATTGAGAATGGATTAAATTTTATAATTTGGTTCGATCTAGTGTTAGATTGTGAAACTGGGCAGATTGGTCTATCTATTTTTTTTTTTCATTTAAAGTCTAATATTATATTAAACCGAGATAAAAAATTTATTTTTTATATTATAGGATTAGACTCGACCGACATGACTGCATGTTAAGTCGAATGGATCGAACAGTCGGGTTACGTATAAGAACTTCATAGTCGTTCGATCACGACAGCAGTTAGACAGAGTTAAGACATAATCAATACAGTAATACTATTGATGAGGGATTAAGCCCAGTATTAACAACCATGTAAATTAGTTGATCAGATTTTTGTAAACTCTATAAATAGAGATTTAATTTCGAAGTAATGTTTATTGTCAAATTACTTTAGACTTTCAGATTAAAATTATAACTTGAACGTCGAAGTATCTATCTCTCAACTCGATCGGTCACCCAAAATGGAGAGAAAAGCATACATTCGTCCACACAGAAGAAAAATTGAACAGCAGTCATTCTCGTCACAGTTCGGTAGAAACATTTTTTATGTGAAAACAAATTGATTACATGTTATTGATCTGATTTCGAACTTAAAAGAGTTGTTGTTTGAACTCTTTCTTGACAGAAGTGTATCAGATTACTTTCAAAATTGTGGTAATACGAAGTATCGCAACACATATTTCAATTTTTTTTAATAAAATCGGACTGACGGACCGATTCGATTCACTTGTAGGATTGGCCTGACAAGCTACCTTAAACCAATTTGATTCTAATTCCTGAAATAAAAATGTTGTTTCAATTCGTTTTCCTTTTTTACTAGATTAGCTTGTCGACTTGGCTTCTTTTGCATACCACTCCGAGCGTGAACTATCACCTCCTGGACAGTAGATGTATTAGCACAGTGAATCTGTGTTTTTCAATGAAAATAGGATCCATGGGAGATGGACCACGTTCTTATTGGGGCTTCCTTTTAGTATGTACACTTAATGATGATAAATGCCTCATCACTTTTATTATATAGTACTCCCTCCAATTTTACTCAACTTTTCATTAGTTTTGATATGGATTAACAACAATATATTTACATGGTATGTTGAAAATAATTTCATTATATGACTGTACTTTCTCTGCATATTCATCATTAGAAAATAATTGATTCATCAATACGATGGAAATAACATAAATATTATTTTATATTAGAGGAATTAATGCACAGTTCTAATGCCATAAGATTTAAAACAAGTCACATTTTTCTTGAAAGAAATTATTGTGTGATAAACTTGGAAATATTGATATTGGTAAATACTAGACTTTGAGTGATTTCATTCTCTTCTTCCAGTTATTATTCTAGAGGTTTAGTTTTTTTTTTTAGTTTTCTTGAGGGAAGTTTGTTTTATTTGACCACGAGTTTAGTTTAATTCATATATTTTTGTTTTATTTTTTAATAAATTATTTCATGCAATGATATACGATTATTAAACTTTGATGTGTCAATATAATTAACTTATCATCATTCATAGAATTTTTATAAAAACAAACTTAAATATTATTTTATTAAAACTGATAATCATTAAAAAAATGGTATTTTCTTAGGTGTGTAATTTTCACCTAACTATTTAATTTGAATATGGTTTAAACCATCTTAATGATTAACGGATCAATGTAATATTATTGGTCCTAATTGTAAATTTAATTTTTTTTCTTCAGAATATTAAAAATTAAAAACACAATAAATGCCAGTTTTTAAAATGATTTTGCTAAAGTCGTTTTAATATTTTTAATAATTATATTACTTATATTGACACATAGTAAGATTATTTAATTTGAAAACAGATGGAGAAAAAAGTGAGGTTCGGTGTTGGAAGTTCCACATCGACTAGAGATAAGGCCAAATTATAATATATAAGTGAGGTGCAAACCTCATCTTACAAGCCGGTTTTGTGGGGTTGAGTTAGGCTTAAAACCCACTTTCTAATATGGTATCTATCCTAGCGAGTTCTAAGTGGGCATTCTATTCTTCTATTCCACCCGCTATCGGGCCATTATCGGACCATCCAATTTCTACTGTGGGGTTGAGTTAGGCTTAAAACCCACTTTCTAATATTCGGTGAAAACTTAGAATATGAATAATTTAAAAAGAAAAAAATTGTTATTATTTTGAGATAGGAGAAGTATGGTACTAGTGAAGTTGCGTAGGTCTTTGAAAGTCTTTGAAAGTTTAGGTCTTGCAGACTTTTGAAAAGCATGTTTGATAGAAAATGGTAAGTAGGAACTTACGAAGAAATTGTAGAAGGTGTTGAGGTAGTAGGTGGTGGTGACGACGACGACCACGACGACGGTGTTATTTCTTTGTTCTTCTTTAACTGGTCTTTTCATGCTTGACACTGCTCATTGCACTTCAGCATTGATGGGATGTTAAATTCTTTTCTGCTTAAAGGTGGCTTCCATGATGCTCTCTCACTAGACAAATAAATAATACTTTGACACACATTTTACATTTATTTAATATTATTTTCCTTTATTTTTTGGAAAATGACACTTGAACAACCATTTTTGACAACATTTAGACACGCGCACACGTGTTTAAATTTGAGTGGTCCATTTTCATTTAATTTTTCCAACTGGACCACTCAAATTTAGACACGTGTGCGCGTGTCTAAATGTTGTCAAAAATGGTTGTTCAAGTATCATTTTCCTTATTTTTTATTTTCTTTCTTAAAAATATGCAAAATTTTATTATTTTATAATTATTTTATTTTTATATTATGTATCAAATGTAAAATTATATCGTTTCTATTAAAGAAGTATTGGAAAATTCTTATTATTAGTTTGTACTGTTTTTATCTTTATCAAATGTAGCCGAAGATTTGTCTGACATTTTAATTTCCAGAATTATTTGATATCAGAAGTATGAGAGAAAATATGGTATGAACTATATTAAGATCTTCAAGCTGTTACAGACTTTATTATTTCGAATCTATTTTGGTTAAATTATGTTAATTTCTCTAAGCTTTGTTGACAAAAAAATTGACTTTTTTAATAGTGATTTCTGATTAGTATAACAATAAATGATTTTTCTTGCCCCTTGAAAAAATTCACTTTTCGTGACAGTTACCAATGTAGTCATAAAATACTTTTAATATATTCGTAAAATTTCATCTATTCTTCCTATAGTTAACCATTTGACAATGTCATATATATGCTCGATATAGCAATCAAAATGTGATTTTCCAGAAGCAAATGTAGTGATGAGTAAAATTCATATATGTTAAAAGGCGAGAAGGATAGAGAGGGGAGGTAGAATATGTAAAGCTTTTCTAAACAAACATAAATTTAACATTATAATAACTTTTGTAATTATTATTAATTTTATCAATGAAAATAAATTCACAAGTAAAATTAAATTTAGTAGTGAATTTTATTAATTAATTTTATAATTTTAATTATTAATGAAAATATTAATCGATAATGAATATGTTGGTAAAATTTGTTAATAATATTCTTGATCAATTGAAATTTACATTATTGATAAATATTTTTTTATTGGTAACATATATGTTGGTAAATTTCATCAATAAATTTCATTGTTAAATTATAATTGTTATTATCGTCAAATTCATCCATCAATCAATTTTGTTGATAAAAAGAATGTTATATTTCTCACTTTAGGTTTTGACCAATTCTTATAAAATTTATCGAAAATAATATTTTAAAATATGTGGTAAAATCTATCATAATTTTTAATTCTTTTTAGCAACAATTTTTTTTTGTCAATAAATCCATTAGTAAAAAGAAAAACAAATTTTTCACCAAGTTTGACGAAATTTTTTTATAAATTCAATGAAATAAGTGAAAAGAAGAGGAGAAGAAAAAAAATAAGGAGAAAGAGAAAGATAACAAGGAGAAACAACAATGGAGGTGCAACAACGATGCAATAGTAGTGACAAACAACAATGATAAATAAAGGTGAAACATGAGAAAGAGAAAGAACATGATGAGAAAGAGGAAGAACATGATGAGAAAGATGAGTACGAGGAGGAGAAGAAGGATGAGAAGGAAAGGAGAAAAAAGGAAAAAAAAAAGAATGAAGAAGAGAAAGAAGAAGAAGAAAACTCAATTTTAGTATTTATTACATTCGTGAATAATTATCCACACATATTTACTAGAGAATTTTAAACCACTTGTAATTACTGATAGATATTTATTGACAAAATTTAGATAGTTAATTATTGACGAATTTTTCAATTCATGAATAAAATTTATGGATAATTGTGGGTATAAATTTGAATTAGTAACCAACTTTTATTATCATTGATTGATCAGTTTTGTCCATTCACAAATAGGAAATTTTTTTATAGTGTAAATTGAGTTTTAGGTGGAATGGATTGTTAGGAGTGGAAAAACGGAAAATAACTGGTGAAGTACTGAATGTGCTTTTATGTACATAAATTCAAGTGGAACAATTACAAATGTAAATAATGCTGAGAAACACCACAAAAACATGGGGTAGGAATCACTGAGAGTGATGCATTAGAAGGATTTTCGTTGATAACTAATATACGCATGTATAAATATAGTACACATAAAAGCAAAAGGAACCGAAGAATCTTATAAATCTCACCAAGCTGGTTTAAACGGTAAGTGGGAGTTCTCGAAATGTCAGTACGAGACATAGGCCTATAACCATGTAATTAAGAAAACTTTCAGTATCAAATGCATGGAGCACTGAATAGGGTGATACAGGTGCAAAGAGAAATCTCAATAGTGATTAAAAGTGTAAAGACCGAATCCAAATGGATTAAACTAATAAAAAGAGGTAGGATAACATGACATTATATGAAGGAAAACATGACAAATTTCTTTTGTCTGGAAAAAGGACCACAAGTAAGACTAAACTGACAAACGTATATTTTTCCTAATTTATGTGTGAAATATGTTAAACAGTCTTTTTTGTTCATAATTTCAAATTTTCTTATAGTTGTAAAAGATTTTAAGCACCCTAAAACATTTTTATATTTAATCAATTCTTTATTGTTGATAACAAAAAACAATTTTGGTAAATGAATTTTTAAAATATTTAAGATCATACTACTATGTCTTGGAGCTCTCAAGCAACATTTCCACAACTTATATTTTAAAAGTGAACTCAGATTGATATATGGATGATGATCAAACTAACACGGTGCATGTAAATTTACACGAAAGGAAATAAGTATATTGATTCACCAATTATGATTTGGAAGACGGACATATTCTTTTTGTTGGTTTAATGTTATGTGCCATGTATTAAATGATTTGGAAGATAGACATTTTGTTGTTGGTTTAATCTTATGTGCAACTATAATAAGAAAACTATTTTTAGGATATTTTATTTACGTGAAGTTAAATTTTGTTTTGTCACGAATTTTCGTTAAATATATATATATATATATGGGTGGAGTTAAGTTGATTGAAGCTCAAATCATGTCAAGTCATTACAGTTTTATGTTTATTTGAGTTAGAATCCACCAACATTCATCTTGTTGGGTTAGGTTTAATTGAGTTTTTGTTTGACTAAGATCGGGTCAAGTTGATTCATCACGATCGAGGTCGAGTAGATAGTCAAAGCAAGTAAGTTTGAACCCAAGTTAAGTTAAGGCAACCTAAGTATAGATTGAGCCAAGTTGATCTAGACCCAAAATCAAACCAAGTTAATTACATTATCTGAATTGGGCTAAGCCAATGTCAAGTGAAATTCAATCGATTCTAATTTAGGTCGAATCCAGGTCTAGATGGGATCTAGACAAATCAAACTAAATCGAGTTAAACACGTTTTGGTTCGAGATAGATCAAGATCATTTCAAACTAAGTTGAAACAGTTCTAGGTTAGTCCCACTACGAAGAATGAATTATGAATTTGAGATTAATGGTTAATGTTAGAAACCAATTTAAATTAATTGACGAACTAATTATAATTTTTTATTAGAAACTATTTTAAATATCAATAACTTTTAGTTTATAAAATATGATATATAGTAATCAATATATGACTCATTATTTTTTATCTTTAAATTCTATTGTTTGTTATTTAATATTTTTTATTGAAATTTTTTTATCTTTTACCATATAGAAACAATAAATGTCTTTAATTGTTACTATAACTAAAAAAATTCTTAAAAATCATTTTGGATCAAAGGAAAGAAAAGAAAGAGATGATTGAGACACATGTCAATGCTTGCATAAGGAGATTAATCATAAAACCAGCAAGGGTAAAATAAGTTTAGAAAATCTGTACACAAAAATGTTATCTTTTATATATTGTTATAAATTACGGAAATTATATGATAGAAATTATAAAGATTTTTTATTATCTTATTTTTATTTCTAAAAATGTATTATATACACATCCGAAGTATTTTCTTGAAAATAATAACTTTTTATTAGCATAAGATAATTCCATGATCAAGATGTCTCAGGATCCCTCCCTCAATCGACACATATACCTGTTCGATCCGTAACATATTATATTAATCTGCTATAATAATGGAATAATTTTGTGGGGAAAAGTTGGAGCTGCATATCTCCAACCACAAAACCCTAGCTAAGTACGATAGAATTGCATAATTTTCTTCTTGAAAAAATTGTCTCCCCACCACCCCCCTACCCCCTTCTCACCATGGTGAACTTCAACAACACATAGTGGCCACACATGGGATATGCAAATAATGACAGAAAAAGAGAAGAAGGCTATTTGTTAAGCTTCCTACAAGATAAGATAGCATGTGAAACAAGGTGTAAATCATATTCGATGTTGGATCATGTACCCAAATAGTGCCATAGTAACATTAAATCACTACACATCTTTTAATATTAAAAGTAATGTCATCGCAACTACCTTTGTCTCTGATTAACCAGAATAACGACACTACTTAGCTAATAATTATGCTTGAAAGTTTCTTAACTTCACATCTTCAGGCCTCTTCAGGTTCCCTATCAAGAGTGCTGTTCTCACTCTCATTTTCTTTTGCCACACATGAAAATCATCATGTTCATCTCCCCTTAAGAATACGCATCGTTCAGTCAAAGAAAGAAGTGACTGGTTTCTTATGAAGTAGAAGATTTTGATTCTTTGTTTTAGCCAAAGTACCTCTGTAATATTTATTTTGGACAGATTCTAGGTAATTTCTGTGAGCATGGGACACAGAGATTCGCAGAATATATGTTTGATGTCGAGGAGTAAGAGAATAGCTACTTGAGTTAGATCACATAGGCATGTGATGTGCCCACAGATCAGATAAATTTTGTTATCAAGACTTAAAAAGTTACAAGCACGAGGAACCCTTTCGCTATCACAAGTTAAATTTGAGTCCAGAGACTTTGAATGTAAAAATGGTCCTCTTGCATAAAACTGATGTTGAAGTACGAATATTTTTTGTGTAAAAGCATAATAATGGAGGTGTAAATTTTGTGTGCTTTGGACGCATGACATGCACAATAAGAGTAGATTTTCTATCAACGCAAGCACTTGTCTGCCAAAAGCTTTAGGGTTTGAGATCTCTTTGTCAATCATTTTCAGAATAGCTGTAGTCACCTTCACCACGTGACAACGACTTCCTACCTTGTATTATCTTCTAATCTATGTCCCCACTCACAAACAAACAATGCTACTCTTCGAAAACGTGTAAAATATTTCACACCATTTCAAATTTGGAATTAAAATAATTTATGACCAATTAATGGGTGGAGAGAAAAAAATCATTGAGAAGATATAATAACAATGAGATTTAAACTAACCCAAATATTGGCTTAATATCACTTTCAATCCAATACCTTAAGATAATAAAGTTAAGTTTAATCATTCATCAAATCTCTATTTAAGGTGTGAATCTCAAATTGATCATTTTCTTTTTATAAAAATTACGGCAATTAGTTTTTATAAAAATTACAACAATTAGACCTCTGCCATTAAATTAAGGCCAATAGTGTTAATCTAAGATTGATGTGGCATGGTGATATGTAAGGTTGACATGGCATGGTGATGTATGTTTTTAATTGACGTGGACTGCATTACTTGTTCTACGTGATTCTGACGTGAATATTTTATTTTATTTTATTTTTAAAAAGAAAGAATGAATGAATGAAATATTGAGAATGAATTGTGGATTCAATTTGTTCGAATTAGAAATTGGGATTGGGAAAACTTCGTTATGAGATTGTAGGGTTGATGGCAATTGGGAATTAATTACACAAATTGGGGTTTGAATTTGGGGATTTAGGGTTTTGGATGTGCGAGGGTTTCAGAGGTTAAATCATGTGATGGCGGCACAATTTGGGATTCTAGGGTTTCTGTTGATCTATGATTTGGTTTTCTATAGATTGAATTGCGAAAAGGAGACAAGGATTGATGCTAACTTCATGCATTGTCTCGGGATTTGAGAGATTTTTCACAATTAGAAATTAGGCATTCAATTTGGAAAATTAGGAATAATTTCGTAGTTGACATTGTTAGAGTCACAAGGTTCAACTCTTGAGGTTGCTTCCTTTTTTGTATGACTAGGAGGATATGGCTCTAAAGGTGCCACCAAATAAGGCTTAGATGGTCTATGAGTTGGTAGTGGCATGGAATGCTTGTAGAGGACATGTGGGATAATCATCAATGATATGACTATTACTTGTAATAATTGCAAAAATTCTTATGAATTGTGACCAAATTGTTTGCAATAAAATCATTAGAATTCTTGCATATCACAACCTTTATTTTTATTGTGAACAACATATGCAACTAGAAAAGGTTTGGAAAGAGAAACATCATAAATCATATATCCTTGGGTAAGTAAACGTTATTCTTCCTTCAGAAGTTTACTAAGACATGTATCCAAAAAGATGGAACAAAACTCATATTTAGCAAAACACTTTTTACAACCTTAAAGTCAGAATGAAGTTTCATGAGAAATTGATCACACTTATTAATGTGGTAGACTTCTTGAACAATCGAGAGTGAGGTTTGGATAACAACTATGAAATGACAAGGTACTATGTCCATAAATATCTTTCTCATTTACTTTCATCTGGTGCAAAGGTGTTTGAGCAACATTATGTCGAATATGAAAGTGAAATAGATGGTGGCATGTGCAACAAGTCCAGTGAAAAGATGTTTTAGCAAAGTAAGCAAGTCTAAAGGAAGAAAAAACATACCTACATAACAAAAGTGTCCTAATATTTATAGACAAGAATGGTTGACCTGAGACTCTTAGAAATTACCAACTCTATTGGATAGATAGATACTTGTAATTGTTTTGCTTTTGTGACAAAATTATAATTGTTCATTTTTATAATATTTTTCACTCTCTTCTTTATATTACTTATTTTAATACGTAGTTACTCGATGAAGACCAACACAAACCACATATCAACAAACTCAAAAGCATGTATATACCTACGTGTGAATCTCAGTATAAGCATAAAAAAGAAAAAGGTCAGGTTTGTATAATTTTACCAGATTAAACGTACTATCTCATGAAACTGAAAATTTTCTCATAGAGAAACAATACCTAATAAACTCAAAAGAATTTAAGGTATTCTAATTTTTTTTTTGTTAAAAAATTTACATGGACTAAAAATAAAAAATAATATATAATATATTAGTAAAAGAAAATTTCATCTTATAATTTAATTTTATGAAATTAAATTAAATTTAAAATGTACATTTTTAACTCTTTCACCCATCGTAGAAGACTGGTATTAAACACTTCCAATTTCATGAACATTAATTATGCAAAAAGACAAAATAAAAACAACTCTATAATGTGATTTAGCAAACTGATCATTTTGAAATTTGAATCGTGAACAGTTTCTTGTATTCAATCTTGTAGACAACTGGGTGCATTTTCTTATCAAAAAGGATATCCCGTTTTCTTTTCTGTCACACTCCAACATTCCTCTCATGACATTCAACATTTAAATTACTAAGTTAAATTCAATTTCAAATATGTAACATCATGAAAAAGTTGTATATAAATAAGGCATAACAAAGTCTCTAATTTTATCTTATTTAATTACTTTATGTTATTTATATATATCTTGTTTGGTTTGAATGTTCATAATCTTGTTTTATTTAAATATTTTATGTTATTTATAATTATTATTGTATTGTGAAATCTCTTATTGTTTGATTTTGTTTCGTTTTATTTAGTAAATAGTATAATTTTATTTATTAAATTTATAATTATGTAGTTCTTAATTTAAATTAGAATATAATTAATTTATTAGTAAATAAATATAAACTAAATAATTATTAATTCTAAATTTGATGATGATGATGATGATTGTCATAACTCACTAAAAAAATAAAACGAAATTATTCAATAATAATAAAATAAAGATTTGGAATAATTTATAGTTAAAGATTTAACATTAAAGATTTAAGTGAATATTACACGTAATCTTGCACAAGATTAAGTAACCTTCCCTTCCTTATGGCCATTGTGAAGTGCGTTGACATGTCACTACGAATATCTCTTTTCTTTCTTATTTCGAAAGTGGTTAGAGTTTTGTTCTTTCATCTTTCAATTTTTTTTTTCTATTTCATAATTCTTTTTTTCTAATGTAAATATTTGTTGTGACTTATAATATTACTACAAAGTAAAAAGTAATAATTAAGATAATAATAAAAAATAACAAATGAAGATCCCCTACTAAGTCTATTTATCTTCCAACAATTCAAAAAATATGACGTTTATTTTTTTAATTCAAATAACACTAAAAGTGTTAAATAACATGAAAGGCAAAAAATATGATGAATCACTCCATCATTCGGACAATTCCTTGAACTTGAAATTATTTTATTAGTAAAATGATAAATAAATAAATAATTAAAAACGGGTGCATTAACCATTTTAGGATTCAAACCAACTTCCTAAACAATTTAGGATATTCGTTTGTTAGTTTTCTCAATATAATAGCTAAGAGTATCAAAAGTTTTTCTATATTTGGAATCCATGAACAAAATCAAATGCAAGAAAATAAGATGCTTTCAAATGGCTTTCTTAGTGAGTTTGTCTACTTTTTATTAGTGACCCCAAATTGGTCTACAAGCTTTTCAAAACTTCTTTTGAAAATTTAGAATCAGATACAAGAATTGTTTTAATTTGCTCCCATGTCAGAGTATCATATATCTATTTCTCCTTTAAACATCTCCCAAAGGAAGAATCCGTCACAAGAAAAATAAGAAATGCATGTATACTCTAAAGTACTTTTGCAATATCTAATCACAAATTATCGAAATTAAATTTAATCATTGGAATGGAAAGCATTTGAAAAGTCATACTAAAGATGATTTTAAAATGATTAACAGTGTAGATCTTTTTATGAAACTGTATAGTGGTTGAACTCATTAATGTAACATATCCAATTTGTACTAAATATACTTTTATTGTGTCCAAATGACATATTGAATTAGTATAAAATTTTATGTAAACTTAATCTATCCTCTTATATACATAATCACTATTAATATATATATATATATAAATGAATGAATGTATATTTATTCTGTATCACGAGATTGATTAAATACTTTTTTTTATGTCATTTTAATTTATAAAACTAAATCATTTCAATATATGAAGTATATTATAACTAAACCATTTAAAAAAATGCGTTTTAAGGTTCGTAATCATTAAAAATTTCTTTAAAATAAATATTCATATTCAACTTAAAAGTAGAGATAAAAAAAGGATTAAAAGAGATAGATATTTAAGTATACAAATGTAATATATTTTGTATAGTTGTAAAATACTGAAAAGAGAATATGAAAAATGATTAATCAAGAGGAAAATGAACCATATTCTCTAAATGATTTATTTTAATTTATAATATATGAATATATTTTACCGATCTCTTAGAGAGGTTTGTGAATTTGTTTAGTTTGGGAAAAATATTTATTTATAAAATAATTAAAAATACGAATTTTTTTATTTGTATATATTGATACTAAAAAATGTAAATATTTGAACAAGAGTATAAATACTATGATGTTTTATAACTAATTGTGAAAATTAATCTTTTCTGAAATCAAATATTTAGAAGTAATTAATTATGGACAAAATAATACCATTTAAGTCTTTTATCTTTGTAGATAGGTACTTCAGAGTAGAAGCATGAATGTCCCATTAAATGTTTGAATGAAAGTTCAATGAACGGTGATTCATTTTACTGTAATAACATCAACTCAATGATATGCAGTGAACTGAGTGATATAATATATGTAATAGTGTATATCAGAAAAGCTTGCTAACAGCATGTTTCTGAAACGAAATTGAAATAGACTCATTTGCTTTGTGGTTGCAAGCTTTCTCTTAAGATGTGATATTTTATGCATGTGGTACTGTCATAGCAGAAGCTGCTGTGAAAGCCACTTTTCTTCTGTCTTACTGATGGATTTGGTGCAGTGCATAAAATAGGAGAAGGTATGCTGCAGGTTCAGTGTGTTCAGAATCTGTGTGAGTAGTGGAAGTGGAAGCATGGTGCTTTGAAGGTACAAAGCAGAAATATGATTGAATATTGAATAATGTTTCTCAGATGCTTGACTTCGAGAGCTATTTCACTACGTTGGAAATTCCACGTCGGCTAAAGATAAAACCAATTTATAACATATAAGTGAGGTGCAAATTGCACCTTACAAGTCGGTCTTTTGAGTTGGGTTAGATTTAAAACTCACTTTTTAATATGGTATCTTGTCGGACCACTATCGAACCACCTTATTAATTTCTATTCTCACGTTTGAGATGTCTATACTTTCCGTTTTGTGGTTTTGTTTTCTCCACGCTCCTGTCAAGTCTTTTATTTTGTGTTACTATGTCTTGAAATCCTTTGGATTAGATTTAAAATTTAACTTTTAATATGGTATTAAAATAATAAATTATATTTATTTTAATAAAATTTATTATTTGTTAAATTTATTAATTTGTAAATATAAATCTCATTTTATAAATTTGAATTATATGTAAAATCTATTTCTTAATTTTATAAAAGGTTTTATTTTAATCCGTGTATTCTCATTAATAATGGATTACTACAATATTTAACGAGTTTCTAAACTTAATTATCTTCTGTTATTTAGCTTTTTAATATGTATAAAAAATCATTTAATATATTTATTCCTCTTTTTATGTATATTGTGCTCTTCTTACCTATATACACACCATTTTTGGACTTACGTTAAATTTGTTTTATAGCTTCCATTTTGTTTCATATGTTGTCAAGTTTTGTTTGAAGCTAATGGTGTGGGAGTAATGATGGTCTGGTTTGATCTTTATCAAGTTCTGGTTTCATGGTATGGATTCAATGGAACGAGTCTTGTCTTGTTTTGTTTCTATATGCAAAAGCAAAATACTGCTCCATGTCCTCATTCTTCATGTACTCCTTGATATGATAGGAGAAAATACACATGCACTTATAGTATACAAATGTAATATTAGGTATTTTCATGTTAAAAAGTTAAATATTACATTATCCAATATTATTTAGATAGTAAATGATATAATTGTTAGGTTCATTTGAGGAGAGGATTTTGGAAAACACAGCATAAATAAGATTTGAATTCTTTCGGACGATAGATTGGCATTACCTTCGATCTAAAACATTAAAGAATGGATTAATGAGTCTTTTACACTTTACTTTTTCATTTCTATCCAATATAGAACTTAATGAATTTTTACGATTCAGTTTTTTATTTTTATTCGATACGAGACTTAGATTCTTAACTATACTATTAATTTTGTTAAGATGAATTTTAAATAATTTTGATATTATAGTATAAAATATTTGAATTATGATTCCTTTTCTAGGAATACTAGTGAGGCACAAGTGGTAAACAATCACTTCCAAAGGTTCTTCACACTAAAAAAAATAGGTGCATGTGTTGTGTCTAAACTAGGGCACCAGTCTTCATGTGAAAATTACATGGTTTGCCTCAAATGTCACAATAAAAAGTGTCTTGACTTTGTTGCAATTGTAAGTGAGTGGAGTCATACCTTTCATCACATTCTCTAAAATGAAGCTCTCAAATAGATTGAAAATGAAGCTTTCTTAGTTGAGCAACAATTACTTGCACATCAAACAGTTTTTGCCCTTCTTTTCTGTGTGGAGAAGAATTGCACACCAGACGTTCCAACAATATAAAATGAACTTTCAAGAACCAATACATCTACACTGTTAACTACTAATATGGCTGCATTAGATTTACTGTTTCTGATGGAGTTCATTATAATATGTTTTAAAAACAATTTTTATGAACTGTTTTTTCTTTTAATACCTCATCATCAGATTCTTCACTTTGCAAGTGTGCATGGATTTTAAATGAATTAACAATAAATTTATCCATTCCCCGTAAGTGCTAATATATTTCAACTTGCTCGTGCGGGATGCGCTATTTCAAGCAGTATATCTTTTCGTCTCTTTGCATATTTTATATAGAAGACTAACATATTCTATATCTATTCATTTATTCTTTACGCTAAATAAACAAATTATCCAACGAAATTAAATCACATTTTAAACTAATATTTATACTAGAATTCGTCAAATAAAGTAAACAGATGAAATATTAATCTAAAATATCATTTAACATATTAAAATAATTTAACACAAATAAATAGTAAAGATTATATCTATTTATTTTTTAAAAGTTTGAAGACCAATATTAAAATTTAGAATAAAAACGTTTATATTTAAGAATTAAAAATATAATTAACTAAAACAGAAAATAATTGAGCAACACAGTATATCTAAAAATGAGGTGTAGAAGTTGAAGGAATACAAAGTGAAAAATATAATAAATAATATAATGATGAAACGAAAGAGAATGAATTGCATATTTATATTTAGTGTACTATATAATTTCCATTGTGCTCATATATATATATATATTTAAAAAACATTATGACAGGGTTGAATAATGTTAATAGAAAACTTTTTACAGTTCTTTTAACATAGCACGTTATCTAGCTTTTAAAATTTATTCAAAATATATACGACTTGATAAATATACACAAATGTTATTCGAAATATGTACGGCAAAGTTTTGTAATAATTTCTGTTTTATTAATTTTTTTTAGATTTTTTTCTTAATTTTAAAAAAAGTTTTCCATATGTCAAGTTGATTTGTATCATATGAAAACATCAGTGTCACGTGTACCAGTGTCACGTATCAAATTAATATTAACGACACATGTTAGTGTCACTATCATGTATTTATGTCTTATATTCACTTGAGTCCTAACTTACATTAATTTTATTCAATTCAATCCCAATTTTGTCCCTTTCTAAATTCAGATTAAATTTAATTTTTACTAAAATTCACATATTTATTAAATATTTCTTTCATTATTTTTAAACTAACTCTAACTATATTATTAGAATATAAATATTAGATTTAGGTTTGGTTTTTCCTACATGTAAAAATAGGGTTAGAGTTGGTTTAAAGAAAATGAAGAATTCTTCTTCTAATATTAAAAATAATAAAGAATTTTCTTTCTAATTTTAAAAATAATGAAGAGTTTTTCTTATAATGTTGAAAATAATGAAGAAATTTTCTTATAATTTTAAAAATAATGAAGAATTTTTCTTCTAATTTTAAACATAATAAAGAACTTTCATTCTAAGTTTATAAATAATGAAGAATTTTTCTTTTAATTTTAAAAATATGAAAGAATTATCATTCTAATTTTAAAAATAATGAAAAAAATATATTTTGATTTTAAAAATGATTAAATTTTTTTATCTAATTTTAAAAATAATAAATATTCTTTTTCTAAAACTTAAAATTAAAATTGAATTTAACAAAATTAATAAAATTTAAGATTAAATTGAATATTATTAATAAAAATTGAGATTCAATTGAATATTATAATTTATTATGAATAATAAATGATTGGTGTGACGTGATCCTAATCAAATAATTACACATTGATACACGTAGATTTAATATATCAATATATATTCAGTAGTGCTGTCAAAATATCCGCGAGCCAACTTGACTTATCAAAGGTTTGATTCGGGTTGAGTTTGAAAAAAAATATAATTTTTTTATAGGGGCTAGTTTTCAACTATGTTCACTTAGAATCCGACTCACCTGAGTTGGGTTGGTTCACCAATCCAATAATTTAATTTAATTATTTATTATTTTGTGTTTCAATATCATTAGTTAGCATTTTTTTATTATATTGTAGATGAGGATAAAAAAGATGTTTCAAAAGAGAAAAATATTACAGATTTATCTATTCAAGAATCTAATATTATAAATGGACATATGATACAAATATTATCAATCTTAAAAACTTATTTGTTCGCCTTTTGTGCCATTTTTTGGATTATTTTAGACTGTATGGTATTTTTTTTTTTATTTTGAATTGTCTTTGGAATTGAACATCATTTTAGAGTGAAATTCATTTAGATTTGAATTTAAAAAAATTGTAATTTTTTTATTTTAAAAAAAATTATAATTAAGTGAGCCAGTGAGTCAATCTGTTTAACCCACCAATCCGTGATGGGTCGAGCCGGATTCAAATTTTTTCAGCTCGTTAATAAATGAGTCGGGTTGGGTTGACTCACTAAGATACCAACCCATTATGGGTCGGGTTGAGTCGGACCGGATTACCCGTTTTGATAGCTATTCAGTTAGGAAACGATCTTGTACCGCAATGGACGAAGAGAATTTGGACATATACAGTACCCTGATCATCAAAATGTTGACTGACATATAATATATTGAATTTC
This sequence comes from Vigna umbellata, assembly GCF_029865625.1. Taxonomy (NCBI): domain Eukaryota; kingdom Viridiplantae; phylum Streptophyta; class Magnoliopsida; order Fabales; family Fabaceae; genus Vigna; species Vigna umbellata. The sequence goes on from NC_142169.1 coordinate 21,970,625, forward strand.
TTTGATGAAAAGGTATCAATATTTAGTTAGTGAAAAACAAGAATAGGTGGGAAAAAAGTTTATAAGAGCTGCGACTAAGTGCAAATAGAAAGTGTCTCTGGTATTTTCTTAAACACTCCAAATCAAACATAAATATAGTTAGGGTTGTAAAATTTTCTATAACTACCTCTAAAATGTTATTGTTCAATAAAACTTATCATCATCCCATAACACGAATCTGAAACAAAGTTACAAAATTTAGGTTAAGGTTTAGTTCAACTGTGCGCACGAGACTACCTTGCAAGACAAGTAAAATAGCACTTAAGCCCTATAAAGACTATAATGTCACATTATATATAGCACTTAGTCTACGTGTAATCTTAACAAACATGAAACCTAGCTAGGAAATTTTTCCATTTGTTTCTGCCTTTTCACCTTATTATGTTTGTCACAACTTTAGTTAGCACCACATGCGCCCAGTTTTTACAAAAATGGTAGCTTAACTTTCGTGGAAAAAATGATTTGTTCTCTGTCATCTATGGATATCCTTCTCTAGCACTAAAAGTGGTACATATTCATTGGTAATGACAAGAAAATAGTCAATACAGAAATCCGTCAATATAGCGACATTTGGTCAAAATAAATTTGTGGTCCAACAAGGATAAATAAAGAAAGATTCGATTCATGTGACTTTCAATAGTTTCATCAACATCTGAATAATATGATTTCAAGGAAAAAAACAACGTTATAATATGTTCATCTAGTTTGAATGTGAGGAGCACTAACACAAAGGTTGATTAGGACCTTTTTTCCATTTGCATTTGCACCTGTCACGCCTTACTATATATGTTTGTCGCAAACTTTACTTATCATCCATATGCAATGTTTGTCTTAACAAAAATGATGCTTTTTTCTTTCATGGAAAAACTTATTCGTTTTTTGCCATCATTTTATGAATGCCCTTCACCACTAACCGTGGTACATATTCATCCATATTCATTGAATATTATTGACATACTCGATGTATATGAATCTGTCCATTTAGTGAATTTGGTCGGAAAAAATTATGGTACAACGATTATAAATAGAAAATTCATACTTGTAATTCTTGTTAATAGTTTCACCAACCTTTAAATCATTAGAGAAAGGAAAATGCAGTAATGCAATACGTGGATCTGTTTTCCATGCGTTATTAGATTATCCAATAAATACCTTACTCGTTCATGTGTTAAACAAAGAATGATCATAGAAGAAGGAATGTAAAAGTAATATGATAAAAATATTATCGCACGCTGTCGTGTATAGACCCGACCGAATTCTTTGCATATAGAAAACATCATTAGAAGAGATAAATCTTTTCTTAACAATCGAGCTACAGTGTTGGAATGACGGCAATAAGTCTCATACAATAGCAATTCTATGTAAGTTACTATGCACCATGATAATTGTAAATGTGAAGTTTTGTATTGAATAATATAATGCTTTAAGGTAGAATTCGAATGTGATGTAAATGTATATGTATAATATGCTCAACTTTTGTCTTCTTTTTCATATGTTTAATAATGGTGTAAAAATAGATTATTCGATCAAATAGATTATTAGCTAAAATAAATATAATAGAACTATCCTAAGATATACTATATCTTTCTTCACACGATGGATTTATGTATGAAGGTCAAATGGTAGAATAGTAGAGTCAGGTAGATGGGTGCATCATACATGGGAGTAGCACATATAGTGCAGGAGGAATTAGTTTGAGTGGAAGAGACCCTTGTTAAGTAATTGACAAGAATATCGACTCGTTGAAATAATATAAAAATAGTAAGATTCAGTATCATTTTTCAAGAAACTTGTATAATACTAAATAATTATACAATTAATAATTTATTTGGACTAAAGAATACTACAAGAATCTATCTTATGTGCAAAAAGATAAATTTACAAAGAATAAATAGTGAACTTTGGTAGTTAAAAACACCTAGGAGTGGAAAAATATCAGAAATAATATGGATCGATATTTTTGAGTCATCGATTTCACTTTCCTATGTGCGCACAAACTCATCTCCATTCCACTAAAATACTAATGGCAACCCATAAGAACACTCAAATTTTAATCCCTTAAGTAAAAGAGTCTAAGTTTCCTTATTAAACGTCAATCTCTTGATCACTCAACAAAAAAACTTACATTAAGATTTAGGGTTTAAAATAACTAGGTCAGGTTTCATGTTTAGATACAAGCCTCACTAGGCATCTTGTTTAGAGCTGTCAAAACGGGTAATCCGGCCCAACCCGACCCGACCCACCACGGGTTGGCCACTTAGTGAGTCAACCCAACTGGCTCATTTATTAGCGAGCTGAAAAAATTTGAACCCGACCCGACCTACCACGGGTTGGTGGGTTAAACGGGTTGGCTCATTGGCTCACTTAATTAACTTTTTTTCACCCTCTTCTTCTCAGATTCTTAACATGTTACTTTGACCGATCAAATTGAAATAATAATAACTGGACCAATTGATATAAAAGAAAATGAAACAAAAGAAATATATTGTTATATATATTATAGCTATCAAGCATAAAATTTTGCTAATTTAATTTAATGAGACATACACAACCGTTTGACCAAGAAACTACATATAGTCGTTAATAAAAATATATAGCACAAGATAAAATTGTCATGCTTGTAGATAGGTCTAAAAACAAGATCAAACAAATGATATATTTCTAAATTATCCAATCTATAATATTATCCATCTATTAAATTGGAGTCCTGAATGGATAAATTCACAATATTATGCTCTCTTGAAGCATATTCTTCTTTATCTCCCTCTATAATATTATCCAATCTATAATCTTAGGATTTTATTTGCATAGGGCAACTTTTGGAAAGACAACCGCACGAAAGGCTCTACTACTAAGTAAAGGTTGTGCATTTTGAATAATTAATTTAATTAATTTGATTTCAATAAAAAATAGGATTTGAATAATTAATTTATTTTAATTAAAAAAATAGGTGGGTTGGTGAGCGACCCAACCCACCACGGGTTCAACCCGTGTGAGCCGGGTCAAAATTGGCTCGCATAAAAAATTTTGCATTTTTTTCCAACCCAACTCGGCTCAAACCCGTGGTGAGCCGGATTGGCTCACGGGTTTCAACCCATTCTGACGGCACTAATCTTGTTCCAAGTGTAAGTTTTAAAAGATATTTTCCAATACCAAATCAACCACAAATAAATCCTATTTAAAGAACTCATCCAAAAAATAAGAAACGTTACAATGAAAAAGGATTAAAAAAGATTAATGGTAATAGAAGGAGGAGGAGCAACTAGTGAATAAAGAGACTTTTAGGAGGTGAAATGGTGAAAATAACATAACAATTCACACAATATGGGGGGTGTAACATGTGAAGATTCACTAGTGCAAAAACAACTTATAACATCACGCGTTCAACGTCCAACCACTGAATAGCCAACGTTAAAAATGATCGGTGACATTTTTGTAAATAAATGCAATTGTAGAACGTCGAAGCCCCATTCAATTCGACGTTCTATGATGGTAATTACTTAAACCAGCGCATCATTCTCTTTCTTCTTTCTTTTAAACCACCAATAGTACGTCGAATCATGTAGGGGTTCGACATAATATTTGTCAGTCAAAAGCCAAGAGTCACCCTTTTTAATTCTTTTTTCTTTTAAACAACAAATAATACGTTGAATTCTATAAGGGCTTCGATGTATTATTTGTCAGTTATAAGCCAAAAAGTAACCCTTTTTAATTCTTTTTTTCTTTTTTTCTTTTAAACCACATATAATACGTCGAATTTTGTAAGAGCTTCGACGTATTATCTGTTAGCCAAAAGTTTTCCCTTTTTAATTTGAGAGGGAGATTGAAAATTCATTCACTTTATCTTAGCGCGCGAGACCCTCTTCTCTTCTCAAACTTTTCTAGAACGAAGTTTTACGATCATCACATGTAATCTTTCTTTCATTTGATACAAATGCATATTAATTAACTACTTTATGTATAATTTTCGTTTGTTTTGAAGAACTTATTTGTTGAACTTGTTTATTGTTGTTTTTTGTTGAACTTGTTTGTTGTTGTTATTTGGTTGAACTTGTTTGTTGTTCTTGTTTGATTAAACTTGTTTGTTGTTTGTTATTGTTGTTGATATTATACTACACGTTCATAGTTCATGCTTTATAAAATACCAAAAATTAAAATTTGTTATTTTTCTGCTTTTCAGGTCTCATAGAGTTGTAAAAAAATTATCACAATTAATTAAAAAAACAAAAAAATTGTTTAACGTCGAATATTAACAAAATTCGATGTCAATTTGATTAATGTCGAATTTTTTAATTCGACGTCAATTTAACATCTCCCTGATATGACGTCGACCTCGAATTTGACGTGAAAGGCCAAAAAACAACAACTTTATACGATATTTTTGTACTAGTGATTCTAACTAGATGTATTGCTCTAACTAAATCCATAAGGATAAAATATTTTAAAAACAAGTGTAGCACAATGGATGAGACACGATCGAATGACAAATAAAGATAATTCTATTTTATATTTAGCCCTTCACCTGTTCATCCATGCCAACAAGTTTTCTCCTTCAACTAATATCTATTTATCATATCAACTATCATTATTCATAAATAAAAAATACTTACTTTTCCAATTGTTCCAAGAATACAAAGAAGAAGATAAATCTTGCTTGTGCAATTTCTTGATTTACTTCGTTTGCATGTTATGCTATTATGTTCTTCCTTTTGGTTTCCTTCCTAATAAAATTCTTGTTGTACATCAATGTTTTAATAAGATGGCCTTTTTCTTTCTTTACAGACAAAATTACACCTCAAACAAAACCACATAAACATAACAATAAAGTCATTATATGCAGACAAAATTTGATACAAAACCAATAATAAGAAAACTTTTACATAAATACATTAATATTACCTTGCATGCAAATTATAAGCTTTAAAATATTATTGTTACCTTTTATGCCAACACCTCTCATTAAAATTTGTGTTACCTTAAAGATTTTAAGCATGTTATGGAATTAAGACACAAAAACGAATAGGTAAATTGTGCTTTTGGAAATTTACTAGTCATCCACCCCTACGCTTTTAGTTGTGCTACAATGAATACTTCCTTAACATTTATTTTTACACTTCTAAATATTATGATATTTCCCTACCTCCAAATCACACATACTACTATCATCCAGATGCATTTTCATATAATATTCTATTTTTTACTTAACCCAACAAGATAAAATTCACTAAAGTTTTGTTTTGGTATAACATGATACACAATGCTAACACCCAATCGTTTGGTGCATAGGTTCCACACCCCTAAAGCCACATTACAAGTAAAGAAAAAATAAATAACAAATTTTTCTACTGACACATATAGTACTAATCTGTTATATATGTATCCCTTATTTTTCAAATTCTCCTTTTTAGCAACTTTATTCAATATAAGTTTTTGTAAATGAAGAATTTGATAGCAATAAAATGGAAATAAAACAAGGTTTTTCTTAAAAAACGAACTGCAAATCTAATTCAGTTCACAAAGTAAAGTGAGATTTATATTTATTTATATATTGTAAATTTATTTCATCTCTAATTTATGATTGATCATCAAAACACCCTCTCATGCTAAGACCTATTCATTTCAAGCATAATACTATACAATAATGAATTATCCGATAACGTGTACAAAATAAGTTTAACAAACAACAAATCTCACTAGAATAAGTTTTATATGAGTTTAATATCATCTTAAGAAATGAACTTTAAATCTAATTCAATCCCATAAAACTAACTTATAAAGTAAGGTTTGCACTCACTTATACATTGTAAATTTCGTATTTCTAGTCCATATGAGATCTCCAATAGTTTTAGTTATATACTTTTCAAGGAAATGGAAATAAAACAACATTTTTTAAGTTTAATTTTTAAAAAAGTCATTTATCAATATTATTTCTTGTAAGCATCTCACCAAAATCCAAAATCATGTTATTTTTTTGGTTAAAAGTAAGAATTAAAAACAATTAATAATTTTTATAAAAAGATAACAAATCATAAAAACATTACGTTTCCACGCTCGACTAGATATGTAACTATTATTTGCCAACTTGTTGTGAAGTATCCATCATTGAGATGCATTATGATTATGAGGTCTAAATCAATCGCTGGGAATATGGCAACAAGAGAGAAAGATGAAGAACAATAAAGAAAGAGATGGATGGGAAACGTAGAAAAGTTCTTAAAAGAGAAGGAAGACTCTGTGAACTGAGCTTTAAGCCTCTTGTCTCAATCAATCCATATAATACAAACTTTTGTACGTATAGATATAGACATGTAGCATCCAAAGTAGGGGAGCGTTCGAGAGAATAATAATACCAACAAATAATTTATCATTGCTAAATTCCTCAACCATTTTCAATCCAATAATTTCATAATGATTCCAAATCTACATTTAAACCTATAAATTTCTTCTGTCCATATCACTCATCGACTGTGTTCAATCTAACACTCATATTGAAAATATAGATACAAAAGAATTTGGTGATAATTCAAGTAATTCATGTTTAGCGCATTAATCAAGTGCCATGGGATTCTTTTAAAAATATATAAAACTTTTCTATTCACTAAAAGAGAGAAAAAAAAACAATAAAAATAGGCCTTCACATAAGTCATTCCAATATTTTGAACTAGCAAAAGAAGAACTAACTAGTAAATTTATCATATTCGAGAAAACTTAATCAGCATGTGATAAATTTTAGTCCTACCAGATAACATATTTCAAATACAAAATTTATCTGCATTTTTCTCTTAATTTTTTTTTATAAATGTGTTCTTGATGTATTCATAAAAAACTAAATTTATTAACGTATCCGACCAACTCTTCATTTTCAATCATGTTTTATCTATTGGTCATACTTAAAATACGATTTTATACAAAAAAGAAAGAGTACAACTATTTTTTTTATCGATAAATATATATAGTGATAGAAAAACTACAGGGAATAACCACTTATATATATATCAATGAGATGTAGCTATTATAAAATTATGATACAATGCATAGGGTTAAAAAAAATCAAGAAAAAGAAAGAATTAATATCCCTTTATATTGTCATATAACGAAGACATGATCTAAAAACGACATTGTTTTTGTGTGATAAAATTGAGTAGAGTTCATAGTTTTTTATTAATATTATGTGATAAAGTGAGATATATAAGAAGGAGAATGGTTGGTATGTGTTTCTGCTGAATGGGACTGGGGAAAACTCCTGCTACCTCCGTCCGGAAACACTTTTCCTTTCACCGATCGGTCCTTCACCTCTCGCCTCCTGTGTGCTCGGTGTCAGTGTAAATGGGGTGACCTGCAAGAAACACTCCGACGCTCAAGTCAGAATTGGTCTTTGCAAGTCTATCTGTATGTAAAAAACAGAGACTTTACCTTCTCCTTCAACTATTATTTATATGATTTCAGAAAATATTACTCATTAATTTACTTCTTAATGGCTTTCAATGCTAATCTTAAATACTCGACAACGACCATTACCTCATTGATTACACATTCATGAGCATTCAACCACTATCTCCAGCAAACAGTTTTAGAAGCTTGCCCGATCGGTCATATTAGACTTTAAGAAACCCGATCGGACACGTTTGAGCACGCCCAGTCGGTTACTCCGCCCTCGGTAGTAACACAAGTCCCCCAAGCCCTAGCAAAAATACCTTTTTTGCGCAGGGTTTTGAAGTGGTCTCCGTTCGGCTTTCTTCTTTCTTTGGCCAAGCCTTTAACCCGCGGACACTTGCTCTGGCGAGAACCGTAAAGTCATGGCTGTAACTTTTAGGCGGGAAATGTGAAAAAACGAAACTGTCATATCGCCTGAGCCGTCAGATCTTTCTATCACTGAAACGTCAAGTCACTTGGACCGTCAGATCCTTTGACGTTTGACGCTTCGAATATACCAGTTGAGTCAGTTTTAATCTTTGTATAAATACTCATACTTTTACCCTAATTTTTTACTTCAGTCTCCTCACCGTCGCCAGCATCTCCTTCCTCTGAATCTCCTCTGTCCTTTTCGTCTTCCACACCTCAAATAACCATGTCTTCTGACTTCTCCGTGTGTTACTACCGAGGGCGGAGTAACCGACCGGGCGTGCTCAAACGTGTCCGATCGGGTTTCTTAAAGTCTAATATGACCGATCGGGCAAGCTTCTAAAACTGTTTGCTCGAGACAGCGGTTGAATACTCATGAATGTGTAATCAATGAGGTAACGATCGTTGTCGAGTATTTAAGATTAGCATTGAAAGCCATTAAGAGATAAATTAATGGGTAATATTCTCTGAAATCATATAAATAATAGTCGAAGGAGAAGGTAAAGTCTCTGTTTTTTACATATAGATAGACTTGTAAAGACCAATTCTGACTTGAGCGTCGGAGTGTTTCTTGCAGGTCACCCCATTTACACTGATACCGAGCGCACAGGAGGCGAGAGGTGAAGGACCGATCGGTGAAGGAGGAGTGTTTCCGGACGGAGGTAGCAGGAGTTTTCCCCGGTCCCATTCAGCAAAAACAGTATGTCAAATGAATGAAGCTTAATTAGTGTGTTTTATTTGCATGTATAGTTTCTGAGAGATAAACGTGTTTGCAAAGTATGATTAAGCATATAGTTTTGTTCTGATTAACCCATAATAGGACATTAATTTATATATTTATAGGAAGATAAATATATCAATTATTAATCAAAATTTAATAATTTTTAGAAGGTGAGATCAAGTATTACATATTATTAATATATTTTTTATTATGGATAAAAAAAAGTAGGATTTTGCTATAGGTATATGATTATGTTAGCTTGTTAGGTGTCCTTTTGTATTCTCCATGTCAGGAGTGTCCACTTGTGTTGTGTAGGATCAAAATTAGGAGTGAAGATGCTTTCTTCTTCTTCTTCCACTCCATTGTGTGCCCGTGTGATCCCTTGTGAGCATCACGTGTTCTAGTCCCTACATGATTCCCCTTGACAACATCTTACCCTTCCCCAAACTCATTCCTAAATCATGTCCCCATCCACATCTTCATCAAAACACAACATCATAAGATCACCAAAACAACAAAATATCACACACCACCCAACCTAATTTGTCACCTTCTAATCAACCCCTTCAATCTTCATCATCTCATTATAATTTCATTCAATATCTGAACCATTGCTTCGAAAAAGACAAAAATTTATATTTCTACTGTATTCAATATAATCTCGTATCGTTTAAAAATAAAAAAAATAAAAATAGTTTGAATATTTATTACTCATTCTATCTTTTAAGATGTTTTTTAAAGACAAAATTATGACGAAGGCTCTGAAACGAATAATATCAAGAATGTATGGTGATTGATCCCTTTGATAGACTTGCCTTGATATCAAAACACTATACATATATAATTCATACTTCTTATTGAATCAATGGATTACTCGTGAATTGTTGAACTGTCTTTCTAATATCAAATCCTTAAAACAGTACATGCATGATGAATCTTTTTAACTCACAATTTCATTAAAATTTCTTGTAAGATAGTTTCTTCCTTATTATGCAGGTCTTTTTCATGTGTATGTTCTTCCTTAAACAAAGTTTTGTTGTTTTGGTTGATTAGATTTGGATTTTGGCACTACTTATAATATATATGTACTTCCATTCTCACAATAAACCATCACAATTTGTTTGTACTTCAGTGTAGTGATCTAAAGTCTATCACTTAGTCATAGCAAAGACCTTGATGCCAGATATTAGAACATACTCTATCATGTCTACAGTTTCTTTGACAATAGGGTTTCAATTCACTAAGTGAACACTTAACGGGTAATTTTTACATTACTATAAATAAAAGGATATAAATCACTAGAACATCTTCATTAGTATGTTATAAAAAAGTTATATAGAAATGAAACAGAAATCATATATATTTAACTCGAAATTTAAAAAATTAGGTATAAATACGAATTCTCACTTGTTCATCAAATTTATTTTTTTTATTCAATTTAATATTTCCTTCTTTACACTTGTCATTCTAGTATAAAGAAATGGCACTTTGAAGGTAAATTCTTTTTTGCGCTACTTTTTGTAAATGATTAATCTGTGTCAAAAAATTATGATTAACTGTTTTTAGTGATGTCTCCCACCTTTTGATTATATTTTTCATTTACAAGACTTTGAGTCTGAAATTTACTTAAAAAAATAAAATAAAATAAAAAATAAAAACTGAACCACATTCACTCGAATCAAACTATTGTTAATATTTGCCAACAAATTTTGGTCAAACAAAGAAATCCTCGTGTGTGCGTGAATGAAAGTATAACATATATATAACATTATTACGACAGTAAATAATTTTTTTTTTGTTTTTAATAATAACCTTTCATTCTAATCCTCAATATTAAAAATTAATTTTGGTCACATGAGCTTCTAATTTTATAAAAACATTATTCACTTTATTCTAATTTAATACAAAAACGATAATAAAAGAGCTAAAAGCTATAAAATAAATTAGCACTGAACAATATTGTTTTTAAGTTATCATCGATATAAAAATTTAGTGTTTTCATTATAATTAACATTCGAGATCCATGGACATTTTTTACCAGCAAATAAAAGGGTTAAACTAATTTACACATGTAGGGAAAAAAATATTCTTCTGTTTAAACTAGTTTAACTTAATACAAGAACTTATTCGAGTATCGTTGTTATCTAGCACCTATTATATGGCATATATTAATTGTTATTGAAGTATTTTAGAGATGTGTCTAAAATGTTAGAGATTTGATTGTGAGAGTGTGTTGAAAAATGTTGTTGACCAATGATGACAAAAAGTATAGAAATGGAAACTATGTTTATCTGATGAAGTATAGTTTATGAAGTAGAGTTTGACTAAAAGCACAGAAAGAAGTTAATGTTAGAAACGGTGAGATAAGAAATAGGAGGAAAAGCACTGAAGAAACATTTTGATTAGGTTACTTTTAGAGTAGGGGACCCCAATTTGACTATCTCACTCAACTCTAACACCAACACCCTTAGTAGGGGCCTCACCCGCCAATCACTCTCCTAACTCTAAATGGAATTCTATTCCACTCTTTCCATACTCTCTTCACCTATGTTATTAACTACAAACTCCTTCATCCTCTTCTTCCCACTTCAAAACCCTACCACGTATGTTACAAATTTCTATTGAAAAACACTCTAAGATTTATTTTTTTAATATATTTGATATCCACGTTGATTAGAAATAATACATATCTACAATATATAAATGAGTCTATATCTTATTTTCCAAATCAATTTTGTAGTGTTGAGTTAAATTTAAAGTTCACTTTTTACGATGATATCATAGTCATTTAAAATTTATTTTAACAAGATTTATGATTTGTTGGACATATCATGTCATTTATTATCGAGTCAATATCATTAATGTGTAGTATGATGTACAAGAGTTAGTGCAAATCTTACCTTAGATTTTGTAAGGTTACTATTTATGGATATTTTGTTTTTCTTATATGTTTCTTAACTTTATCATTCATATTCAGCACGAAACTTTCAACTCATATTTAGATTCTTAAGGGTGAATTAGGTTTTAACACAAATTTATATATAAAAAACATATTTTCAGCACCTAAAATCTTAATTCTTTTAAGATATTTTTATCCAAATTTCAAATTACAAAAATATAAAATATTTACACAAAACAATTTATAAGATGCTTCCTACTTTTTTTTCTTCTGGACCAAAACTAGCCAAACTCTAAGAACCATTCATATGTTTTTTTTTTCTTTTTTACTCTAAGAACCGTTTATAAGTATTTCGTCCACATACATAAAATCTTAAACTTAAAACCTCAAGTGGATATGGTCCCCAATGAAGAAGCCTCTCCAACTCATGTGAGGTAAGCATTACATTTTCTTTTCACTTGAGAATATTACTTTTTGGTAGAATTTAGTTCAGGTTTCACACTCACTTTATACTGTGCTTCTTTACGTTTCTTTCTCTTTCTTTCATTTGGAAAATGTATGTTAAAAGTACACTTTATTTTGGAGTAAATTGAAGAGGAACAAAGAGAGAAATGCAAAGAAATAACATGCATAAGAAGAAAGGGACAGATGTGATAGAAGAAAAGAGAAACTGAAAACAAATTTCAATGGAAATGGAATAAAAGAAAAAGTAATGAGTGTTTATTTTTTCAAACATGCTTTCTAATTATTTCTTCTCTAACATCACTATAGCCAAATACTAAATATACACTTACTCTCACTTCTATAATGCGACAATAATCCAATTGTTACAGCTTCTTTTCTGAAAAATTACCTTTCTTAATTTATTTTTAAAACTTTAACTGTTTTCTCAACTTTCTAAAATATATAATCAAAATATTTAATTTCATCCTTAATTTTATTATATAAATTGAATTATGTTTTTCATAGTCTCTGAAAAAATAATCACTAGTTTACTTGATATACTAGAATGACCTTTTTTCAATACTAAACAGCTTACCCAATATATATAAAGAAAAAAAAGACAAACGTTATTAAAAGAGATAAAATAAAATGTAAGATGATAAATGATGCGAAAGAGAAATGGACCAGCAAAAATATTATTATATATATAAATTGTTATATAAGTAATTATATATATATATCCAAAATATAACTAAAACCACTTAGATGAATAAAAGAGTCATCCAGTTTAAATTGGCCAGTAATTTAAGAAACATATAAAATACACTTTTGGTGTAGTAGAATATAAGACCACCCCTGTCTATATTTTGTGAAAGAGATAAATGTTGAAAGATTGATGTGTGTGCTTCATATGAACACAGATAAAACAGTTACATGTAAAAAGTATTGAGTGAAATTTCTACCACTTTTTGTCCCTATAATCTGATTTGGATATAGGTCTTTATAGGTTTTTAAGCTCTATTTTACAATTAGAATATGATAAATATTGTTTCTAATATGTTTTACGGTATTAGTTATAAGTTATTAAAGACAAGAAAATTTAAGATAAAACTCATTAAATAGAAAATGATAGGATCCATAAATTTTTTTTTATAATTTCAACCAATAGTAAAAGATGTATTCAAAATATATGTTTCTAATATTTGAAACACAAAAATTATTCATGGCCCATTTTTTTCTCATAGTTTAATACCCAATATTGATCGTTCTCTCGCCAGAATTAATTTGGTGTGCCACTATAATATTGTTGGTAATTAAATTTGCCAGAATTAATTCAACATGCAAGACAAAAAAAATCAATATATTGAAATAGCATCATCAAAATAAACTATCATAAATATTATCGAATTATAGTTGGAGTTTAAAGTAGAAATAAGTGTTAACTGAACATGCATGATAATGTTATTCAGTTGAAAAATGCATATACTATTTGAAATTACATCACCATACATCTCTCAAGTGATTACTCTCCATATAGGAAAATAGTATACATTTATGCACTCAAATTGAAGAAAAAGAAACAAAGTTATTCATTTAGCAGGCAAAGAAATGTACATTAAGTTTTCATGTTTATTATTATAATTTTTAATTAATTAATAGAAAAATTAATTGGTAAGAAATAAACATTTACTTTGCTAATGTGAAGATAATAGATATTAGCTCTTTCTAACATATGATATAATAATAATAATAATAATAATAATAATAATAATAATAATAATAATAATAATAATAATAATAATAATATTAATATTATTGTTGTTGTCAACTCTTATTTATATAATATTTATAAAATAATGTTTTATAATCAAAGTGTTAAATATATAAAGTGATATATTATATGTTATTTGTGTTATCAATTGCAAGGTTGGCTCAAACAGATTGAATATTAACAAGTCATTGGTTAAACCAATGCTTCAATACCACCATCTAGTCAGTGTACAAGAACATTTAACAGTATTAGCCTTATCTTCGTAAAGCTTATATTTTTATCTTGGATTATACTAATTTAGTTATTCGGGTTTCAAATTTATTAAACTTTTCTATTTCTGAAATTAAACACTTTTGGCACTACTCTGAATTTCTTTTCCTTAAAACTCTCAAATTGTTGTCACATCTATATATTTGGAGTTTAATTAATGATAGGTTTGAAATATGAAAACTTTGAAAAGCTTGAAAATCAAAAGTTCAAAGGGATTTAATAAAACTGGAAGGTGGAATGCAAGATTAAGGTTTAAAAATGAAAAGGTTTAATTTTATTTTTTTTATGAATGAAATTTGAAAAGGTTTAATTTTTTTTATGAATGAAATTTGATGCTTTGGTGAACGATTAAGCAAAATAAGGTTTGAATAATAAGTTACTCTTACAAAACACCTAATGGTACTTTATCACTTAAAAGTCAAGATCAACCATAATTTAAATACATATTTTTTTTCTTTAATATTAAGAAATTATATTTTAAGACAAAACTGAAATAAAATTTCATGCTTCAAAATGAATAATTTTCTTAAAATGATCATTAATCTTGATGAGGTTATCTAAATCGATTTGAGGTCGTGAGAATATTATCATTGTGGATAAGAAGAAAAATTCCTTAACCTTTGACTGGATTGTGTTAGCACTGAACTGTTAAATATTCAATATTTTAAGATATTATTCAAAGACTATTTTTTTGGAAAAAGAATAATACTTTTATAACGAAATGAATGGTTTTTTGAAAAAGAAGAGTAAGTAAGATGCAGCACTAGAAGGAATGGCTATAAAAGGAGTAACTCCTTCAATCTGTCCATGCTCTTCCAAACCATTCCTTAACCTTCTATGCCCTGCCTTCCAAACCGATACTCCTCTCTCTCACCTTCTTTTCTTATACAAAGCAATTGTTTCATCAAAATAGAAACCATGGTGTCAAAACCTGGTGGCTTCTATGAACAAGGGAGCTTTCCATCAATCAAAATCCTCATACTTTTACTCCTTCATTCTATACTTCACAAAGCCAACTCAGGCTGCAACAATAACTCTTCTTCAAGTTCCTTACTTCCATTTCCACCTCATGAGATTCTCTCATCATTGCAAGCACTTCCTCTAGATGGCTACTTTAGCCTAAGTAACAATGAGGATGCTGCCAAGGACTTTGGCAACATACACCATTTTCCTCCCCTAGCAGTGCTGCATCCAAAAACAGTTTCTGATATATCACGAACCATAAAGCATGTTTTTCAAATGGGGTTTGCCTCAGAGATGAAGGTTGCTGCCAGAGGCCATGGCCATTCCCTGCAAGGCCAGGCACAGGCAAATGGGGGTCTAGTCATTAACATGGAGTCTCTGCAGGGTCCTGAAATGAAAGTTCACGTTGGAGAGTTCCCTTATGTGGATGTCTCAGGGGGAGAGTTGTGGATAAACATTCTGCATGAAACTCTTAAACATGGGTTGGCACCAAAGTCATGGACAGATTACCTTCACCTCACTGTTGGAGGCACACTTTCAAATGCTGGTATAAGCGGCCAAGCCTTCAAACATGGACCTCAGATCAATAACATCTTTCAGCTTGAAGTGATCACAGGTAACTAGCTGCTCAAGCACGGTCTACTCAATTTGGTGTTGTATTCTTAGTGATAAAGGTTTTGTTTTAGTGCTTCTTTGGGATAGTTTGAAAATAGTAACTTATTTTTGTTTGAAATAACTCTCAGTAAGAGTTCAAAACAACAACTACTCAAAAATAGTAAAAGTTGGTACATGTTGTCTTGCTTAGTGAGATAGTAGTGCCCTCTTTGGAGTGGAAATGGTTAACCATTTTTGGTGGCAACCACTTTTTGGTTTTCATCACATCAATCTGGTTTGCAAAATTTTGTTGTAGGAAAAGGAGAGGTGGTTACCTGCTCAGGGAACCGAAATGCTGACCTTTTTCATGGTGTACTTGGAGGGCTTGGTCAATTCGGTATCATCACAAGGGCTAGAATTTCTCTTGAAACAGCCCCAAAGATGGTGAGTGTACATTCATAACTCTAATGTAAGACAAAAAAAAAATGTTCCCAATAGTATTTATTTATGACATGATCAATGACTTTCTGGCAGGTGAAATGGATTAGAGTGCTCTACTCAGAATTCTCTATATTTACTAGGGATCAAGAGCATTTAATATCACTAAAAAACACATTTGATTATATTGAAGGGTTTGTGATCATAAACAAAACTGGCATCCTTAACAATTGGAGATCATCCTTTGACCCCAAAAGTCCACTTCAAGCTAGCCAATTCAATTCTGATGGAAGAACCTTTTACTGTCTTGAGATGGCAAAATACTTCAACCCTGATGAAGCAGAACTCATGAATCAGGTACACCACATCAAGCAACTCATTAACTGCATGATCAGAATTATAGCATTGTTTGTAAAGAAAAAGTTCTAATCTCCATCTCCTATGCTCATATGCAGAATATTGATCATCTATTATCAAAGCTGAGTTACATCCAACCAAGTCTCTTCAGATCAGAAGTTTCTTACGTGGAATTCCTAGACAGAGTGCATGTTTCTGAGAAAAAGCTAAGAGCAAAAGGCTTGTGGGAAGTCCCCCATCCCTGGCTGAACCTTCTGATCCCAAGAAGTGAGATTCATGACTTTGCTGAAGAAGTATTTGGCAAAATTCTTAAGGACACAAGTAATGGCCCCATACTCATTTACCCCGTCAACCAAACAAGGTACATACATGCATATGGCTTTTCAAACATGACTCAAACGAACCAGTTTAACTCTGTAGCTTTTCAGAGTTTGTCTTTTATGAGGGTCAATGAACATATCAAATATGGCAACTTGTAATCCGATGGTTGCATAAAAATTATTTACTTTGAAAATATATGTTTTCCTCCAAAGAAGTTGTAGTCAAACATTTGAATTCTCATGATCCGAGTGTTTTTTTGTACTTTCTGTTGTTACAGATGGAACAGTAAGACATCTTTGGTTACCCCAGAGGAAGATGTTTTTTACCTGGTGGCTTTTCTATCCTCGGCAGTCCCAAATTCTACTGGTGCAAACAGTTTAGAACAGATTGAAGCCCAAAACAAAAGGATCATAGAATTCTACACCAGTGCACAGCTGAAAGTGAAGCAATACCTTCCCCATTACAGCACACAGGAAGAATGGGAAGCCCACTTTGGGTCACAATGGGAGGCATTCGTGGAAAGAAAAAGGGCTTATGACCCACTAGCACTGCTTGCCCCTGGCCACAGAATCTTTCAAAAGGCAGTGTCTGCTTCATGCTAGTCTTAGTGTGTGCGTGAGGTTGTGAACTAATGCTAATTAATCATGTATGTTTCTTCCCTGGCCTTCCTCTCAATAATTGTGATCGTGGCCAATACATTTTCTATTCAAAAGGAGGCTTGCTTTTTAGGTCATCATTACAAGATTGTCTCAGGAAAACACCAATAGTCAGTTAGTGGTGATATTTTAAGCTGATTGCAGGAAATTGTATGGCTAAATTTAGGGCCACCCTTGTAAGACAAAAATATCAGCAAAGAAAATTATTATTAAATGTAAAGAAAAGGTTAAATAAAGAGAAATTATTGTTTCCTTTTCTTCTGATTTTTTAACTGAAATAACTAGCCATTTGTTTGCTTAAACTTTCTTTCTACTGCCATAATCATACAAATAGCACAAAGCAAGCTTGTTCAGAGAGAGGGGAAAAACTCTATCTGGTCAAATTTTCGATTGATCACTTCCCAAATGCCTGTACAATTAGGCACTTGAGTCTTGTAATCTTATTCTACCAGAAGTGAGCTATATTGTTCATGGATTCTGATTCATAATCAGAAGTCAAATTTCAGTAGTCATTTAAAAAGTCATGGGTTTTTCTATTTCCTCCCTTTTTCTGTGATCATGTGATCAAACCATCTCGACAAAATTTTACCAACTCCTCAATGGAATAATTATTAAGTATAATCTATTGAGAATCTAATCAGAAAATATTGATAATGTGATACTTTTTGCACCATAATTATATTATTGAAAAACATTAATTTTTGTTATTTTTTTTACTGCCCTTCATGCAGTTCGAATCCAATAGGCTCATTAACACAACTGTGAGTAACTATGTAATATTACAAACTATATATTTTAAGGGCTAAGACTGATCCATTTTGAAATGCAACTGCAAAGGATCTCACTTCATCTACCTACCAAGATTCCACTTAATTCTTCGTCACCTTATGAAATTAACCTAAAATAACGAAACACCTGAGTACATGGCACAACAAAATTTAGTCATACATCACAAAAGAAAACATGTTCAAAGACAAACAAAAAAATTATCTACTTCTGCTAACCTTTCCTTAATAGCCCTCGACCAATAGAATCCGTAATTTTCGTTCCATCTCTCCTTTCCCTTCTTAAAAATTGGAGAAGCAGTAGACCACTTTTCCGTATTTAAGTTTAACCAAAATAAAAACAGTTGCAAAGATTGAAGGATAACGAAATTTTTATATGTAACATCCCACTTAACAAAGACAAATCAAACACTAGGTTAAGAACCAACTATTTTTAAGAGAAAAATCATCTGCTGATATTACTGACAAGATTTTTTCAGTATCAAAAGACTTTGAATTTTAACCATTACCAGCTATTATTAGCCAGAAACACATGGTCTTCCAGCTAAAAACAAGTTGCGAATAATGGTCCTATATAACAGCACCAATATTCATTCCCCCTCAGCAGCAGCACCAGTCCATCCAAGGCCGGGTCTGCTCACTTGACCCTGTGGTTCTTCATAATCTCGTGCATCACGGATTGAAGCTTCAAAGTCAGTAGAATCACTTGCTACAGGAAGAAAGCTACTGATATCATCCCTGGCACCAAATCCTCCAGCCCTTATAACATCATCAGGTGTTATGGATGCCTCCATGTTTACATCCCCAGCTGCATCAATTTCCACCGCATGTGCACCCTTTGGACAACTTTCACCACCTTTCCAATCAGCTGCTACCCTTGTTTCTGTAACATCTGAAGATTGTGTAAAATTTTTCAAAACACCTTTGTCCACTCCCATCTTTGGATAATTGGTGTCGGCCAATACATTGTCCACATGAGAGCTCTCCTTATTATCTGTTAAACTCACAATCAAAGGGCATCATGTAACATGATCAGCACATCAAATGAAAATAAAAGTACAAAAAAAATCTCACGTAACTAAAGAGAGTCGTATTAGGTAAACATCCACTTCAACCTTGTCTCTGAAGTAATTTGAATTTGAAACAAAATTCAAATAACGTATCATGCAGCAGAAGACTATACACTCCCTCTTAAAAATAACCCTACCTCAAAGCAAATCCTAAAATAGGTGTTTGCACCAAAAGCATATCCAAATTCTTAATTTTACTTATAGTCTTTGACTCTTTGAGAAGCAGTTACATATCATTTGAACAAATGGCTCGCAAATAAAACGGAAAAATACATGTCAATGAACTCGTACAATTCAAAAGGCAAAAATAGT
Organism: Vigna umbellata; assembly: GCF_029865625.1. NCBI lineage: Eukaryota > Viridiplantae > Streptophyta > Magnoliopsida > Fabales > Fabaceae > Vigna > Vigna umbellata. The sequence goes on from NC_142169.1 coordinate 21,990,107, forward strand.
GAGGAGAAGTTTGAACCAAAAGAAAAAAAATCATCCCGTAGAGCAAATATTGCCTCCAGATGGACGGTCAAAAGAATTCTAGCAAGACATTGCTAGAAAATCAATATATATATATATATATAACAAACATTTGCGCCTAGCTTCAACAGAGTAAATTGATTGACAGAATATATACTGTTGGATGCATTGTCAAGTATCAACCTTACATAGTAATATCAAACATTCATTCCAGATGGACAAGTGGTTGAAGTTAGCTTACATAAAATAATGATAGCCCTTACCATTCAGCATCTTATCCGATTTGTTCTCCATGAAAGATAAAAGTTTGCACTAATAGATCCACGTTGTATTCCTATGTAGGTTCATTCACTGCCTCTATAGAGCCGAACCCTCAATGTTCCACAGAATTTTCTTAAGTCCTTTCTACACAGAAAGAAGTAAACTACTTAATCAATGTCCAACGTACAAGTTGCATGATTGCCTAATACAATTACTCCAAAACAGAGGACTTTCAAAACCAATGGAGAAAAAACTGACATGGAAAGTAAAAGGGAAGAAACACCCCACTGTGACTACAATATCTATCAATATTTATAATAAAGTATTGGCATTTGTCTAATAAAGAGACAAAACACTAATAGGAATTGGAAGGTTGGATTCCTCTTGTTGAAATACTATCCATTTTAGTTATTAGTACTTATTTTTTATGTTATGTAGTCGTACGAGTGAATTATTCTGCAATACAATGTATAGAATCGTAGGGATAAATAACACAAGGATGCAAGGTACCACTCATGTTGACTTACTTTCATGGATTTGAATCGTCATTAATATTTTTCAGATATTATAGGGCTCACTCTACTGCTGGGGAAGCAAACAAGTATGTATTACACAAAATGAATGAGAACATTATGTCTCTACAAGGATGAGCAATATTGTAGACTAGTAAGGGGACAGAATTATCTCACTATGATTCATCCAAAAATTTAATTTGTCCCTAGAGAGTGTTTAGTCAGTTACAGCAAGCACGAAGCGATAGTCACTATAGTGGTTTAATTACCCCGTGGAATACATCATAGCTGCATATCAATATCTTCTATATGAAGAAATTGGACATACCCATGTAATAACCTACACGAATGCAAAATTGAGTTGGGTCTCCATCTAAACGAATGTCCAAAGTCAAAATATTAAGGTGTAATAGGAGAAAACCCAATTTCCAAAATAAATAAGAAACAATGTGTGGTTGCCAAGTCATTTTCAGAAGCAGACTAGAAAGTTTAGGCCAAAAGACGCTTGCAACATGCAAACCTAAATGGATTAAACAATCGATTTATGGGTCTTTTCACGATAACCTGTACTTATACAAATGTTGTTGTGGTTATGGTGTAGTTATTTTCATATAGTATATTTATCCGATAACCTTTACTTATTATATTGTAGTTGTGGATATAGTGTTATTGTGTTTTATTTTGTTGTTAGTATAACTGTCTAAGAGGTCACTATGATGAACTATCAACTCTAGTACCATTGATGGGCTTTTTTTAAGGGATATTCTTTAGATATATATATCTATATACACACACACACACACACACACACACACACACACACACACACATATATATATATATATATATATATACATGTGTTTGACATAAGCCTAACTTACATAAGGATTTTACACCACTTTTAACCAAAATTAAAACAATGGATCTTGGTATTTAAATTTATCATTTTTACCCATATAGAACATAGACTCACACTTCAATTATTCCTAACAACAGCAACTTATGATCAAGAATGAAGATTTGGAAGAGAATAGTGCAGCTAACTTATGATCCTGAACATCGTTGGACATTGCTCCAAGCTCAATTTTCATGAGAGGACCCTAACTCACAAAAATAGATAAACTATGTTCGGAAAACCAGTTTATCCATTTATACATCACCGTACAATATTTATGAAGAACATTTCTTCGTCAAATATTAACAGAAAAAGAAAATTAATTAAGCTTTTACTGTAAACAAGGAGAACTGTTATTAAAAGCATAACATGGTTTTAAGTTTAAACGCAGAAAACTTTCAATTCATTTTACAAACTTATTTTCTTCTTCTATGAGCACTCGCAGATTAGTTTATATATCTAGACAGGTTTATGATCCATTTCTTTTGGGAGAATATCTTATAGGGTATCACTACTTTACAGTGATAGGCAAGCTTCACTCTACTCACCTTGGAGAGAGCCCAGCTTGAATTTAAAGCTCACACACACACACACACACTTTGTTTCTCTATACAATTTTGAAGCAACTATAACCACCACTCCCTAGAGGAGAAAAAACAAGTAAAATACTAAGTCTGTCAATCAAATCAACAAGTAACTGACATACTGAAAGACCCAGAAACTTGAATAAGAAGCTGTCCCAATTATTTGTATCTATCATTATCATGACAAAAGAAAACAGAACATGGAACCTTTAACACAGATTTTTGCGACTTTCGATTCACGACGAAATAGATGCATTAGCATATACACCGTAAATATAATGCAAGACACTTACACAACGATGAAACAAATTGAAGCATGAGCATACACTGCATAAATAAACGCGAGAAGAAGAGGGTTCAATTGAAAATTGTAGGGTTTAAGAAGGTCGGTAACCAAATGAAAGAGACGCGCCACGTGTCTTCCGGGGGCAGCTTCAGTGCTACGCTGGTGAGTGTAGAGGCCCTCTCGAAACAGGACACCGTGGGTGGTGGTGTGTTGCGTTAACAAAATATCTTTGTGGTTTGATATTATGAAAATGGTTTTATTTGTTTTTATTTTGTTGGTGCTTTATGATGAGTTATATTGAAAATCATGAAGAGATAAAAGAAAGTATAATGCTATTTGTTCGTAGTAGAATTTTTTTTTTAAATGTAAAGAAAAATATATTTTTTAGTGTTAATAAAAGTAAACAAAAATAAAATATTTTATTAAATTAACAAGTATTTTGTATTTATTAGATAAATTAAATAAATAACATAAATAACATAAGCTTTAATGGTTATTTAGTTTGGTGTGTGTTATAAACCAAACCGTATTGTGCAACACATAATATATTATAAGGATTGAGTACAACTACATAATCGAAGATAATGTGGATATGTGATGATTAAATATGCGAGAACGCGTATAAATAATGAAGGATAGATTTCATAGTTAGAATAGACCACATGCTTCAAATGATATTAATATTTTGGTCCATTTTTATTTTTAATTACAGGGTGTTGTACATTGTGATATAAGAAATAGCAAGTATTTTATTTGTAATTAAAAAACGTAATAAAGAGGGAAAAACTTATGTAAAACCTATGAAAATAATTATCTTAATAATAAAATAAATAGTAATATTTTTTATTATTATTATTAGTTATAATTTTTTAGGTGAACACGTGAACAAACAACTTATATACAAAAAATTGTAAGTTAAATAAGGAGTTGTGATAGTTTACGTAGTTAAGAGTTTTGGTTTTGTTTCTTAAAATATATTACTTTCTTTTTATCACTTGGATTATTAATATGATGTCTATGAAAGAATTAATTTCGCATTTCGAGTAAATTAATCATCACTTTAATTTTGTATTTAAGATACTTCAATAAAATTTTAATTCACACTTCCTTTTAGAAATTTTGATATTTAGTTCATAAAATATATTAATTTGTTTTGACCACTCTAATTATTAATTTGAAATACCTGTTTAAAATATTAATTTCACATTTTGGTATACATTTTAAAAGACATGATCACCACCTTAGTTTTTATCTCTAAATATCTTAATAAAATTAAGATTTTCACTTCATTAACTGTTTGATCGAACTAAAACTTTTATCAAAGGTATTAGATGTATTTTTATTTATTTTGAATACTTTTAATTACTTTATTAAATTTCAATATTTTTAACTTGAATTCTAATCAAATTACAATATTGTTTATGATCTTTATACATATATGTTTTATTCATAAATGGTTTAATCATTAACTCGGTCTTTTTTTTGTTCAGAATTCAAATAAGTTTCCTACTTATTTTTCTTCTCAATTGGTTCCTAATTTTTACAAAATTGGTACAATTAGAGTCATGCTGTAAAATTGGAGTAACATTAGACTGATGTATATGTGACATTGTTTTTTTTATAATGTGACATAAGTAACATGGCTAATAAGAGATTGTTAGGTATAAATTAATATTTTTTAATTAAAGAAATTAAGGAAATTGTAATTAAACTTGGCCCCTTTTCTAATTAAGAATTTGAGAAAACAAATTGGGGAAATTTGTGAGTGTTTCATCTTCTCTAGTTCGGTTCTTCCTTGGTAGAGAAGGGAGGTGTTCTCTTCTTCTTTCTTTTCTGATTCTGTTTCGTTTCGCGTTTCAGATTAGGGTTTTGTTTTGGGAAATTTAGGGTTTTATTTCTGGTGTTCTTGATTCTTTTTTGTAGATTTGGTTTCGCAATTTAGGGTTAGCGTTCCTGCGTTTGGTTTTCATATGATATTGTGATTTGAGATTTTTGTTTTTGATTTGAAATTTTGATTGTAAATCTGATTTTTGCAATGAGATTTTGGGTGTTTCTTATTTGTTTCGTGATTAAACAAATTTTTTTTACATGTTTCTCTTATTGATTCCTAATTTTTTTATCATAAACCCTAATTATAGAAAGAACTTTCACTTTGAACTCTAAGTTTATGAATCCTACATTCCCAATAAGCGATTCCAACAAAAGAAATCAAATCCCTAAATTAAAGGTGAAGTGCGAATGAACTCTAATTTTCCAAAATAAATTTTCAATTTTTACGAATCCTAAACTCTAACTTTTTTTCCAATCCATAATTTAATTTGAAGAATTCAGTTTAATTCACTTATATCAAAATTTTAAATTAATATAAAAAATACACGTCAGAATTAATAAAAATAATATCATTTTAAAATATGCTAACAAAACTAATTTAAATTTTTTTTATAACATAATCATGCAATAAAAAAAATTAAAATTAGTTATGTAAGAAAATAAGTTAAAACGGATGGCTGACTCCACGTTGTACTCTACTGAACTAAAAAAATCTATCTACTGGTTCAAATCTCATTTTTTACATCTTAATTTTACACATGTTTTAATTAGTTATGAAATTAAATAATAGACTAAAAGTACCAATGCATTTTTTATTGTAATATTATATTAATTAAGAAAAGTTAGATCTTTATTTTTTCACTTTTTTCTTATTATATATATATATATATATTAACTTAAAAATATATATTTTGTTTTTCAATTTGTCTGTTTGAAGCAGAAACCAAATATAAAAATAAATATTTTTAATTTCGTAGTTTCTTAGAACTGAAAATTTTCTCCTGTGAATGAAAGGAAGAGTAAAATAGAAGGAAGATAGGAAAGTGAAAAGAAAAAGGATCCTAACTAGGTAGGTCCCACACTGGTTGACCATCTTAACATGCCTTCCCAAAGTCTCGTTCATTCCTTCTATTCACTCTTTCTATTATATTATTTGAATTTAAATCTATTTAATCTAATTTCGGATCATAAATCCTAAACTAAATTGCATTAGCCCAAAACCATTTCCATCTATTTAATCTAATCCAATCCCAAATCATAAATTACGATACATTACCCCAAAACCATTTCCATCACCTTGAGTTGTGGGAGACTGAAAATTTGAACTCTCAAACCCGTTGGAACCAACAATTTCAAACCCTACTCTTCTCCAATGTCGTCTTCCGCCGCGCTCCATTTCCAATCTCCGATAGACTCCGCGGAGGTGCCGCCGCATTCTTCCTTCCTTCATTTTAATGCTGACTGCTTAAACCCTTCCGTCTCCGCCGCGCGCACGAGGCCCCGACCGAGGCTAGTCAAACTACGCAAGCAGTCCGCGTCTCAGCAGGCCAGGTCCCGGAACAGAGCTGGCGCCGAAGACGGTGGCGCTGGCTTCAATCCGTTTCGCGCCGATCAGGTAACCGGTAATGGTAGTACATTAGAGGGTGATTTTTCGAACTCTCGTGGTGACAATGGTTTTGTGTTTGGCGCTGGGAAGGTTGAGTCTGACTCAGGTAGGGATTTGAAGGGGGGAATTAGGAGTGGTGGTTTGGATTTTGTGTTTGGTGCCGGGAAGAGTGACGAGGGATTGAACAAGAACGGTGCGAGTGTAGCGGAGACGGTTTGTGGTGAGGGAGGGAAGGTGGGGTCAAATTCGGAGGGGGAGTTGAAGAGTAGGGTGTTTGTGTTTGGTGCTTCTACAAATAATTTGGATTCTGGCTTGAGTACAGAAAAGGGGAAATTTTCTGTCGGGTTGGGGGATTCGGGTGCGGTGAAGGAGTGTAAGTATGAATTTGAGTGTGGACAACGTGATTGCTTTGGGGGTAGCTATAGTGGTAGGGAGTCGAGTGTTAAGGTGGAGAAGAAAGAGCCTGCTGGGTGTGGGTGGAATTCAGATGTTGGAATGGGTGCTTTTGGTGTCAAGATGGGAATGGATGCTAATAGTGACACAGGTGCTGACTGGTATGATCATTTGGGCAATGGTGTTAAGTGTAAGAGTGGATGTGGGAGTGCTAATGGTATTTCTGCTACTTCTGGTGGCGTTCCAGTGCGTAATTTATCAGATGAGATGGAGAAACTTAACTTCAAACATTCTGAGGGTGCTGATATTAATAGGAATTCGAAAAATTCACATGCCAATGGTTGTACTGCTGGTTTTGTTTTTGGAGGAAATGACATGGGTTTTGGTTATTCTAGTGTTAGTTCAAAAACCAAAGCTGGTGGTCAGCAGTTCTGTGCCCATGCTGCTTCTGGGAATGTTGGCGTTCAAAATGGAACTGCTTGCGGTATTTCCTCTGATTCTACAGGAATACATTCTAAACCATCCACTAGTCAGGAAGGCGTCACAGATTTCCAGAATGGCAAAAATCCAGGATGTTTTGTGTCTGAAGATTCGAAAGTGAATGGAGCTGCAGCGTCATTTTCCTTCTCATCATCTGGTCTTGATTCCCATCCAAACTATGCTTCCATGCGCCATCCCTCAAGTGTAGATGGTGATAAGGGCGATAATTGTTTTGCAAGTACTCCAGAGGCTTCCAAAGAATCTTTTGCTGACTTCAAACCCCCAATATGGGATCCTTCTTGTTTCAAAGATAACTTATTTCCAAAGTTAAATATAAAAGTTGAATCCACACAGAAGGGTCGGTCATGTAAGGAAAAAGGATCAAAATGTACAAGGCGAAAATCAAAGCTTCATTCTTTAAACAAGAAACAGACAGGGCCAGATCATTTGTCAAAACAAAACAGTTCACTCAAAACCCCTGAGTCTTCTGGTGTCCACTCACCAATGGATTTTTCTCCATATCAGGAAACAACAGCAAGTGGTCAAGATGTAAATGCTTCTACAGGATTAAATGATCTGCATTCAACAATTCCTACTGATTGTAAAGGTGAAAATTTGCCTACTATGGGGAGAGAAGATATGAGTACAACTGATAGAAGACATGGAGATCTGGATGATAATAAACGAGTTGAGAATTCGTCTGTTGACAATTCTCATTCTTCTGGCCCTGAGATAGTCTGGCCTAATTTGAAAACTGAGCAATTCTGCGGTGGTAGTGCAGAAGGAGCTTCAGGTGGGGCTGGTGTTGACTTCACCTCAAACATTGAAAGGCAAAAGGATGATATTTTTCGTTTTGTTCCTGGTCTGAATGAATCTAAGGGGAAAGATTTTTCGTTTTCTGCATCTTCAACTGTGGTTGGTACTTCATCAGTAAAGCGTCAGCAAAAGAAGAAATTTAGGAGGAAAGGGGGGTGCAACTCTTTTGTTATCTCGCCACATGTGAATGGAAAGTTTGTATCTTCTGGACAATTTTCACCACATAGCACTGCCAACATGTCATCAAATTCTGATGGGATGGATAGATCTCAGATAAATGGCTATTGCAAGGATGGGGATGTTGCACCATCAGATGCAATTCCGTCATCAGCCTGTGACAAGTGGAGACTCAGGTACTGACCATAAAAGAAATCATCTCCTTCATAAATATATTTTAATTAGTGTTTTTGATTTTTGATATGCTGATTTCTGTTTAATGTTCCTGAAATTTGCGTGATTTATTCATCTGAAATCATGATTTTATTTAGGGGAAACCAGGCCTATAAAGATGGAGATCTTTCTAAAGCTGAGGGTTTTTACACACTAGGAATAAATTCTGTACCTTCAAGAGAAAGATCTGGATGCTCGCTTCAGCCTCTTTTACTATGCTATAGTAATCGTGCTGCAACACGAATGAGTCTTGGAAGAATTAGAGAGGCTCTAGAAGACTGCATGATGGCTACTGCTCTGGATCCTTCCTTTCCGAAAGTGCAGATGAGAACTGCTAGGTAAGAGTTTTTTTTTTTGTACTTGTACCTTTATTTAGATCATAAAATATATAGGACTTGAATTTTTCTCCCACTCAAGTGACGAGAATGATTTTCCTGTCCAGCTGCCACCTTTTGCTAGGGGAAGTAGAAAATGCTCAGCAGTGTTTTAATAAGTGCATGGAATCAGGTAGTGTTATTTGTTTGGATCGGAGGGTTATAGTTGAAGCAGCTGAAGGTTTACAAAAGGCTCAGGTATTTCAATGATTTTGTCTTTTATGTGGATAGCACAATTTTGATATTGTAGATTTGATGAACTTTTGTGAACTTGTACTAATATTATTATCAGTTTTATATTACAATCAACTACTATTACTACCTTAGCTATTAGTGTTTCAAGGAGCAATTAATCTTCAATTCTGCTATTTCTCCTGGTTAACTTTTAAGGTGTACATGATCTTATTAGATGTCTAAAAAGTGTTAATACATATTAACAGGAAGTTCTCAAGTGTATAAATAATGCTGCCGAACTTTTAAAGGAGAGGACTTCTGATGCAGCTGCTACAGCGTTGGAACTAGCTTCTAAGGCATTGTCTATAAGTTTATACTCAGAAAAATTGCTGCAAATGAAGGCAGAGGCTCTATGTTTGGTATTTTATACACCGACTGTTTTCTCCTCTCATCCTTTTGCATTCTTATTCTGTTGTTTTTCTGAATTAGTTTGAATGGATAGTAAAATGCGCCGTTTGTTTATTGTAATGTCTTGCAGCTACGAAAGTATGAAGCAGCAATTCAGCTTTGTGAACAAAGTCAGCATCTTGCAGAGAAAAATTTTGTCTTGGCAAACAATGCTCAGGTTTCTGATAGTTCCTTGTGTGATAGTTACTCAGGTGTAAAATTGTGGAGATGGTCATTGATATCCAAGTGTTACTTTCGTTTGGGAAGGCTTGAGGCATCACTTAATGTTCTAGAGCAATTACAGCATGCCGTGTCTGTCAGTGACAAGTAATTCAATTGATTACTGATCAAGGCTAATTTCTCATTTTTCATTTCAATCAAGATAAGTTTTAATTTTCAAAAGCTAGGGATGCCTTGCGAATTATTATCAATTCAATTTTGTAGGTGTGTGATTGATAATATTGAAGACTCATTATCATTAGCTTCTACAATAAGAGAACTTCTAGACCACAAGGTAATTTCACAACGCCCTTTTCCTAATTAGTGCCTGAATTATCTTGACCGTCCTCAGAGTCAGTTTCTCTGTGAGCTAAAGCATAAATACTATGACACCTGGATGAATAAGATTGTTTCGGTGTTCTTTTTGAAATTATTAATCACTAATAATAATATTGTTGATTCTTGAATCCATTTACTTCAGGATTTTATACAATAGAGGAAGTAATTTGGCTTCTTATTCTTTCATTTGAATGGTTTTCAGATTTTAGTTTAGTATTTCCAGGTAACTGTAGAAATTATGCTGATACAGTGGGCCCAAGGTTTGAAACGTCTACTCTAGGTGGAGCAAGAAATAACAGATTGGAATATTTTGTCTATTCAGGACGCTTATCTATTACTGCTTTGTTTTTTTTTTTCAAAATTTCATATAAGGACTTTGTGGACTGTTAAAGAAGCTGCTATATATTGCTGTTTTGTTCCGACATGTAGATTTGGGATAGGATTATCAGGAAGTTGACTACATATACGATTACCTTGGAAATTGATAACAATATAGAACTATCTAGGATGTTGTTGAGGAAAATATTAAAAAGGGGTGGAAAGTCAGTCAGACAATCTTGTGTTATTTGAAGGAAATTATTTGCAGTTTATGCTATTTTGGGAAAGGAGGCAGTAGATCTCTGCTTATAAATGTCTTTATTTCAATAATTCTGCTCTTTATATTTTCAGGGCCCAATGTATGGCTATTAATAAATTGATCTTTATTATTCTTCTTAACAACAGAGGGCAGGGAATGAAAACTTTAAAGTGGGAAAGTATACAGAAGCTATAGAGAATTACACTGCAGCTCTATCATGCAATATTAAATCATGTCCTTTTATGGCAATATGTTTCTGCAACCGTGCTGCTGCTCATCAAGCTTTGGGCCAAATTGCCGATGCAATTGCAGACTGTAGTGTGGCTATTGCTCTTGATGGAAGTTATGCAAAGGTATGCCTTTTTAATGTCCCTTCAATTAGGTAAAATCACGAGTGCCTATTTGGATTTTCTTATTAAATCTAGCTTCACCTATTGAAATATACGTGTATTATAGTAATATGGATTATGGATAGAAGTTTCATTGAAACAATCATGATTGTTTTTCTGTTTGACTTGCTCATGAGGGGACAGGGGATCTCATTGATCTCATTTTGTAGGCAATTTCAAGAAGAGCCACCTTACTTGAGATGGTTAGAGATTATGAACAAGCATCTTGTGACCTTAAGAGACTTATAGCTGTTCTTGAAACTCAATCCAATGAAAGGGACAAACAGTCTGACTCACCCAATGGATCAAAAGGTGTGAAAGAATCAAGGCAAGCTCGTCAACGTCTTCTTTCAGTGGAAGATCAAGCCAAAAAGGGGACACCCTTGGATGTTTACCTCATTTTGTAAGTTCTTTATTCAATTAAGGATTACTTGCCCTAAATTTTTTCTGTACAACAAATGAAATTGTGATTTATGAGGGCTAAATTCCTGTAAAATCGATTCAAAGTTTAAGAGGGAAGGCTGCTTTATTGGTACATCAAGGCCTGGCTCAAGCCTCAAGCCTCAATAAAGGTTTACTGTAATACTTAGGGTCAGCCTGCAAATGAAGGACCAGTAGCATAATGCAAATCTAAGATGTTTGCATTGACACAGTCTGGTCATACTAATTGAGCAAACCCTCATTGGACATGGATGCTAATGTGGTAGAGATTAAATCGTTTCACTAGAAAATTATGTAGGTACTGTAACATTTCACTAAATCCACTGATATCAACAACTGTATAGTTAGATTTACAATAGACTGCAAAAAAAGCAATGGGTATCTGTGTGATCCTTTTCCCTCACATCCACTGAATAATCACTACTTCCTACTCCCATTTTGTAGTTCTTCGTATATTATGGTTACAATGGTTTTTAGATACCCCCTGTCATTCTAGTTCCCTGCCCACCACAGGCTATAATCGTTGCCACTGTAGGATGTTTCCTATCAATACTATGCTCTAAAGCTATCACCTTGTCCTCAAGGTAAAATGTAAGAAACAATCCTGTAGAAGTGTCATGGATTCCCAGAAGTTTACAAAATTATCAAGGTCTTACCCATTTGATGTGATGAGTATGAGCAACTAAATTGGTTCTCACTAGATTATATTGATCCCACGATCCAATCACAGTTTCATCTCAAACCGTTAGTGTATTATACATGGTCGAATGTAACTAGTTACACGTGGAACAACATTTCAGAGTATTTATTTATTTATTTTGTGTTGGTCAACTAAAATTCTTTTCGACTCTATTGTCACTGTATCTCATGAATACCAATACGTGTCTCAATGTTCAATCATGCATTTAACTCCAGATTTCTATTGCTGATAGTTGCAAATTCTTCCAAAGACCAAATCTAAATTCTGTTTCATTATGTGAATACCAGAGGAATCAAATCAGCTGATACAGCAACAGATATCAAGAAGGCATACCACAAGGCAGCTCTCAGACATCATCCGGACAAGGTTCAAGTCTTTTTGTACCTGCAATATAGTTATCATTGTATAACTGTTTTCATTTGCTTTTGGATAAAAGAAAGTTGGCGACTCTTTTAACTTTCAAAACTTTTGTTCTTCAAATTTATTTTATCTGTTTTTGGTTTGAATCTAGGCTGGTCAGTTGTTGGCAAGAAATGAAGTTGGAGACGATGGCCAAGTTTGGAAGGAAATCTCACAGGAGGTGTACAAGGATGCTGATAAGCTTTTCAAAATGATTGGAGAAGCATATGCTGTGCTTTCAGACCCAGCTAAGGTTCTGTGCATGATTATTTTTGCTAGTTAATGAATCTGAATGCATTTTTAATAAATAATGATTGAATGGCTTACTGTACTATATTCTTGCATTAACATGCTCTTCTTAAAAGCCTAAGTTCATTCCTATCTTAAAACATTTATTTTCAAGCTGGAGCAAACATATTTATGTTGCTAGCTTTTTTGCTAACAGAGCTAACAAGTAGTTAGGCAGTAGTTTAATGAGCTTTTACATCTTTACGAGTTTTCTTGTGTAATGTAGCCCATTATGATAACTTTGGTAAAATCTGTGTTGCTCCTACAACTAATATTTGCAATACTTGACTCTATATTCTGGTTGAAATTAAACCCTATAGAGTGGATAGGTTATAATACCCAATTATCTTAGCGTATAATTGTAATAAGTTTTCAATTGGATTTATTGAGTTTTAAACAACCTAAACATTAGTAGTATGTATTGATCTAGTTGGATGTCATCCAAACAGAGTTTGATTTTGGTTTATCTTATGGATAGGCATTTCTTGTGCTCATGTGGCTATGTAGAGCTTATTTTTGCTTGAGGGATTCAGGCATATTCGCAGAATACTTTAATAATCAGAATGCAATCATATAGGTGGCATTATTTGGAAAATATCTCTTAACTCTTTCTCATTATTAATATGTGATGGAGCATTCTGCCTCGTATTCCTTGTCTCCTCTACATCTGAATTCGAGGTGTTTCCTGTAGTTTAGGCATTATTGTGGCCTTGAGATGGCCTTTTTTCTTCTTTCGGCTAGTATTGGACTAGGTTCCTCTTAATGGGTTAGGAATTGTGGTGAAAATGTGACTATGACAGTTAATGTTGTCCGTAAGACATGATTGGCCTTGCTAATTCGGAAACATGCCTGCACGCTCTTTCGTTTAGAAAGCATAATTTTTTGTGTCTAGTGTTGGGATGTCCTGCATCGCTTTCTTGGGACACAAGATAACTTCTAATGCATGTGATTTTATTAAGGAATCGAACAATTACTGCAGAAGGTTTTCTCCTTTGTTTCCATTTTCCTGCTTTGGTTGCGGTGGAAGTTGTTTAAAGTTTCTATACTAGTTCAGTTCCATAATTTCATCAAGGGTCTATTCTTTGAAATTATATAAAACTGACAAGTTTCTACCTTTATTGATACCAGCGCTCGGAGTATGATTTGGAAGAGGATATAAGGAAAGCTTGTAAGTTAAATAACAGAGGTGGCACAAGCAGGAGATCTTCAGATGCTTATGGGTTTGGAAGGCCATGTGATGGTTACAAATCTCCCTCTGACAGAAATTCTAACAGACGAAACGGACGGGATCATTGGAAGACATATGGACATTCATATTCTAGATGGTAAGAGGATACTAAGGTCATGGACATCGAGGTTCCATAATTGATGTGCCCCAGTTTCATGATGGTATGAAAAGAGGCTTAAATCTGCTTCTGCAGGTAATTATGTCTTCTATACTCAATCTGGCTGAAACTAACCCTGGACTTTACTAATACATACATAACATATATATGTATATACATACATACGTATATAATTTTGTTTTGGTGTAATTCAGGCAATGATTGTTTATTTTTTCGGTTCGGAGCCCAGGCCATTACTGAAATAAGATTGTACGTAGAATTTGCAAGCAAGCCATTGTGATTTATGCAAGCTGTGTATTCCCTGAGGTGAGGCTTGGAAAATGAGGAAAGAACAGGACCCCACTAACGTGATTTATGTGCTTCACCAACTTAAATGGTGTATACTTTACCTTCGTTCTCCATGCTTATTACTGGACAACTTTTTTCGTAGGGAAAGGTATTGTTCATAGATAAAGTCAGTCAGGCTAACAAAGACAAAAAAGGATCCAATGCATTTGGGCCTCCCTACTTTCTCAAATGTCACAGGTGCTGTTATTCTTTATCATTGAGATCCTTAATAGGAATTGTTTCCTGCTGACCAGAAATGCAAGTCATAATAAATACAGAAAATATGATTGAGTTAACAGCTTGTAGAATTGTATGAAATATTGATATTCATTCTTTACATCTATTACTGTATCGTATGCTTGACCAAGTTCATCCAAATAAATATTTTTCCAGTGTTCAACAATTTAAATTATATTATTTAAAAATCATTTCAAAATTTTTGATCCGGATTGGCACCACAAATATTACATTTCTAGAACCACAATTAAAAAGACTTTCCAAATTTCCAAAAATATATCAATTATATTTATATGTATTACGTGAAAAAACCTAATGCCGGGGATAGTATTAATTTCAATTAACATTGTTTATAATTTGATATAACATTATAAAAATTATAATCTCCGAATTATGTTAATAAGAAAATTAAAAGGCAAACACTAATCAAATCACTATATGTGATTAATTTAATTTTTAATACATAAGTATCTTAATATATTTCAAAATTACATTCAATAAGAGAATGTTAAATGATATTTTAAATGTGTACTACAAATATTTATTAACTGAACTTGCTTAATACATTTATTTATTGTTTCTTTTATTCATCCTACTAATTGTTTTTGTCTAAATATTCATAAATTTTGATTTTGATTAATAAAAAATTTGAGATGTTGAAATGTAATATTTATTTATTTTAAGAGGAGTCTAACTTGTTTTAGAAGGTGTCTAATTTGTGTGTTAAGGAGTGCTTAACTTAGTGTTAAGAGGTGTCTAACTATTAGATTCACACCTCTATAAATATAGTAATAAGTTGTAATAAGTTTTAAGAAAGAAATATAAATTTATATTTTACAACATGGTATCAAAGCTTGCTTGAATTTTTTCAATCTTTGGTGTTTGTCGACGGTTCCCTAAAAGTATCGTCTTTCAACCTATGTCTTAGTAATTCAATGAGCAGTCCAACTCCTATTGCCCTAACCAAGTTTAATCTTCTATTGACCCATCTAACTTGGATGAAACCACTAGCTTCTTTAAATCCTGTCTTTCTCAGCCTCAAGATCACAGGCTTCTATTTCTAACAACAAATTTCTTTCCTCTAATAATAGCTACACAAGTTGTGTTCAACAGTTTCGCCTAGTAACATCAAAACGAGCTCCCTTCTCTAATGCCCAATCTTTGGCATTTTCACTACCTTCTACATAATTATTTTTCGTTGTTTTCTCGCTGTCCACCACTGTTCTCTGCCATTGACCACCGCCGACTACCATCGGCCACCATCGCAGCTTTCGTCAGCAACTAGTGGATCTGGATCGCCTCCTCGAGCAACGACCAACCACGCCGGTGCCGAGGGCCACTTCTCATTCACGCGCTGCCACGAGCGCCACATCTATTTGATGTTCACCGTCGTTGTCGTCGTCTTTTTCTCTTAGGAAGACAAGGGTTAGGAGCGCCACAAGGAGCACAACTTAACCTTGGTGATCCTCCTCCCAGAAGCCTCTGCACACGTCGCCACACACGACTTCTCTCTGGTTCGCTTCCGGCGCGTGTGCGTCACGTGCCACCATCCTGGTGTTGGAATGACACCGTACCGCATCTGATCATCTAGCCAGACCTTCATCTATCTGTTCTAACCCTTCATAGCAACCATTGCTACCGTCCTTGTTGCTTCACACCATCTTCGTCTTCTTTCCTTCTCACTAGATTTGCAACACGCTTTCGCGTCGGGTCGATGACAATCCAGATTAACTTTTAGAGGAGAGGAACCAACCTTTGTGGGTTTCACCTCACGTTTCCACTTTGCCACATTTCCTCTTCGTTCTCCGATGAGGGAACTCATGTTGCAAACTCTCGAACGTGGTCTCACACAACCTTCTAATATTGAAACCCCCAAGTCTTATAAACCAAGCAATATTGTTGTTGTTCTTGCCTCTTCTGAAAGGCTTTCTACACCACTAATGCTTGTCACGTACTGAATTGTTGGGTTGTCCTTCAAGACCCACTCTGACTCGTCGAGTTGACTCGTTCGAAGTTAGGGGTTTCTGATTCGCCCCTAGACACATCTCAATTGTTCTCAATAGGGAGGTTCAAGTCGCTTTTGACGCCACTACGCCTCTTCTTTCTACAATTGTTGTTGGTTATTTTCTTTTTGGGCTCGAATTTAACTTGTTTAGCCCGTACTTCTTGTGATACAATGCTAAGTATCATCATTTGGGAGTAGTCCAGCATAGAACCTTTGGACCTCTAACCTGTCTTTGGTATTTTGATGACATCATAAGTCTCAATCTTTGTTCCTCAATTTTGTCAGCTTACGGTGCTCAACACAATCCAGCCATGGTTCCTAGTGGTGTTTTGGTTTCTACCATTACCACGTTATTTCTTCTTCTCTTTTCTTGTGTGCCACAATTATTAAAAAAAAAGAAAAAAATGCCTATGTTTCAATGTTGTTTCTTGATTATTTTGTTTGATTTATTCTAGCTCTTTGTTGGTGGTAACTAGTCCACTATAATGACCTTAGTCTCCTTCAATAATGTGCATTTAGCTTTGAATGTTGTAGCAACTTTAATGTTCCTCTTTTCTCATATCACAAGTTTACAAGTCTTTATATGCCACAGTCAATTATCGCCACTGTTAGTCGTTGCCGTCACAATCAGCCACTATAGCCATAGTCAGTCGCTACTACCATAGTCAGTTGTCGTCGTCGCCACTGCCACAGTCAGTTGTCGTCGTCGCCACAGTCAACAATCGTCGTTGCAATAAGCTGTCATATTTTCTTTGGTCAAGATTAAGAGTGCCTCAAGAAGCGCATTATCAATCATTTCCACTGTTTGTCGTGAGGGGGAATATTTTTCAGTCACTACATGTCCCCATTAGTTGCACCTCTTGTGGAAAAGTCTTTTGAAGAATCAAATCTTCACCTTCATGTTATGTCATTGACATGTAATTATTTATGTCATTTTAGCCACTACAGGCCCCATCAATCAGTGATGGTAGTTTAGTCCCTGTAGGTTTGTTGTTGTTAGCCTCTACAAGACAGTTTAGTCCCTGCAGGTTTGTAGTTGTTAGCTTGTACAAGACAGTTTAGTTCTTGTAGGGTTGTTGTTGTTAGCTTGTACAAGGCAGTTTTGTTCCTACAGGTTTGTTGTTGTTAGCCTCCGCCAGCCCCCATCAATTATTGATGGCCTTTGAGTCTGCAGTTTTGTTGTTATTGTTGGCCTCCCATATGCTATTGATGGAAATCCAGTTCCTGAAGTTTTGTTATTGTTGTTGCAAGCCTCTCATTTGTTATTGATGGCAATCCAGTTTCTGGAGTTTTGTTCTTATTTGCCATTATTGATGGTAATTCAATTCCTGTAGTTTGTTGTTGTTTACTGCTGCAGGCTGTCATCCACTTTTGATAGAAAATCTCTTTTGTCAAAGTCATATGAGCTACAATAAAAATTGGTATTACCAACAGTCAAAATTTGTCGATAATAAATAAAATTTGTTGGTAAAACAAAATTATTAACGACTTACCGACGGTCAAAAATTTGCTGGTGAAAGTGTTGTCAGTAAATTTTACTGATGGAAAAATTCATCGGTAAATCCATTGATAATTATCGAAGGAAAAATTCATCATTCATTACCAACGGAAAAAATTATCAGTAAATCCGTCGGTAAATACCGCGATCTAGTTCATCTTCTTCCAATTTCTCTCTCTCCTTCTCCTTCTCCTTCTTTCTTTCATTTTTACCAATCTAGAATCTTTGCACGTGATGGAAAACCTTGGCTTTGGTCATTACAGTAAACAAAATCATTTTTACCAATCCTTCTTCTTTCTTTTATCTTCATTCATTTTTTCCAGAATCGTTACAGTGCACAAAAGCGGTGTTGCACGGTGGTGACAATGCTTGAAGAGTGAAAAAGGAAAGAACAAAAGCGACATTGAAGCGTGAAAGGGGAAGAAAACAAACATTGGACAATGATGACAGTGATTGTAGAGAATAAGAAGATAGAGTGAAAGACCTCAATGACGTTGGTTGAACGGAGATGGAGGTGTGGTAAAGCTACCATGACCTGAGTTGAGATGGAGACGTAGGGGAATGTAGAAGCTCAATAGCGCATTGAAAATGAACACTGCGAGAGAAATGGAAAAATAAATAATACCTCTCGCAGATAGAGGAGAAAAATGGATGGGAAAATTCTCGCTCTTTCTATCAACGAATTTACAAACGGATGTTTCGTGGTAAGTGAAATAGGCATTATCAATAGATTTTATCGACGAATTTTTCATCGGTAAGTGGAATAGGCATTACTAATGGATTATACTGACAAATTTTTCCATTGGTAACTAGAAAAATGGGCGAGAAAATTCTCACTCATTTTACCGTCGGATTTTTCCATCGGTAAGTGAAATATAAATTACTGACAGATTTTATCAACGAATATTTCCTTCGATAATGAATTCGTCGGTAAAAAATTTAAAATTTATCGATAATTCAAATTTATTGACAGATTCATTTTCGTCGGTAAAACTCCATCGGTAATTTCAAGAATATATGTTTCATCGTGCTAGTTCGCTATTGTTCATGGTTGTCCAATATTATTTTCCATACGCTGCTGAGGAGTTTCTTGAACTACACTGGTTTGTGACTCTAATTTGGTTTATTGGCATTCTGTCATATTGAATTTATTTATTCTAAGCTTAGTTCATATAATCGTATCATTCAACTTAAAGGAGTGTGTTGAAATATACTATTTATTTATCTTAAGAGGTGTCTAACTTGTATTAAAGAGGTGCCTAAATTTTTAGGAGGTGCCTAACTATTAACTTCACATCTCTATCAATAAAAGTAAGTTATAATAAGTTTACGAAAGAAATATAGATTTAATATAATTTCATATTTTACAACAAATATAAATACAATAGACATCATATGTATGTTTTAAAAAGTAACAATATAATTTTTATTGTAGTTAAAATTAAAATAAAATAACATTAAGTATTCTATTTTCAATTAGATTATAATAATTTATTTTAATTTTGACTAAGTATTTCAGGTCTCTGTTATATAATTACCTTTTGTTTTGAACACTTTTTTTCTTCTTCAAATTAGGTAACTAATAAATTAGAAACTTTGATTTAAGTATATATGTGTTATCTTTCTATATTCTACTATCCATATATTCACTAAGCTGATATATTATCCGTTACGCACACCTACCAAGGATAGAATATCTTGAGTATGAAAATAGAGAATCATAAAGAGATATGATAATGGTGACAAAATAATTTCAAGAGACTTTATTATAATAAACTCTAATACCATCTTATAAATAAATTGGAAGTCAACTTCACAAAAATTATTTTATTTGTAAGTTTTATTCAATTTACAAAAATGATCTTATCAGATGAATTTACACTTTATTATATATTATAAATTTAATCATATATCTAGTTAAAGTGAACTTTCCAATTAATAAAATTACAAATATTTTGAGATCAATTAATGACATTTAATTTTAAGAAAAAATTAAACAAATCTATCAATAGATATATAAAACTTGTTTAAGTCATTATCTTATTACTTTTTCATTTAAACTTATACATGCTTAGATTAAATTAATTTATATGTATTTAAATTTAAATAAATCCAACCATTAATGTTTATTGATTATTCATTAAAATATATAGACCAAAATATTTTGCATGGTTGTTATAACATATTGTTACCGATATTAAATATTAATTTCTTTTTGAATCACTAAATCTTTAAATAATAAAATACATTACAAATAATTATACTGTTAATTTAGAATTTAGATAGGAATTTCTCAATTATAGTACAAAGTGATGATATATTTCCGTAGACTTGTCATGAAACACAAAACACTATTTTATCCATTTTTTTACAGCAAAGAATTATTAAAAATTCACCATTTTATTCATGTTACAAAAAAGTAATGAAATATCTATAATTTCACAAAAACAAAAATATTAAATAAGGTAAAAAAAACCTATTATTGAAATCCTGAAAGTAAAATTCAAACACAATTCAAACACAATTCAAATAACTTACAGTAATATTACATAAGACAATGAATTAAATAAATTGAATGTTTTCCTTGTAAATTTATTTACATGTTAAAATAGTAAATCAATCAATTGGAATTAGAATAATATTTATTTTATTTATAGTTTGAATCTTCTAATCATACCATCCAATTCCTTAATTTATATTTTTCCTTTATTGGTAGATACAATATATAGGTAGTTGACAATGCTTCCATAACTTTATCTTTTAATAAACTAACACGACATAATTGATTTAAGGTAGAGTTATTACATGTTTCTTAATACAAGTTACAAGTCACTAATTAAAATAAAAACATTTGTTTTATTATGCATTGCTCAATGCTCATAGTAAATTGTTCTTGAAAGTAGGCACATTCAATGGCAACGTGTGGATGATAGCCTTCAAATGGAACTAGGTTATAGGGTGTGAGAATATATTGTTCTAAATCTTGAGACTACCTTACATATATATATAAGTGTTCATCATCATTATCACACCACCTTAAGACTAACAGTCACAACTAGCACAATGACTCTCCACACCAATCTCAACTTCTTCTTTGTGATCTTCTTTCTCTTCATTATCTACCCCTCTACCTTCACTGCATCATCACTTTCTCATTCTAAACCTGGTATCTGTGATCGAATCACCATCTTAATTATACTGTAGTTTTATCTTGTGATTGGAGATCTTGATATGAAAATTGTTTATTTGATTTTTTATTGTATCAAAATTATATCACACTAGTTTATTAAGAATTCAAGTGTTTGATGTATTATCAATTATCTATGATTCAGTAGTGATGAATTTTTCAGGAACTAAGATAATCAACTTTGATCTTTGTATACAGTTCATGACAGCAAATTGCTTCTACTTTAGCTGATTTTCTTATTCACTTGGCTTACTTTTGTGAATTGGAATTAAGAAAAGAACCATAAAATGGAAACATTTTACATTTCTTTTACGACTGAACATTCATAGTTTATTTACAGCTTTCTTTTGGGGTCATCATAGATCATTCACCATATATAAAAAATCAGTAGTCTCTTCACATATTTGTGAAGCTATATTCTTCTTTTTCTTTCATTATGTTTTCCCACTTTTTTATCTATTGTTACCCAACGTTTCCTCCTATTAGGGGTCAATTTCTTGACACTGAAAAAAAAAAATGGTTCTTTCTTTGAATGGCCAATATCTTGTTACATATCTTCATTATGTACAGTGCAATTTTCCATACCTATCCATTGCTGATAAATTGAAAAGAAAAGAATAGAGATGAAGTGACAAACTCTACATTTCTTGAAACATTTTAAGGATCTTCCAATTCTAATGTTTTGTTGTTAATTTCGTAAAATCAAGGTTACATAGATTAATAACCGGAATCCTTAAAAATTCCTCGTTAGGGTTTAATGACATTGACCTTGGGTTCTATTTTTCGTGAACAGAAGATGAAGAGTTTGGCTACACAGAAGGAAGTAGCAATGGGCCAGAGAATTGGTGGCGTCTCAACCCAAAATGGAGAGTATGTGGGAAAGGAAAACGACAATCTCCCATTGATCTCTCAGACAAAGTGGTGCACGAGTTTCCTCAACTGGGTAACCTCCAAAAATATTACAAACCAGCTCCTGCTCTTCTCAAGAACATGGGTCATGTCATCATGGTGAGTCAAAACCATCACCATTTCACTGTATGAAAAATATACTTTAACACACACAAATTCTTTACATCCATTTGATACTATAATTTCTTACATTTTACTCTTTTCTTTCTTAAACAAATACAAATATTCAATCTTTTATGACCATTTTCTTGTATTGTATGTCAAATTAATGTAAAAGCATGTCACCCTAATATTACTTCTTTCATATTACTTCTTTCATATTAGTTTTACTTCTTTAATATTAGAATAAAACTGATTTTGATTTTGAAGTAGGTGATTTTGAATGTTATTATTCTAAAAGTTACAGCAAAATACTTTATATATCCAACACAACAATGCTTCAATTCAGAATCAACTTTAGACCAAGAATTTGTTGCATCTTACATTGGAAAATCTTATTAACACGAACTTATTACATTACTGTCAATGACAGGTGAAATGGAATGGGAATGCAGGGCAGCTTAACATAAATGGAACTTACTACAAACTGGTTCAATGTCATTGGCACACACCTTCAGAGCACACGTTCAATGGAACAAAGTGAGTTTCCCGTTTTTCATTTGGCTAATTTAACAACTTCATGTAGTGGTGACGAACCTCTTTAGCATTGTACTGACATGGTTCTTCTGTTTGTTTTGTAGGTTTGAGCTGGAACTTCATGCAGTCCATCAAAACTCTAAAGGAGAGATTGCTGTTATTGGAATATGGTATAAAATTGGTCGTCCTGATCGCTTGCTTTCAAAGGTTTGCTATATTTTGCTTTTGAAAGAATATATTTATACAGATTATAGACCACTCAAACATGTGTTATGCAGATGAAATGATTGTGTATAGTGCATGAGTGATGAATCCCAATCTTTTATTTTTAAAAAGCAAAACCTTTATTCTTTTGGCCAGCTTCTGAAGAACTTAAAATCACTTGGTGAGAAGGACATAGATTTAGGAGTTATTAACCCAAGAATCATCAAGTTTGGAAGCAGAAAGTACTACAGATATGTTGGTTCTCTTACAACTCCACCATGTACTGAAGGTGTTGTTTGGACCATAGTGCAGAAGGTTCTCACTTTCACATAATTTTTTAACCAGTTAGTGTATACTGATTTGTACTAAACACCCTTTTGTAAACTCATACTGTATATTACAGGTGAAGACAGTATCAAGGGAGCAGTTGAGAGCACTGAAAGAAGCTGTTCATCATGTAAGCACTCCTCTAAGTCTGTCAAACAAACTTTACCATTAAATTTAATTAAAATACATTCACATTATATATAATAACTTTAACAGATATATATAAAGTGAATTTTAATTACTTTAGAGTATAAAAGTCTCTACACTATGTATATTGCATTTTACAAAAGGCATGATTTATCTTTGTTATTAATTTTTGAGTAATGATTATTTCACATACTTAAAACTTTTTACATTCGATACTATCCTTATTTATTTTTTACTCTCTTCTTTTTTGAAACAATATAAAAGTTTACACTTTTATAATCATTTTACTCTTCAAACGAATGTAAAAGTGTGTCATGATATCATTACTCTTAATTTTTGTATCGAATGAAGATAAAATCAATTTATAAATAAAACTAATTTAAAATATACAAACCTTATCTCATAAAACAAATCAATTTTATTAGTTTTATTATATGATCATTAAATCTTAAATGACCAAGAGCAAGCATAGAAAATTATAAACCTTATCTAAATTGATCACTGTTTCACAGGGATATGAGAATAATGCAAGGCCAACGCAGGAACTTCATGGAAGACAGGTTTGGTTATACAGCCATAATACTTAAATATGTTTATAAAGATGTGATAGGTAGTTTCTTTGATTTGTTTGTTTTGGCTGGAATAGGAGATAATATAATGAGGACTTGTTATTTTCAGTGAGAGCAATTGGCAATAAAAATATTATCTTGCATATATTTTATCTTTTTCTTTTTCTTTTACCTATTCTATTTATTTAAATAAATAGTTGTTTTCTACTTCATTCATTTAAATATTTTTTAATTTTAGATAAAAAAAAATGTGTTAAAAATAGCGCCTCTCTAGATTTAGAGAAATTCAGTTTTATGTCAAATTGACATTTAGTCTCTTTTTCATTTTAATTTGTTCAATTGAGTTTCTTTATTTTTTAAAATCGATTTAGTACCTTAATTCTTACAACGAAGTTATAATATTAGTTATGTTTGTTTAAACCCTTTTTCCAAATAAGAATCTTTTTAATAAAATAACTATTTACTATAATTTTTCATTTGTTTGGGGGATAAATTTATTTAAGAAGTGTAAGTAAAAAAGGGGTTTTTTTTAGGTAACCAAGTTACTTACTTCTCTGAAAGAGTAGAGATATAGTAGAAAAAAGAGAAGATGTTTTTAATTTAAAAAAAATATCATAACATAAGCATACATATACCATTTCTGTGATATACCATTTCTGTTTACACATGAATAATTTAAAATAAAGCAATTTTAACCATTACTATTTTCAATCCAAACAAACAGAAGCATTATATTTAATAAAGATGATATATATGATATTTGAGAAGACCATTTATAAAAGGGTAATAGTATTCTGACTCGCATATTTTACAAGTTTTTAACTCCACGTACGTGTTAGTCCAGATGACCAATTTCTTTTAAAAAAGAAAATGATACGAGAGAGAGTGTTTGGGACGCCGTTCACTGAAACGAGAAATCGTTGTTCACTGAACATCCAACCGCAGTCGTTCGTGATTTGCCTTCAATTGTTGTTCCGTTTTGCTAGAGCCGTCATTTTGAAGCATCATTAATGGCTAAAATTACTATTGACGTGGGTTTTGTAGTTTCTTGTTGTTCGTTTCTGTTATCTTTGTTCGATTATTGACTTGTTTTTAATTTTTTTTTATCATTTTGGTGTTGTTATGTTTTTTTTTTTGTGTTATTATGATTTTGGAAACCTTATTTAGTGTACTGTATGTATTGTTACAACGGAAAAGGTTGGTGAACAAAGTGAACTATATCATGGTAGGAAGAAGGTACATGGGGTTATACTATATTTCAAAAGAGTTTGGGTTTTTTTTTCTTGTATTTAAATAGAAATTATATTTTTGTATGTAGTTAATTTTTAGACGAAAATATAGGTGGTTTAAACCAAATGTTGAGTAATGAATAGAAATGATATATTGAGAATACAATCTTTGGTTGTTTATTATGGTTATCAGTATTAAGATAGGTAGAAATGTGTTATCTGAGTTATGTGGTAGATGGGTTGATAATAGGGGTGAGTTTTATTTTAGGAACAAAATTGTTGAATTTAATGAATTCAATGTATGTTTACCTTTGGTTGGAGAAATAATAGATTCAAATAATGTTGGTGTTCATAATGTGTAGAAACTACTTACCTTATGGAAAAGTAGATGTTAAGATGATATATGAATTTTTGTTGGAGGAACATGAAAATTTTCTTATAAAACAAGAATTTTCATCCCTCTAATTTATACAAGCTGCAGAAATGTTCTATAGGAAAATTTTCATGTTCCTCCAATAAGAATTCATATATCATCTTAACATCTACGATTTCATCAAGTAAGTAGTTCTTACACACACTATGAACACATATTTTATTTAAATTTATTACTTTTCCAACCACGGACAATTCTAACGCTAAACATACATCGAAATCATTAAATTCAACAATTTTGTCTCCAAAATAAAACTCACCCCTATTATCAACCCATTTACCACATAACTCAACAAATTTCTACCTATCTTAATATACTTTGGCAACCATAATAACCAACCAAAGACTGTATTCTCAATATAACACTTAGGGATGAAAAAAAAACCCGTGGATACGGATATCCGCGCATAAAATCCGTAGATATGGATATCCGCGGATAAAATCCGCGGCGGGTAGTTACTATCCGAGGATATTTATTAGTCGTGGGTAACAGGTAGTGGGTATTTTAATACTCACTTCTAAACGGGTGGGTATTAAACTACCCACCCCGTGGGTACCGCTACCTACAAAAAATAATAAAAAATATTAATTTTTACTTTTTTAAATTAAATTTAATTAAAAATAAAATTAATTTATATTTTGTTTGGTTAAATTTAATTAAAATTAATTTTTATTTTTATTTAATTTAATTTACTTCATATTATATTATATATATTTTTTGTAATTTTATTTAAAAAATGTATAAAATTTATTTTTTTAATTTTTTACAGGTATCTGCGGGTTTTAAAATATATGTGGGTATTTTTTAAACGGATACCCATGCTGGTAGCATGCGAGTTGCGAGTCGAATTTTTCTTTGCGGGTCGGGTTGCGGGTAGACACTATCTGTGCCCGACCCGTTGTCATCCCTAATAACATTCTATTCACTTTTCAACCTTTGGTTCAAACCACTATGAACTTCGTTTTACAAGAGTGTCTAAAAACTAATTGCATACAAAAATATGGTTTCTATTTAAATAAAAAAACTCAAACTTTTTCGAAATATAGTATAACCCTAGATACCTTCTCCTTGCAATGACAAAGTTCACTTTGTATACCAACTTCCTCTATTGCAACAATACTTACAATACATTACAATACACTAAATAAGGTCTCCAAAATCAAAATAACACAAAAAAAAAATAGAACAACCCCAAAATAATAAAAAATTTAAAAATAAGTCAAAATAATCAAACAAGAACAAATGATAACCGAAACAAATGGTTAAAAGTCACAAAACTTACATCAATAATAGTTTTGACCTTTAACTGTGCTTCGAAACTACAATTGCAGCAAAATAAACAACAAACAATAGTAGAAGACGAACTGTGAATAACGACAATTGAAGGTTTGATTTTTGTCATTTTGGTGAATGGCATCCCAAAACGCTACCGTGAACGTGAACATGAAAGTCAGAATAATTGTCCTTCTAAAAGTTCATAATTAGGATTCTTTAAATCTAACTTTGTGTTTCGGATGTGAGGGGCTGTGCGGGTCCCACGTCTCCACGTCCCTCGCTTCTCGTCTTCCGTACGTCGGACTTCCTGTGCTCACTTTCCAGTATGCCAAAGTCAGTTGAGAGCTAAGGCGTTTTTCTCACAGTAATGAATGTGCAGTAAATGCAACCTATCTACCACTCACCTTGGATCTGTATTTATAGTTTTCGCTATGGGCTTAGGATTAGTGAAAAGTTAATCACGGTCCAATTTAGCCCAAATAGCTTTTAAACCCTATTTACCTTGAATCAAGGTGATTAATACGGCGGCCGGCCGTCCTCACCGGTCTTATCTTCGAGGGCGGCCGGTCCTGATGGGTCTGCGGCCTGGACGGGTGCACGGGTGTCCGTCCTGCCATACAACCTTTCACAATAGTGAGTGATCACGGGGCACATGGGCGTCTGCCCCTTCAGTATCCAGCCCTTCCTATCAGTAAGTAGAAGGGTAATACGGGCGGTCGGTCCGTCTGGCAACCCCATGACGTGGGTGTCCTTCCGTACGGTGGCCGGTCCCCTCTGGTACACTTTGTAATAACAGTGTACTTGATTTTGTTAATCGCAAACGCATAAATTAAATTGCAAAGAGTTACCTTAACATTTGTTTTTGTTACATCTTAAAGTATACTTAGATGCGTATTTAGTTTTAGTTAAAGATATAACTAACTCAAACAAATGTTTTAAATAACAATCAATTTAAAAAAAATTATAACCGTTATATGTTGATTAATTTAAATATTATTTTATAAAGTAAAAATATTAATATCTAAAATAGTTTCTAGGGTTAAATATGTTTTTAGTCCCTAAACTATTGACCGTTTCTGGTTTTCGTCCCTCTTCCAAAGTAAGGTACAATTTAGTCCTCAATCTTTAAAAAACGTTCGTTTTAGTCGAAAAAACGAACGTTTTGAGGACTAAAACGAGGACTAAAAACAAAATTTTGAGGACTAAAACGAACGTTTTTCTAAAGAATGAGGACCAAATTGTACCTTACTTTGGAAGAGGGACGAAAACCAGAAACGACCAATAGTTTAGGGACTAAAAACATATTTAACCCTAGTTTCTATTATAAATAAAAAATTATAATTAGTTTATGAATTATAATTTAAATTGATTTTTAATATTAGTTATTAAAATTTTAGCTATCATAATTTAAATTTATTTTTTTACTTTAGAATTAATAATAATAAAATCTTAGTAGATAATATTTAGGTCAATTCTAACCATAAATGATGCAAACATATAGGTTTAGAGGTTTGCACATTGTGTTTAACAAATCTAACGAAAATTTTGATTATTATATCCTTATTATGTTAACTACGGTCTAAACTTATCCAATGTAAATGCACCCATTTTTAATGTTAAATTGTTTATAACCGATGTAAACATATTTTTTATGTTACATGAATTTTGATTTAAAAATTGTTTTTTACGGCTTTAATATCTGTATCAATATTCTTTTTTTGATATTAAAAAATAGGAAACTCTTTTTTTAAGTAAATGCACATTGGATAGAATTTGCATATGAAACTAAATGATTTATTTGTCCATAATAACACACAAACCAAAACTATTATCAATATCTCAAACACATTTTAAAAATGATTACATATACCCTTTCTTTTTCAATAAAAGTTTAGGGACAAACCTAGACATTCCAACAATGTAAAATAAAACATGATTTTATATTTTAAGAAAAAATTGATTTCGTACTAAAATAATATTGCTAATCATATAAAAGAAAACATCATTATTTAAAACATATTGATGAAGAGGAAAAGTGAAAAGGTAAATTCAAATAAAAGTGAATGGAAGCTCAAACTTTAGGCAAAATGAGTGATATGGCATATTATTTTTGTCTACCTTTAGTGAAGAAAATTGGTCCTTACATTGCATCCAATTGAAGACAAGAAGAAAAAACATTCCTAATGCAAAGAATAAAAGAAATTAGCAAGCTTAATTAAAATGAAATAGAAGTATCATAATATATAATACCTTATTTTCATTTGTCCAGAAAAAAAGTTACCATACAGTGAAAGTAAGATTCTTTTCTTCATGTTGCAATCTAAATACATTAATTTAAATATAAAATATTAAAAATTTAATGAATAAATATTAATAAAGTGATATGAACTAATTTGAATATATTTAAATATTAATTAACAATATCAATATTCATATATTTCTATATTAATGTTCAATAATATTTTAGAAGATAAAAAATGTTTATTTAAATAGAATTCAACAATGTGTATCTATTTGCATTATGAACTCATTATTAACAATAACAAATTGACAGGTTTTTTTTGTCTCAGAGGAAATAAAACCTTATCTCTTCCATAACCGTACCATAAATGAGTATACCAGTATATATTCTATATAACAATTTATAACAATAATAAATAGATTACTTTAATTGGTGAATATATTTATATTTTTCTTTCAAAATTACTCTCAAATGTTATTTTTATCTTTTTATCCACTGTATAATTGTATATAATTTCTAATTGTGGCTATATTGAACTTTTAATCAAACACATTCTTCTTCTTTTTATTGATAAAACAAAGAGCTAAATACCACTATACTATCCCAACACTATTAAGATTTTTTTATTTAAGTTTTTAAGATTATTTTTATTGTTATTTCTTACTTGATATTAATATTAGTGTTTTCTCATTATCGGGGCCACTATTTTTTAATGAACGTTAATTAGATTTTTTTTATTGATGCTTGTTGTGCTTATTTTTACTATTGATGTCTACAATATTTTTTTAATTATTGATTCTAATTTTATTTTTTGTCAATAATTTTTAGCCAACATTTGATTGAAAAGTAATTTTTGGAGTAAAAGAGATCAAAGAGAAAGGTTTGGGAGGATTGAGGGAGGTGAGCAAGGTTTGGGAGTTTCTTTTTATTTGTTTTGAGAATGAAAATTATTAAAATACTGTTATCCTTAAAACTTAGAATCTATAATATATAAAGGATATTTTTGTCTACTAAAACTCAGTACACTGCTAGAACGTACCAACTGAAAAACAGACGTACGCGCGTTAGCAAACTCCATATATATATATATATATATATATATATATATATATATATATATATATATATATATATATATATATATATATGATTAATATCAACTGAAAAATAATCTCGACCTACGTTACTCGAGAGAAAACTTTGTCAATATTAATTAAAAAAAATAACGTTAACCAAGATAAAGAAAATATCACCCGTATTCATAATTTTAAACTATTGACAATTGTTTGATACTTAAGTAATTTTTTTATTTTAATGGTAATTAAAATCATTTATTAAAACAAGAGGCAAAAATATATTAAATTCATGAAAAAGAGCATAAATTTCAACCATATAATCAATCATAGAGTCTTGATGTTGAGGAGTAACAACATTGAGAAAATCATGACAAATACCATAAAGACGTTGAGTATCATTTGTGTATGATAATTTGACGTGTTCCCATATTTCAAGACATGATTCGTAGGAATGAAAAATTTGTTTTAAAGAGGAATGAAAGGTACCTTTGAGAACAATGCATAACTGAGCATCAATTTTCAACCAATGAGTAACCGCAACGGAATCATTAGCTGTATGATCAAGATACCCCTGACTCTTAAGTCAAAGTGTCACGTCTGATGCCCAAGTTGCATAATTAGTATCATCTAACTTATCAATAGATAAATGCACATTGACATAGTTAGTATATATGAATGAGTCAAAAGCCATGAACAAGCAAAAGAGGCCCAATCAACACAACCAGGCCAGATCCAGAGAGGGGAGGTCGTGATGAGTCCAACGAAGGTGGTCGGTGCCAAAGACGACGACAGACGTGTTGTCATGAGCGGCTAGAAAGTATAGCATAAGCAAATTGTGATCGGTGCGTGAGAACGTGTTTAGACTCCGATGGTAGTGATATTGACAGCATTGTGGTTGTTTGGCCGAGACGAGAAAAACTATGGTCACCCGTTGAAAGTAATGCTCTGGTGACGGTGACGACGAATCTAACGGCGACGACGACTCTAACAACAATGGTGATTGTAGTGGGTAGGGCCAACAAACAAAGAACCTTAGGCTTTGATATCATGTTGACACTAGCGCAGAATTGGGCTTTAACGTCAACCCGTAGACATCGGACCATAAAATAATCAACGTAAATTATTGACCGGTGGCATTTTCGTAAATAAGTTGACATATAGACGTCTGTTAGGAGGGACCCCGACGTCTATAATATTATAGACGTCGGGACCCCTCCTAACAAACGTCTATATGCTTGACAGGTAGGTGAAAAGTCATTTTTTTCCGCCTTAGAGACGTATGATCTCGTCACCCCGACGTCTATATTCGATTAAAGACATCGGTGCCCCTCCTAACGGACGTGTATATGTCTGACAGGTAGATAAAAAGTTTTTTTTTTCGCCGTATAGACGTTCCGCCATCCGACCTCTAAATGGCCTAACAAGGTAGGTGAAAAGTTGTTTTGGACGTCATATTAGTAATATGACGTCCAAAACTAACGACGATGACTAATAACGACGGTGATTGTAGTATGTAGGGCCAACAAACAAATAACCTTAAGCTTTGATACCATGTTGGATATAATGAAAACTATATATGAGATTGATCTCCCTTGTGTTGAATATACTCATATCCTCTATTTATAATATAAGAAATATGGGTTAAGCCCAAAATACAAATAAGAAATAATAACAAACTAACTAAAGATAAAAGATAAAGATAATATATCTAACACATTTTAAAAAAGATACAACTTTTTCAATCAAATACATAAACTTTCTATTGAATTTCAAATAGAAAACTAAAACTTACTCAATAAAATTTAAACATACAATAAACTAATTTCTTAAAAGAACTAAACAACCTATTCAAAAATAAAATCAAATAATAATAACATATTATGATATAAAAATTTTAAAGACATAATGTAAGACCCGAGAAAATAGGGGTCTTAGAAATAAAGTTTTGTTAAGATTTGAGTATGTTTTCTTTTAAGAGTTGATAAGTTTAATAAGGTGTTAGTGTAGCTCACTTGGTGAGAGTCCTTTAATGGGCTAGGTGGTCTTGTGTGTACCTCTTTGTTAGAAAATAATTGTTATGTTATTTCTTTGATGTTATTTTAATAAAGTGCAACACATGTTTTGGTATGTTTGTTCGATTTTGATATGTATGTGTTATTATCAATGTGATGTATTAGCTTGTTGGTACATGTGGTTGTCTAGGATTGAATGTGTGGGGGTTCAAATCCTAGTGAGAGAGTTTAAGGAAAAACCTTAGTTTTCATGTATTATTTTTGCTTAGGGGCAAAAAGTTCTTTTTACTCCTATTAATTTGGTGCATAAATTAAATAAGGGGGTACAGAAAGGAGAAACATGCAAAGTTAGAGATTATAAACTGAATTTTAAAAGGAGATTACATGAAATTTGTAGAAGATTAGGTAGTTGTTATTTTAAAAATTAGTTGAGGAAAAATAGGAGATATAATCTTGGAGGTTAGAGATTAAAATATATATTATTGAAAAGAAAGAGATAGAGATAGGCTGAAAAATAAAAGAGAGAAAAGGAGAGAGGGGGGGGATTCTTAAAACCCTACGTGAATTAGTGAGAGTCAAAGAGAGAGTTAACGTGAGAGGTTTGTACAACTACATTTGATGAGATATTTGAGGATAGATAAAGCCTTGATATTGATCAAGGTATGCAGAAACTTACCTTGTATTTATTGTATGTGTGTATGTTCTTGATTATCTGGAATTATAAACATGTCTTTGATGCATGTGTATGTATGAGAATATGCTTTGCATGGTGATAGAGTTTGTATCATGTTTGTTTTCGGTTTTCCTTATGAAAGTATGGATGACTTTGCTGGATTTTCCATGATAATATGTATTGATGCCAAGAGGAGACAAATGTATGTTGTTTGAGGGTTTTACCATGCAAATATTTGTTGTAAAGAGTGGTATCATGATCATATGTAGTATGTTGGGTTTGTTTAGGTTGTAATATGCATAATGATGAGTTTTGAATGATTCAAATGATGTAATGTATGTATTTGAGTTTGTTTACAAGGGTATGTGAAGCTTTAATGCATGGATGATGTGTTAAGTATGTTGCCTCGTGGTTTTGGGGATGATGTTTTTTGTGTTTTGAACCTTTGATATTTGTCCAGAATAAGTTTGGATTCAACAATAGTTGATTATCTTAATTGATAATTGATTATTTGTGCGTTGTTTTTTAGTCTCGTCATTTGAACAATCGATTATTTGGGATGATAATCGATTATCTAGGAGGATAATCGATTATCCTTTCATATGTTATAAATCTGGAAAATTTGTGTGTGAACCTCTCTGGAATAATAGGTTATCATTAGTGATAATCGATTATATAAGTGTATTTTTACTGGAAAAGTGTGTTTTGAGAAGAATGAAGGAGGGACAAGCTTTAAAGGCTGTAGAACGTGATATTGAGCAGGGAATGCAGTTGTTTGATATGGCTAGGTCAGATTGGACTCTTGTTTGATATTGGAGTATGGATATGTGATGGAAGACACTAAGGTGTATGGTTAATCAATGAGCATGAGAGGTGAAGGACATGTGTCTACTTGTTGTACCTAGTAAATCCTGAGACTATCTATCGTGTGATATGGAATAACGACTCTCTTTGCCTTTGTGTGCGAAAAGGAAGTGATGTTCGAGTGTTGAAACTTCTTTGTATAGGAGGAATGATGTTTTGCCTAGTACTTATGTGATAGGGAATTAGGTTCTTTAACTGCAAATATGGGACAACTCGAGCAAGCCTGTATGGAGAAGCTACTAATGGCCTGTATATGGAAGCTACAAGTGTGTGAGGTAAGGTACTAGAGTGTGACTGAGTCTTTCATTACGAAGTTCATGGTATTGTGGATGCTCATGGTTATGTTCATGATGAGGATATTCATGATAATGAGTTCATGATGAGGATATTTATTATAGAGGTACATGTACCGATGATTGTGATGACGATGATGCTATAGAGAATGCTACATTGTTAGTTATTGGGCTATGAATGTGTTGTTGTTAGCATAAGTGTTGATGAGTGGATAGACTGATGGTCTATGTGCATTATGTTCATGATGAAATTGAGGATCGAGGGATCGCTGCAATTTTGCATTTGACGATGACATTTCATGATTCTTTGTGTAGATAATGTTATAGATGAGGGTTGGGTTGCTTAATGTGTTATGTATTGTTATTTGTTAATCATATATTGTATTATTATGATTGATGTTATTGGTAGCTTATTTCATGCTTGTTTGTGTTTGTGTTTGTAATTAAAATTATCGACGATGATCATAAAATGTATTATAAGTGACCAGATAATGTTGTAGATGTTCCCTAAGCATGATAGATTCTAGAAATAACAGAGAAAGATTTGAGTTTTCTTTAAAAATTTCTTTTGTTTAAACTTAAGACATTGTAATTCAGAATTTCTTTAAATATTTTAAATTGTAAATAATGTGATTTGGATATTACTTTTGAAACGTATATGATTTTGAATTATGTTTACACGTTTAAATACTAAGGTTTTTGGAAAATTTGTT
This sequence comes from Vigna umbellata, assembly GCF_029865625.1. Classification (NCBI taxonomy): domain Eukaryota; kingdom Viridiplantae; phylum Streptophyta; class Magnoliopsida; order Fabales; family Fabaceae; genus Vigna; species Vigna umbellata. Next base: position 22,024,727 of record NC_142169.1, read on the forward strand.
TTCGCACTATAAAAATGATTTAAAATATTTCATTATGTAACAATTGGTGACACTCAGAATTTAGAATGTTAAACATCATGCGAGAGAGAACTTAAAGCATTGAACTTAGGTTATTAGTGCAACAACAAGAACCTCATAAAACATCACTTTCCGACGGACCATATGGTCGTCGTATTAATCCTTCGAAAATTCAGTTATTTACTGTAATAGTACTTAGAAGCGAAAAACACTTTAAAGTGTTACAATGATTGGACTGTAACAACGCTAAACGCAGTATACAAGTTAGTTATAGAAACAAAAATATTATTGGTACTCATAAAACAAAAAAAAAAACAGAAAAATAGTATATAAAACATATTGATCAAGAGAAAAAGTTCAAAAGGTAAATTAGAAGTGAATGGTAACTCAAAGTTTAAGCAAAATGAATGATATGGCATATGTTTTTGTTTACCTTTAGTGAAGAAAATTGTTCCTTACATTGCATCCAATTGAAGACAAGAAGAAAAAACATTCTTAATGCAAAGAATATAAGAAATTAGTCGAGTTCTATACATATAGATGTCTGATTAAAATGAAATAAAGGTATCATAATATAATTGTCCTGACAAAGTTAATGATTTACCATATAGTGAAAGCAAGATTCTTTTCTTTTATGTTCGAAACAAAGAGTCACTGAAACTAAATACATTAATTTAAATATAAAATATTCATAAATTTCTATATTAATGCTAAAAAATATTTCAGAAGATAAAGAACGTTTATTTAAATAGAATTCAACAATGCGTATCTATTTTTGCATTATGAACTCATTAATATTAGCAATAATTAATTGACAGTTTTTTGTGTGTCTTCTGAGGAAATAATAACCCTATCTCTGCCATAACCGCACCATAAATTAGCATAAATATATATTCTACAAAAAAATTATAAAAATAAAAAATAGATTACTTTAATTGGTTATATTTCTTTCTTTTTTCTGTCAAAATTACTCTCAAATGTTAATTTTTATCCTTTTATACAGTGTATAATTGTATATAATTTCTTCTTTTTAAACAAATTATTCTTCTTTGTTATTGATAAATCAAAGAGATAAATTAAAAATAACATTTCCAAAATAGTTAATTATTAGAATACAAATCAGCGTTCAATTATAATTTATGTAAATAAATATGATTATTGAGATGTAAAGAGAACATGAAAGTGTTTTCACTTGTCATGGATAAAAAAAAGCAATATACCAATTTATAGCTTATTAGTTAATAATAAAAAATGAATGCCCATTTCGTTTCTGCACTCCTTAACTTTAAACCAATACACCAATTAAAGAATCAGAAGAAACCAACACATAAATTTGTAACTTTCTAAGTAAGATTAATATAACATTAATGTGGGCGAATATGAATAGTAGCACATTCACAACCAATATTATTTGTTTTTCAAAACGTCACTTTTAATTCTAATTCATATACTATTAGGAAAAGACTGTGATTGATTCATATGGAAAATAGGCTGTGAAAAGAGAATATAAATTATTGTAAATCTTGAACATGAGACACCACATAGAAAAAATATTATTTGATAACCTAAATTTTTTATATTAATTTGAGATTACTTTTTTCTTACTTTTTACTTATTTCTCTTTTTATAAAAATACAAAAATTTATACTTTTATAACCATTTTAACCTTACATGTATCTCAAATGAATATAAAAATGTCATAATATTATTAATATATATATATATATATATATATATATATATATATATATATATATATCAACATTCACATATGCAACATGCAATAGGTGTTCATCACTGTTACACCACCAATAGCCACATTAAGCAAAATGAATCGTCATACCAATCTCAACTTTTTCTGTGTGCTCCTCCTCCTCCTCTTCTTCATTCTCTCTTCTTCCTCCTTCCTTGCTTCAGCAAAGGCTGGTATGAATCATATACATGTATTGTGATAAACAAGACTTTTCATTTTTTTCCTTTTCCATGTTAGAAATTCAGAACGAGAAGGTATCATTGTTGTTATACATCGTTTGGCAAAGGGAACTTGGATATTATTAATATCTTGATCTTTCTGTTCCTCAAAACATCATGTTTTGTCAGTGTTTTTTGTCTGTCTGTGTTCTCTAAGCTGCTATATGCATAGTTCCTGATAATTGTTTTTTCAATAAAATTTTGATTTCCCTTCTTTTTCCAAATGAATGTATTATATATATATATATATATATATATATATATATATAACCTGGTTGTGTGATTTCTCACTGATTAACTGGCATGAACTTTGTCCTTTGTATGAACAGAAGATGAAGAATATAACTACAAAGAAGAGAGTGACAGAGGGCCAAAAAATTGGTGGCGTATCAACCCTAAATGGAAAGCTTGTGGGAATGGAAAACTACAATCTCCCATTGATATCCTTGACAAAAGGGTGCAGGTGTTTCCTGAATTGGGTAAACTTCAAAAAGATTACCAACCAGCTCCTTCTGTCTTAAAGAATACTGGTCATGCCATCACGGTGAGCCATTAAACCATCACACTTGAGTATCAGTATCACCCTTTTGCAAAATTGATAGCAGATTAAAATTGATTTTGAGATTGTCATTATATAATTCATTCCTGTTTTGTATATCTAATAAATATTTCTCTCATATCAAGTATCTGATAAACCAAATATTTTAGTCTGAAATGTATGTTAAGTTAAAATACCTGTCACTGTTTTAGTTTAATACCAACTTATTATTAATTAGGACAAAATTTAGGACAGTTTTTCTAATCGCATATAGAAGTACTCAACACTTTCCCTAGAGCTGAGGAACTGATATCTGTGCTTAATGATTTGACAGGTGAAATGGAACGGGAATGCAGGGCAGCTTAACATAAATGGAACTTACTACAAACTGGTTCAATGTCATTGGCACACACCTTCAGAGCACACATTCAATGGAACAAAGTGAGTTTCCCGTTTTTCATTTGGCTAATTTAACAACTTCACGTAGTGGTGATGAACCTCTTTAGCATTGTACTGACATGGTTCTTCTGTTTGTTTTGTAGGTTTGAGCTGGAACTTCATGCAGTCCATCAAAACTCTAAAGGAGAGATTGCTGTTATTGGAATATGGTATAAAATTGGTCGTCCTGATCGCTTGCTTTCAAAGGTTTGCTATACTTCTCAACATTGCTTGTGAACAGAATATATTTGTACAGAGTATAGACCACTCAAACATGTTATGCAGATGAAATGATTGTGTATAGTGCATGAGTGATGAATCCCAATCTTTTATTTTTAAAAAGCAAAACCTTTATTCTTTTGGGCAGCTTCTGAAGGACTTAAAATCACTTGGTGAGAAGGACACAGATTTAGGAGTTATTAACCCAGGAATCATCAAGTTTGGAAGCAGAAAGTACTACAGATATGTTGGTTCACTTACAACTCCACCATGCACTGAAGGTGTTGTTTGGACAATAGTGAAGAAGGTTCTGTACTAACTAGTGTAGAATGATTTGTACTACACTTTTTCTGTAAACTCATATTGCATGTGTGTTACAGGTGAGAACAGTCTCAAGGGAGCAGTTGAGAGCATTGAAAGGAGCTCTTCATCATGTAAGTTACTAAGTACACACTGTAGATTTCCCAGAAACAAAAAATTCCTATACCAGATGTTGTTTAATTTAATTAAAATCCACTAATGCTTAAAGACATTTTAACATTCTCATTTATGGATTGTCAATTAAAAGTTGTTGACTTTATAATGATGAAGAAGTGAGCATGCAAGTACCATTACAATCCTTATCTAAATCACAACCATTCCATAGGGATACGACGACAATGCAAGACCGACACAGAATGTTAATGGAAGAGAAGTTTGGTTATATAGACCTAAAGAGAATGCAAAGACTACTTAGATATTTGTATAAAGATGTGAAGGAATTCACAGATGAAGCCTGAAGGATAAGAGTGAAGCACTTGGAATGATGCATGTTATCTTTACAGTTTATAAGTTATGTTTTTAGTGTGCTTGTCTTTGCAGTGGTTGCTTTGAGTTGTTTCTGGTTTAAGAGATAGTGATGATTTGACCTTTTGTATGAGGGACTCATGCTTTGTTTTCTCTGCTTCCAATATATAAAATGGTAGTATATATTGAATGCTATAAATCGCATTCATAAAGTGCACATATGGAGACAAAATTTAAGAAAAAATACCTTAATCGACAATGATGGTTCCAAGAAATAACTTCAAACATATGAAGGTTTTACATAGTGAGACTGATTTTTGTTGTGCCACCACTTGACCGTAATACCAAATTTTCTAGCAACTGGAAGACAAATGGAAAGCTTAAAGAGAGAACTTCTTTCTTGAAAAAAATTGCCGCAGCCCCTTTTAGGTTTTATAAAAATAATCCTCTCACTTAAATATCTCTATTTTTTAAAGTTGGTTTTATTTTATCTTATAGAAAACCATCTAAGACCTACATTTGCCTTTTATTTCTATCTAATAGAAACCAAATTTAATTTTTATTTCCATTAACAAAGTAAATCTTATTAAATCATATTTAAAATTTGATTTATCAATTTTTGATTATTTGTATTTTTTATGCTAGCAAAAAATACAATAATATTTCATTTAGATAAAATATATGTTAAATTAAAATTAAATCCTTTTAACTTAATTTATAATATTTGTTCGCTCCAATAAAAATAACTACTTGAATTAATTTATTAATAAAGGTTGGATCTAGTTACACTTATATAACTCTCAAATTCTGATAAATTAACATGGTAGAATAACTAAAGAAACTTCTTTCTCATTCGTTCATAATACCGTAGCCAATGTCTTATATAGAGCTCAAACTCATTACCATAAGTTGAAAGATTTTTCACCTTGATTCATTATTAATTTCACAATAATTTCATAATACCCAATAATCTTCAAATAACATTATCTCCGATATCAAAGTATAATAAATAACTTATTAATTTCTATGATAATCTCAAATCTAAAAAAGTTATGTATTTCCTTAAAAGAATTTTTCATTGTGAATTCAAAGATAATATTAGAAATTCTTCTGAGTAAGTTAAATGATCATATCTTTATATATACCATTTATATTTGTAATTTTTAAAAAATGAGATATTTTCATCTTTATTATTTCTCCTTATTATAATCACACGTGTTTAATTTTAATCAAGGACCTATCGTACGGATTCAACAAATATGACAATAAACATAATTTTATTATTATTAACATGACATAGACATACCTCAAATCCAACATACATAACTTTTTTTTCTTACTTATTTCAATAAATTAATTAGTAAAATCAATTTTACTAAGTTTGAGCCCTATACACAAAATGAGTTATATATATATATATATATATATATATATATATATATATATATATATATATATATATATATTATATTTATATGTATATATATATATATATTTATATGTATATATATATAGACACACACACACGAGAGTGTACATATGAAAAAAAAATATTATTTTCCCCCTCTCTAATCTTATATATTTGAACCCGTTTATATATACGAGAGTGTACACGTACACACCTGATTTTGTTAAAATTATTACTAAGTATATGAAAAAAAAATATTATTTTCCCCCTCTCTAATCTTATATATTTGAACCCGTTTATATATACGAGAGTGTACACGTACACACCTGATTTTGTTAAAATTATTACTAAGTATATGAAAAAAAAATATTATTTTCCCCCTCTCTAATCTTATATATTTGAACCCGTTTATATATACGAGAGTGTACACGTACACACCTGATTTTGTTAAAATTATTACTAAGTATATGAAAAAAAAATATTATTTTCCCCCTCTCTAATCTTATATATTTGATCCCGTTGGCCACGGTTCTATGATAGACCTATGTGTAGTTGAGAGGGACAAATACACTACTTGACTTGAATAAAATTATCCACTGCAATCAAGCATTATTGATTAAGTTCAACTAGTCACATTAATTATCATCAATTATAGACACTTAATCAATTACTTGTGTGCTTAAATATAATTAAGTGTGTCTTCACATAATTGATTATGTTAAACTTTAGAGTATGTTGCATAATGCTCTACGGTCATATTAATATCTAGACATTAACATAAACACATGCATATGAATGAATCAACAATAAATAAATTCCTTTTTACAACTACACACCATCACTAAACATTATTAAGTTCAAACTAAAAATGAGTTCATAACAATATATTCAAGCATTCAATAATATTTCTATGAGAGCACAAACCAGAAGCAACCAACAATATATCACACCCATGGTTAGAATTGTGAATATTTTCTTTTTAGAATTATGGCTCAAATCTTATTATAACATATAAGATATATAATGAATAAAATATGATATTTTAAAGTAAAAATAAGTGACATGAAAAAGGTTAAAAAATATCATATATGAAAATTTAGACAAAATTTCCAATCCACAACAACTAAAATATAGTAATAAAAGGAAAATGGTATTTTCTTTATTTAAATCCTACATCCTAATATTGTGTTTTTATTCATCTCATTTTCGAGTTCAATGCCACTTAGATAATTTTCTTTTTCTAATATAACACTTTCTTGCAACTCATCCTCATCCTTTTCCTCCACCTCTCCAACCATTTCTTTATTTTTATTATCATTTGTTGTTATGGTTTATTTTCCCTTTTAATCAACCCGATTAAATTTCTTAAACCTATTAAGGAAACAAAAAAATAATATAAGTATTATAACATTTGTGATTAATTTAATACACAAGTATTATAGTTTAAATAAAGATCCATTTTCCTTTTATTGTTTGGAGCTCTCTCTCCAAAAGTAAAAGATTCATGAATGTTCATCCATGAAACATTGTTTGATACATAATAATTCTCTTTTGTGGTAATTTACTCATCATTATATATCAGGTAAACATATATAGATCATAAGTATTCTTTTTCTCCTCTCTAATATTTTGCATCATCTCAAGTTGAAGATTATACCCATTTAATATTTGTTGATATAAGTGATTTCCTCTTTTAGTATGCACTTGATCAAATATATTTCAATTTCTTCCACATCCAATAACACTACTAATGGGACTCAAAATCCTAATTTCTAGATTTTGTAACCTTTTACCTTCTCCATCATAATTTTGCTACCAAAGAGCTGCAATTTCAAATAAAAAATTTAATATAAATAATGTGATATTGACTGTTATGTTCTTTATGAAACCATTTGTAGGCCAAACATGATGTGTTGATTTGATGATGTCTACCCTTTTATTATTGGTTTATCTCTTCGTGACTCGGTATCTTAGTTTGATCAAATTGTAAAGCATGAACCAGTTTCAAAGATATACGTTTAAGCACATTTGCATTGGAAAAACTTATTTTATGCCTATCTGAACACAATAATTGGTTATGTTAACAAATCATGATCATGTTAAAAAATAATTGATTATGCTAGTCAATGGTTTTTACATGTTTTGAAAATAATTGATTATGCAATAATTAATTATGTTAGATATTTATAAAAAAAATATCAATTTTAAACAACTGATTATGTTTAATAACTAATAATAATCAATTATGTTGATTCAAAATGGTTTATGAGTTATAAGGAGACATATTAATAAATTATATCTTTCTTTTATTTTTCTTTGTAATTTGACTTAAATTTCATGCACATGTGTTTGGAGTGCTGGTAGAGGTAATTGAGTGTTTTTTATTACCTTTATAAATATTTTTGAAAGATGTTTCAAGAAGCTATTTGTATATCTTGTTCTAATTACATATGTGTTTCTTATAATTGTATAATTTAATATTATAGTGAAAAATTTAGCTCAGGTTGTTTGGATTAACTATATATATAAATTCAGAAAAAAATAATCAGTATAAAAATTGTTGTATATTCTTGACTTTTATTTTTGCTTAATCTCTTCAATCTTTGTTGTTCTTTATTTTCATTAACCATTGCATTGGATTTCTTCCATTATCAACAATTTTAAGCAAAGTTATTTTTTTAAATCTTTAAAGGACCTTTTTCAAAAATAAATTAAATGTTTTACTAGTTTTTTTTATCCCTTGTGTTTATTGTCATGCTTCTTCAAAAAAAAAATCTTGGACTTTCTTTAATCTATCATGTTATTGATCAAATTGAAATCCAATCCTTCTATCTAAGATTATTTTTTCTCAAAATTTTCTTCTAACTTCTTTGTTAATTGACCCACTTGAGTCTCCAAATTAAGAAGTTTGCATGAATTGTTGAAGTGTCTCTTCAAGTTTTGATCTCCTTTCATACAAGGAAGGTTATTATTGTTGGTTTTGTGAATGTCGTGGTCTATTTGAAGATCCAACTTGTCTCATGCTTTAGTGAGATTTCTAGCCTTGATTGTAGTTCCCATAATTACCTTGGCAGTCTTGATTTCCCATGTAATTGGTTTCTTCTTACGTGTATAACTGTTTAAGTTGAGGTTGTAGAGGTGTTTATGAAACTAGAAGTATTAAGAACAAAAAAAAGTCTTGATAAAGTGATGATGGTGCACACTCACGACTATATCAAATACAGTTTCCTTTCTTAATTTTGAAAGTTTGGGAAAAAAAGAGTGATAGACATCAAGTAGTTGGTAAAAGTAAGTTATGTAGTTAATAGATGTGGAGAGAGTATGCATAGAAAAGTTGTATTTGTTAGAGGATGAAATATCATTGGAGTTTGAGTTGTGTTTTTTATATTAGACTAGACATCTTGTTGTCTTTGTGGTTTGTGTGTAGTGTTTAATAGTAATAGAGAAATACAAATTCAAGACTAAGTTGATTTACTTACCTTTACATAGTTAGAGAAAGCCCATAAGGCAATCTTTTGCCTCATAGATATGAAGTTGTTATGTGATAGCTATTAGTGGGTGAGGAAAGAGGAGTTCTGATTATATAGGCTAGAAAAGATGTAAAGTCTAGAGGCGAGACCTTGGATCAAATGAATTTCGAGAGGAGGTTTTTGGAAAGGTAATGTTTTTGGATAAAGTAAGAGTTGGCAAGAGAAGATGAATTCGTAAGGTTGGTGAAAAGTGAGATGTTAGTGCATGTGTAAGGTAACCTAGTGTAGGTGATTAATATGATGGGAAAATTTGATGACCAATCAAGTATGATGGTGCTTTCTCAAGAGAGAAAATTTTTCTATTAGCAGGGGTAAGGTAACATAAGAGCCTTGTGCCAAAACAACAAAAGAAGAAGGTGGTTGGATCCTTTCAGCAACAACACTCTCATCAACAATGATAACAAAAGAGATATTCAATTGTAAAGGTTCACACGGGAGAAAGAATTGTCCTTGGACTGAGGCGAATTGTTTCCAATGCCAGAAGGGGAGGCACGCTAATAAGGATTGTTCTCAAAAAGGCAAGCTAGTGCTGCCAACATATAATTAAGGAGGAAAAGCTAGGAAAGGTTTTGAGTAGTTGAAAAATGTGTTTGTGATAGCTAGTGTTGAAGCAATTAGCATATATAGTCTCATTTATGTTATTTCAATTCTAGTTGTGTTAAGAGTTTTGGTTTGGTTTAAAACAACACATTTACTTTGTGTCACATGCATGTGTAGATTGCATACGAGGGAATTAGGGCTTGAGCTAGTGGTTTTTGCTACAAATTAGATTACTTGAAGACTTCTTGGGTGTGTGATATGTCTTATGGTGGTCAAAGGATCTAAATTTGAAGTCAATTTGAATTGTTTCATTTGAAAGTTGGGACATAATCTTAAGAGTGAATTGGTTTTTTCCAATCTCATTCTTGTTGGTTGCAGTATCCAATCAAGTGATGTTTGTTGATTCATGAGGATGAGTCAGTAATTGCACATCAAGTTTGGAATAAGTTGAAAAGTTGGAGCAAAGTGTTATGTTGTAGAGTGTTGTCTGACAAAGGTCAGTGAAGAACAAACATAAGGGATCTCAGTTGCGAAAGAGTCATAGATCTGTTCCAAAGGGAGTGCCAAAACAACCACTTAAAAGAGAGGTTGAGTTTGCTATTGACTTGGTGCTTGGAGCAGAATCGACGTTAATAACTTTTATAGGATGGTCTTGTCGAGTTGGTGGAGTTAAAGAAGCAAGTATAGGAACTATTAGAGAAGCAATGATTTAGACTTAGTGTGTCATTGTAAAAAGCTACAATTTAATGAATTTTGAAGGATAAGTAGTTGTTTGACAAGATATCCAAGTGTAAGTTTATGCTTAAGGGAGATGTGTCTCTTAAGATAGATGGTTCTGACAAGTGGAAGTAGAGTAAAGCAAAGGAAGTCCTAAAGGTGTCACTGAAGTAAGGAACTTCATGTGTTTCGTTGATTTTGAAAAAGTTGTGTGGGAGGTTTCTCAAGGGTGGTTGTTTCTTTGTCACAATTGACACTAAATGATAATATTTAGAGGGCAATAAAGATAAGTGAAAAGAATTTTTAGGTTATTGAGGAAGAGGTGGACCGACAATTTAGTGCCGATCAATTTTAACACAGGGAAGCCTTTCGAGGTTTACTATGACTCAACACACTAGAAGTGAGAATGTATGTTAATCAAAGTGGCACAACGATGTGGTGGTAAGGTATGTTTGCTGGAGAGGAATTATCTTACTCATGACTTGGTACTTGATGCAATATAGACTTCTCTAAAACAACAGAGAAAATTGGACAGGAGGCAAAGGAGGTGAATCGAGCTATAGTTTTAAGTTGTAGTGTTTTCCTAAAATTGAAAATGCAATAGAAGAGGCTTTGAGCAAAAAAAGGATTTAAGTTGTTGGTTTGATGATGAAGGAGTTAAAATTAATGTGAGGGAGACTTCATTAGTGCAGTCACTTAACTATAATTAGCAAGTTTTTCAAAATGGTTTAGGAAAAAGCAATTAATATAGAAAATCCTAAATTGAGATGTACCTTAGAGTTGTTAGATACTGATCAAGTTAGTGATTTCAAAATTAACCAAGATGTTGTTGATCAATGGTTATATGATAATGGATTAGAAAGTGAGGAAGGATTGTAAAAATCGGTTTTTTCGTTACAACAATTGGAGGTTCTAGTTAGAAGCGAGATAACATGACTATGAATTGTTACCTACTAGCCAAAGTTAGGAAAGGAGACATGATATTATGGGGCTGGTTGTGGAAATGTTGACCCAAAATGTTAACTTTTAGTCAATGTGCTAAACAGTCATGTATGATCAAGTTGGCCGAGTTGTACATCAAAGAAAGAATAAGGTGGTGTGAAGTGTTAACTAGCATGTTTTAGACTGAGACCTAAAGTTATCTTTAGATTTATGGTAAAAATCTACAAAAGATAGAGGAGAACATATGGAAGATGGGTTCAGTACATCAGTTACAAATTATTGGTCAAGTGTAAAGAATTATTCAAACTTTAGATTTGAGGTTGAGAAGTTGTCTTAGCTAGGCCAATCTATACTATTGAACACCATATCACATAATACAGAGACAAAGTTTTCAATTGGTTAAGGTGTTGAAACAGATAAGTTAAACAAGTTTAGGTGGTTATTATTCTATATATATTTTCACACAATATAAATATATATATATATATATATATATATATATATATATATATATATATATATATATATATATATATATATAAACAATATGGTGGAAAAAAGAGTTTACATAAAATAATTGTATAAATTAGTAAAATTTAATTGTTGGGTCAAGATAAAAAAAATGCATTTGATATGATTAAAGAAGTAACATTAATGCATTTGATATGATTAAAGAAGTAACATAATGTTGATTTATTATAAAATATAATATAAAAGAAGTTTTGTCACCTAGATAGAATCATTCATTTTCTTCCCCTTAAAATTTATTATTATTATTATTATTTTTAACATTCATAAATATATTTTTCGTTTGATTATGTTAACTAACAACTTATAACAAATATATATGTTCTGATTCAATTAATTAATTAACAACTATTTTACTATCTAATTTTAGTTTATATTATATTTTAAATTTATAACTCAAATAAGTTTTCATAAGAGTTGGTGATTAGTATAATATTTTTTTCTTTAAATTATATGCATAAGAAATGGTAAATATTTTTGTTTTTACAGTATCAGTTCAAATATTAGTAACCCTAAGATAGTTCAGTTTTTTTCTTACTTTTTTATAATTCAGTTTGATTATTTTTAGTCTGTTTAGTACTGTAAAAAGTTTAAAATTGTTTGGATAACACGTGTAAAAGTTACTCTAATATTTAAATCACTATAAAAGTGTTTAATGTTAAATATAACAATTAACTATCACCAATTATTTGATTTGGATTTTTATTTATAAAAATTGTAACAGGTTTTTATTTTTCACTATCAAACTTTAATCACAGTTATCATATTGATTTTGTGCTAATATTCTCTTATGGGCTTAATCATACTAGCTATATTCTTGTTCAGAAATTTTATTGACCAGTCTATTTTCAAGGACTTGTCATCGCAATAAACTTTTTTTAATTGTGGTCTCAACAAATGTTTTGTTGGATCAAATTCCAGAAGTTGACATCTACCCAATAGTCGAGCTCATACTTACCATGATTCAAACAATAATAATAATAATAATTATTATTATTATTATTATATCAGGTTACTCATATATTAAAAGAATAATTAGTTTATGGCAAATTAAAGATTGAATTCCACTAAGAAAATATTTACATTTAATGGTGTTACTGTAAGGATAATTTTTTTTTTACATTCGAAAAAAATAATTCCATCTCCCTTCCGTTTCATCTCGCCGTCTAGACACGGGAAATCCCACCGTCAATCCTAACACACAGGGAAGCGCATTTTAGCGTTAGTGTCACCTGTCCAGCGCACGTTAGTCAACGTCAGTGCTTCCATTCTCGATACTCTTTCTCGTCTCTTTCCTTCGCCTTATCCTGCGCACCACCCCGTTTCCCTTTTTTCTTTTAGGGTTACGCTTCTTCTTCTTCTTCTTCTACTTCATCTTCTTCTTCTTCTCATGCTTCGTCCAAAAACTAGGGTTCCTTCGTTCTCGAAGTAGTCGCGTCGCACCACATGGATCACCGACCGAAATCGAAGGATTCACTCCCTTACTCCACTCTTTTCAATCTCGAGGTCCGTACCAGTTATCTTCTTCGACGAAACCTTTGCGCTTCTTCTCAACGTTTCTGTCCTAATTACCTTTTCCGTGGTTTCTTATGATTTACTTGTGGAATTTATTTGAATTTAATTTTAACAGTTTGCATTTTCTTTTGAAAAGAAATTTGAGGATATTGCTATTTTTTCTTCTGTTTTTTTTTTTGACTGCATTGTTTTGTAGTCTTTGGTGAACTTTCAACTTCCACAACACGATGATGATTTTGATTATTATGGAAATAGTAGTCAGGATGAGAGCAGAGGCAGCCAAGGTAGACACTATTTCGATATATATATTTTTTCTGTTTATATGAGACACTATTACTTGAATTTCCACTATTGTAGATTTTACTGTTTGGCTAGTGAGTAGTTTTTTTGTTCGTTGGTTTGAGAGTTGGGACTTGAATATAAGTGTGTTCTGTATCTTTGTGATACGTCCATGAGTAGGTGGGGGGATTACAAATCACAGTAATGGGAATGTGCATGGAAGGGAGGCGAGTTTGTTGAAGAAGAGGAGGTGGTCTCTGAACCGTGACAGTGAGGATAGGAGCGGTTTTTATGAGACACACATGACAGAGGAGCGATATCGATCAATGTTGGGAGAGCATATTCAGAAATACAAGAGGAGGTTAAAGGATACAATGAGTAGTCCTGCCCAAAATCAAGCTGCTGTTGCACCTGGGAAAAGCAGCACAGGGTTGAAAGCTCGGAAGTCAGGGAATGAGCGCAGGGGAGGATTACATGCTGTGGAGACTACGTCAGAATGGATGAATGATTCGAGCTCCCAGAAACCAGGAAACTACCGTGATGTAGATTTCACCCCACAATATGGCACTGCTGATAGGTTTGCCTTTTAATGCTGTTTTAAGTTTTTGGAATCACGAATCATTGTTTAAGATGAAATTTACCTTGCGTTTGTGAACTCCTTTCAGGATTATGTATGAACCTGCATCTTTGGATATTGGGGATGGAATCATTTACAAGATTCCTCCAATCTATGATAAGTTGGCTGGAGCTCTAAACCTCCCAAGCTTCTCGGATATCCATGTTGATGATTTTTACTTAAAGGGCACCTTGGATTTGGGTTCATTGGCTGAGATGATGGCAGCTGATAAAAGATTTGGGAATAGAAACCGAGCTGGCATGGGTGAAGCATTACCCCAATATGAATCACTACAGGCACGGCTGAAGGTCATAGGAGCTTCAAATTCTGCTCATAAATTCAGTCTGAAAGTGTCTGATGCTGATTTGAATTCCTCCATTCCAGAGGGGGCAGCGGGAAGCATAAGGCGGTCTATTTTGTCCGAGGGTGGTGTATTGCAGGTTTATTATGTGAAAGTTTTAGAGAAAGGTGACACCTATGAGGTATCTATCATATAATATGAAGATGTTTTTCTCTTTACACTCTCCGTCTATTTCTTTTTATCATTTAGCTTTGTTTTGGATTGTTTTAGATCATTGAAAGAAGCCTACCTAAGAAACAAAAAGTGAAGAAAGATCCTGCCTTGATAGAGAAGGAGGAAACAGAACGATGTGGTAAGATTTGGGTTAATATTGTCAGAAGGGACATACCAAAGCATCATAGGAACTTCACTACTTTTCATCGAAAGCAGCTTATTGATGCCAAGAGAGTCTCAGAGATTTGTCAAAGAGAGGCATGGTCCCTTATTTCACTCCTTTAATAATACATTTTGTCTGATATATTTGTGTTGATTTGTGGTATAACTCGAGTGTTGCTGTAAAGATTTTGATGGTAGGCTTTGTACATGGCACTTTGTCTACACTAACTTATCTGGACCTTTTGCTCTTTCAGGTTAGAATGAAAGTTAGTAGATCCCTTAAATGGACAAGGGCTGCCGGAATGCGCACCCGGAAACTAGCTAGAGACATGTTGCTGTTCTGGAAACGAATAGATAAAGAGATGGTATATTTTAATTCATTCCTTAAATTTTTTGATTTTCCGATTCTGAGTATTGAACACTGGAACCACATGGATGTCAAGAGATAATTTTTTAGATGTGATTGTGGGGATTTTAGATGTGATTTTTGGGGACTTTTGTGTGTCATGATGGCTGCATACCTCCCTTGCACACTACCTTCACCTTGGAAGACAAGTTTGTGGATGATAGTCAAGACTAGTTCTTACCCACTTGTGTATCTCTCTGCTTGCAATGGATAGATGCATGTTTTTTGTCTATTGGATAATGGTCTTGTAATCTCTTACCATTGGAATGATGTCACTGTATTTTACATGTAGTGGTAATGATTGTTGAAGGTGACAGTATTGTACACTTCTTTCAAACTAAATTATTTAATTTTGGCTCTAAGGTACTGAATTTAGATGTTTTTGGTCCATCTGAGATACAGAAGATGAATGAATTGGGATGTTTTTCAATAGATATCAAGCAAACCACGTTGTTGGTCTTGACACGATATATAATGAGTAGTCCATTTGGTGGAGACATGCAGATATGGCAACATGTACCTGTATTTATTTTTTTGAATCTGAATATGTTGTGCTAGTGTACATTTGTAACTCGTACATTAGACTTGGATACACTAAGTATTTTATTTCTTTCCTTGGCAGGCAGAAGTGAGGAAGAGGGAGGAAAAAGAAGCAGCAGAAGCTTTGAGGCGCGAACAGGAGCTGCGAGAGGCAAAGAGGCAACAACAAAGGCTTAATTTTCTTATACAACAAACTGAGCTGTACAGTCACTTTATGCAGAACAAGTCAAACTTGCTATCTTCAGAAACTTTACCCACCGCAGAAGAAGATGCAAATGACCAAGATGCAATGATTGATGACTCTGCAGATGCTAAGCCTGAAGACGAGGAAGATCCTGAAGAGGCTGAATTGAAGAAGGAAGCTTTGAAGGCTGCACAAGAAGCAGTTTTTAAGCAAAGAAGTTTGACAAGTGCTTTTGACACTGAATGCTTGAGGCTGCGCCAAGCTGGTGAAACAGATTCACTTCCACCAGATGTTGCTGGAGCGAGTAATATTGATTTGCAAACCCCGTGAGTTTCTTCTCTCTTTATCTGTTGCCATTTTAATGTACTTCTAGAGTGCATGTACAATGTACATGCAAATTTTTCTTGATGTTCATTTGGATAATATTAGGTATGTGTTAAGTATTATTGTATTAATTTGAGTTGAGGTTTTGAATTGTTGTGTTGCAGCTCCACCATGCCAGTGGCATCCACAGTTCGGACACCTGAATTATTTAAAGGTGTTCTTAAAGAATATCAGCTAAAGGGTCTGCAGTGGCTTGTAAATTGTTACGAACAGGTTCGAGCAATCCTTAATAAAGTATGATTTATTTCATTTGGTTATGAATTTGAAGGATTTTGGTTACTTTCAGGGTTTAAATGGTATTCTAGCAGATGAAATGGGACTTGGAAAGACTATTCAGGCCATGGCATTCTTGGCCCATTTAGCTGAGGTAGCTATTCATTCACCTTTTTTTGTACATTTTTGTGACTTTATTGTAACCTTGTTGTCCTTATCAGGAAAAAAACATATGGGGACCTTTTCTGGTTGTTGCACCTGCTTCAGTATTAAATAATTGGAATGAGGAACTTGAGCGCTTCTGCCCAGAACTGAAAAGACTTCCGTACTGGGGCGGACTCTCAGAGCGGACAGTACTTAGGAAAAGTATTAACCCAAAGGATCTATACCGTAGGTAATGTTAATTTCTTTTTGCAGAAATTTGCCCATCTTTAATTTAAAACTTGAAATCTGAAAAAAAAAAAAAAAAAAGCTGGTGTAAAACTTCAATATGGTTTGTAAATTTTGAACTTCTTTAAAATTTGAGCTTTATTTAATGGGTGATATTTTGTGATTGACATGGAATAATGGTTCTCGCTTTTAAGTTATTGTTAAACAAAACAATTGGCTTTTAACAAAGTAAAAAAACAGGATGCCAATGTTGGAATTCCTTTTTATTTTAGTAAGTATAATCATCATGCTTTTCAACCTTTTGAACTGTGTGATTGATCTAATCTATATTTTGTCCCTCATCTACAATTATAAGCTCCATTGTAATTTATTTGCTTGGTCTTTAATTTTCATTTCTTTTGTTTTGTAATTGTTTTACCAGGGAAGCTAAATTTCACATTCTCATCACAAGCTACCAGCTATTAGTATCTGATGAGAAGTATTTTCGTCGAGTGAAATGGCAGTATATGGTTTTAGATGAAGCCCAGGCAATCAAAAGTTCGACAAGGTTTGTTGATATCTTGTTTCTGTGGTGCATTAGTTAATGAAATCTATTGTTAATTGATCATTATTCCATCCTTTTAACTGAAAAAAAGATCTGATTAATTAGTTTATATTTTGCATTTTTAGGGATTGCATCTTCACCAGTTTTGCGAATATTGTGTTGATTATGTAGTCAGTGAAGAAGTTATATTAACATCTTATGATTTCCCCTTTAATTTTCTTTTATTTCACAGTATAAGATGGAAGACACTTCTAAGTTTTAATTGTCGGAATCGCCTACTGCTGACTGGTACACCCATTCAGAATAACATGGCTGAGTTATGGGCTCTTCTTCACTTCATCATGCCAACTTTATTTGACAGCCATGAACAATTTAATGAGTGGTTTTCTAAAGGGTATATATTCCACCTTAAAGTCCCTGGATATGTTGGGTAGGAGGTATTTAACTATGGTCTAACAATCTTTTTATGATCTACGCATGCCAGAATTGAGAACCATGCCGAACATGGAGGTACTCTGAATGAGCACCAGCTTAATCGATTGGTAAGTTTCTTGTTGATTGCACAACGAGATGACTAGGATGTGTTATTATAATTTACATTATACTGGATTTTTTGTACAAGAAATTTTATAGGCATTTAAATAGCCTATTTTTTGGAATGTAGGTTAATTGCTTGGTGTTTCACAATAGGGGAAGTTGTTGGTGCCATTCATCAAGTTCTTATTTTGATTGTTGTAGGAATAGTATGTTATATTCACAATTTATAGAACTCTGTCTGGGATATAATGATTAAAATTACAAGAAGATTTGTTATGTGGTGACTATTATTTTATTATTGCGGTCACTACCTCATTAACTTTTTTTTTATCGTGTTAAATCCTTATCTTAGAGCTCTAATTATTGCTTCTCCTCACAGCATTCAATTCTAAAGCCTTTCATGCTGCGGCGTGTTAAAAAGGATGTGGTTTCTGAGCTGACTAGAAAAACTGAGGTTACTGTGCACTGTAAGCTCAGTTCTCGGCAACAGGCTTTTTATCAAGCAATTAAGAACAAGATCTCTCTTGCCGAATTGTTTGACAGTAATCGTGGGCAGCTCAATGAGAAGAGAATTCTGAATTTAATGAACATTGTTATTCAACTAAGGAAGGTAGACAATCCATAATACTTCTGGCTTTCTTTTCTCTTTGTTCATAATTTTTAATGTGAGTTTTGTATTAATTCATTTTGAGATAAGGATTGTTTTTTCACCAAGAGAGCCTGTAAAAAATATTACTCTTTGCACATATGATAGGTTTGCAACCATCCAGAGTTGTTTGAAAGGAGTGAGGGAAGCACATACCTCTACTTTGCAGAGATTCCGAATTCCCTTCCACCTCCTCCATTTGGGGAATTGGAGGATATTTATTATTCTGGTAGTCACAACCCCATATCATATGAGGTATTTCCTCATAATGCTTTATTCACTATGTCAAAACATTCAATTTTATTTGGTTGTTTTGTTGCAAACTTATGCATATTGGTTTCTTTGGAATTATGTCTCTCCATTCCTATTAGATCACGTGTTAATGGTAGGAAATCTTCATATTGTATGATATGTTGTTTTGTACTCTTAAACTATCCTTGATGCTATAGCAGTTTAGACAGAAAAGCTAATTTGATCCATGAATACATGCAAGTTCACTTAGGACTCTGGGCAATGTTGAAATATTGCAGTTCAGTTTCCTATTCATTTAGAAGGGCACCAATTGAAATTTTAGTGTGCTTTTTAGTTTATACACTGTTATCTGTTGAGTTGGTAACTTTAAAGAAGGTTTTTGATGGTATTAGACTGTAATACTGACACTGGTTGAGATTTGAGCTGAACGAAAGAGGATATGGAAGATAGAGGGATGCTATATCTTTTAATGTGGAAGATAGAGGGATGCTATATCTTTTAATGTGAGAACTTAAATATAGAAAGAAACAAATAATGTAGAACTGAGGGAAGATAGAGGGTAAATTAATGCTGTAACGAAAAGGTTAGTGGGTTCCATGTGTTGAGTTGCTGCCTTAGTGATATGCATGGAACCTGTTGCATTTTTACTGTGAAAGGAAAGTATTTTCCATATCTCATGTCATGCTGATATTTGGTTGTCTTTGGATTAGGGTTTTCTCTTTTCCCTACTAAATTGCTTCTATCTAATGTCGACTATGCTTCCTTTAATTCTTTTTACTGCTTTTGTTAATTTCCCAATGATCTTTCAGATGCCAAAACTTGTCTATGAAGAAATTGTACAAAGTTCAGAGATTTTTGGATCAGCTGTTGGTCGTGGTGTCTCCAGAGAATCTTTTCAGAAACATTTTAGTATTTTTAGACCAGAAAACGTTTTTCGATCCGTATTCTCAGAAGACACGTACAGTACAAGTGGAAACCTAGGTTTTATCCATTTGATGGATTTGTCTCCACAAGAGGTGATGTTTCTGGCTACTGCTTCTTTTGTGGAGCGACTATTATTTTCTATTACGAGATGGGAACGTAAATTCATTGATGAAGCTGTAGACTTTCTAACTGAGACCATAGATGATGACCCAGAATGTAGTTACCTTGAGAAAGAAAAGGTCAGAACGGTTACAAGAATGTTATTGGTGCCAACGAGATCCGAGGCTCAGTTTCTGCAGGAAAGATTGCAGACTGGACCCAGCCATGCTCCTTTTGAGGCCTTGATTGTCCCACATGAAGATAGGCTGTTGTCAAACGCCAGGCTTGTTCACTCTGCTTACACATATATCCCACAAAGTAGAGCTCCTCCTGTATGTTATTTTTCTCTATTATCTGCTCTTCGTTTATGATTTTCCAAGATTTGTTGCCTCGTTTTTAGTTCCTTTTTAAATAGAATGATAATTTATCATTGACCATTTTCTTCTTTTCGTTTTCATAGATTGGTCTTCACTGCTCAAATAGAAACTTCTACTATAAAATGATTGAAGAATTACATGATCCCACGATTAAGAGGTTATTTGTGGGATTTGCACGTACATCTGATTATAATGGACCTAGAAAGCCAGATGCTCCTCACCATTTAATTCAAGAGATAGATTCTGAATTACCTGTTTCTCACCCTGCGCTTCAGTTAACACATAGCATTTTTGGAACTTCTCCACCAATGCGCAATTTTGACCCTTCGAAGTTGCTCACTGTAAGTGTTGCTTTTAGTTTTGTTGATTCTCTTGAATCTCCTCTCTTCTCTCAACTTTCATGTTGAATAGATAATCTAATTTACATAATTTTCGTACAGGACTCTGGAAAGCTCCAAACACTTGATATATTATTAAAACGCTTAAGAGCAGGAAATCATCGTGTACTCTTGTTTGCTCAGATGACCAAAATGTTGAATATTTTGGAGGTACTTTCAACATTTCATGATGTTCAACTTATTAATATTGATTGTGTGTAAATAAATATAAAAATCCAGTTGTATATTTCTGAGATGTCCAAATCAAAGATGTGAAACATGGGTAAATAATGAATGAACAAAATTAGTTACTTACTAGAACCCTTTAGCATGAGTTTGTTTGCCTTAAATGTAGTGATTACTACTCAAATGAAATCAACTTATGAGGACATAGAAGTTGCATGTTTTGTGTGTATACATGTATGTTGTTATTGTCCTAAAGGTAAGATGAGTTCGGTTCAATTATGTTTTGAAGAAGTTGGGAACTTGGGATTTCTGGGTAAAGTTCAAATTTTCAGTGATTTCGAATTGGAAACCCTTCCTGCCAAGATCAGTATACAGAGGACGGGGCAACATGTTCAATTTGTCTTTTTAACTCTCTTTTTTTCTTATATATTCTGACTTGTAATTCAATCATCTTCAGGACTACATGAACTATAGAAAATATAAGTATTTTAGACTTGATGGATCATCCACTATCCAGGATCGTAGAGACATGGTCAGAGACTTTCAGCATAGGTAATGTCTTCTAGTTTCTTTGTAATCTTTTCATATTGTATTCTAGTTCAACTATTGATCATTACTTATTTTATTATACATATGTTTTTTGATATTTCTTATTAATTTGTTGCAGGAATGATATTTTTGTGTTCTTATTGAGTACAAGAGCTGGTGGGTTAGGTATCAACTTGACGGCTGCTGACACAGTCATATTTTATGAGAGTGATTGGAATCCAACATTGGATCTACAGGCAATGGACAGAGCTCATCGTTTGGGCCAGACAAAAGATGTTAGTTCCACCTCTCATCAATTTCTCCCTCAAACTACTTGTTCTATGGATGTTAATATTACATATTTTTTGTGAATATCAACAATTGTCCTCTGGATTTTCCTTCATTGCATATCTGGAATTGATGCTTTGCCTTTCTCTGGATCATGCACCTTTTTCTTTCTCAGACATTAAAGCTATTCCTTTTTCGTTTGCAAGTGCTTAACTGATTTTATATGCATCTTCTAACTTGCAGGTTACTGTTTACCGACTTATATGTAAAGAGACAGTTGAAGAGAAGATTCTTCTTAGAGCGAGTCAGAAAAGTACTGTGCAGAACCTTGTCATGACTGGTGGATCTGTCGGTGGTGATCTTTTAGCTCCCGAGGATGTTGTATCTTTGCTTCTAGATGATGCTCAGTTGGAGCAGAAGTTAAAGGAGATCCCTCTCCAGGTTGGTTTTGAATCTGGTTACCAGACTTCATTAGTTTACTATGTATTGAATATTCTAGACTAACTAAATGAAACACTTTTAGAAAAAGTTCTTTAAAGCCTAGAACAATTATGAAAAGTTTTCTGATTGTTTGACCTTGCTTATCCTTCCAGGCAAAGGATAAGCAAAAGAAAAAACAACCTATGAAAGGCATTAGGGTAAATGAAGATGGTGATGCATCACTGGAAGATCTAACAAGCTCTGCAGCTCAGGGTACTTCAGATTATGATTCTGCCGTGGATCCAGAGGGTTCAAAGTCCAGTAATAAAAAGGTATCATTATAAGGCTTCAATGTATTTTCTGGAGAGGATTTGACCTCCAAGAAGTCTTTTTTGTTGTTGATGATGCTGATTGATTATATCTCATTTATTGGTTGCAAAAATTCTAGATACATATTTCAGTTCGTTGCATCGTAAAGAAAATTGTTAATTTATATTGGAAGTTTGTAGTTTCTTATTGGAATGGAATGATCTGCTGCATGTGGTTGAACATACTTTTGCTTGCTTTTATGTAAATAGCTGAAAAGAAATCGGGAAACTCCTCTGTGATAAAAGTTCTTAGGGTAAGTTTCTTGGCATTAAGTTTATCGATATATTACTGTACTGTTGTTTGAAAGGAAATTTAGTAGTCGATTTCTGTGTTTTTTTTTGGAGATGTTGATTATGAGTCTCTTTAGCTTTAGAGCAGAACAAGTATGCAATAATTTTGAAATAGTCTGTCTATTTATATGCAATGCACAAATGTCACAGAGTGACTATCCTTAAAACTAGTTAACCCATAACTCTTCACTGTACCATGACAGAAAAGAGATAGACAATTTATTTTCAATAAACTAATTGACCATTTAATCGATCGTGGTACCCATGATGGTGGGTTCATACGCCACATAACATCTCTTTCCTACACGGTGATTTTTTAAAACCTCATACTTTTGCTAGTTTGATCATTTGTGTGAATTTTAGTGACTTTGAATTTTTAGGTGTACTCGTGTTCATGGAATCCAAATATTTTCTGTATTTTGAATGTTATGTGAATTTGGTAAACATAATAATGTCTTTGTGCAGAGAAAAGCTGCCTCGGATAAGCCGAGGCCAAAGAATTCTCAAAAGATGAGTGAATTTAGTACTGCATTCATGGACAGCGAATTGGATGATGTCGATCCAGTGGGTCAGAAACCCAAGAGACCGAAAAGGGTAAAGAAGAATGTGAACGTTGAAGATGCTTTTACTGGGACTGCTACCACTGTTCCAGAGCAGAGTCAATTTCCACCTCCACGTGATTTTAGTGCCGGAGGTTCTAAAGCAGAATCAGGGCAAGACAACTAAAGATTTTGTAACTAATGTCTCATATTTCCAGCCCTGTGGATTGACATTTTTGTGGGGACTGCTACATTGGCTCCCTTGTTGATCAACAGTTTCTAGTTCCCAATTTCTTGGTTCTCGTCTAACTACAAATACTGGTGGCAAGCTGAGTCAAGACAGAGGAAGGTGTATATCCTAGGTTCAGGTTGTATATAGTAGTCCTTAATGGTATACTGATAGTTTGTACAGATTGGGCCATCCTTACTCCAGTTGATTTTTGTGCGCCACGTCCAATATTTATTTCACATGAGTAATACATTTGAATCTCTCTCTTGATCATGTTTAAAAATAACTTATTCAATTAATCTGGATAAAGAAGTGGTGGGATTGATCAAAGTTGGAAGCCGGTGATGGCTAAATGTTATCCTTGAAAAGCATAAGTGCAGGGATAATTTTTCTACTCCCATCTTTTAGTATTGCTTTACAAAAATATCAAACTTGTGCAAATCATCTCATTATGTGAATGCTAGTAATTCATCTTTAGTTTCCCGTTTTACTAAATAATGCTATTAATCACCATTCATGCAACTGCAAGGCGTTTATTTGAAGATGACTAGAGTTGCAAAATCAAAATAGTTCATATGGTTAAAAAGCCTCTAATTGAAAAAGTTCCTAGAATCCAACATGTCCACAATTTTTATGGGAGTTCATGGGCTTTCTTTTTAAATATTAACAAGATATTAGTTCTCTTAAATATATTATAAAATCTTTGATTAAATCGATTTATCTCAATTTTTAGTCTGTCTTGATCTTTTGGACAGGTTGATTTGTCTTAAATTTTAGTTTAAGTCAATCTTTGGTTTGAGCCAATTTAAGGTTTAGGTCTGATTCAAAATTAATCTAATTTGGTTTGTCTTTACCTACAACTAAGGGTGGGGTTGAGTTTTGGACGGGGTTACCTTGGTTGAATTTTGGTAAAGGTTACCTTAGTTGAATTTCGATCGAGATTGACTAGGTCAAATTTAGTCGACTTCTGGTTGAGGTTGATGTTTATCTAGCTCCATTAGTAGAAGATTTAAGATTGTTGTGGGATGAAGGAGTTGAGGGGTTTAATCCATTTGAAAATGTCAATTTCAATTTATGAGCTTTGTTATTTTGATCATTAATGATTTTTCGGTGTATGGAAACTTGAGCGGTTATAGTGTAAAGGGACAGTATGCTTGTTCAATATGAGAAGAAAACACAAGTTATCATCAACTAAAATTTGGGAGAAAGACATGTTACATTGGATAGATAAGGAGACATGGAAATATTTTGTTTAGAGTCTACTAGATCTTTCTTTGTAGGTCTATTTTTTGTTAACATTACACTTTAATGAACTCACAGTAGCATTCACTGTTTATTAATATTATTTCTTTAACAGGAAAAGAGAAATAAAGCTCAAGCTATCCAATGAAAGCATGTTACTTCCCAATGACTATCACAAGAAAGGTATGACTTATTAGAAAAGAGAATGATGGAAGAGAAGTTAAAGAAACAAATGGACATATCTTTTAGTGAAGTGGTTTTTTCTCAACAAATCTCCTCTTAGTCGTCATGAGAAATGGAAGACGACTCATACAAAAGTAGGAGGGCAAATGACATTTGAGAAATTACTGATGATTGCTCAATGAATTATAAGTTACCATAAAGATGCTAATAACTTATTCCAATTTGTACTATGAGTAAAAATGTATTCTTTTTTACAAGATGAACTTGTAGAACAAAGTTCACAAGGTAGTTTTGTCTCTTAGGGTTGTCGTGACATATTGACCACTACTATTAGTACTGAAGAGCACCCTAGTCATGTGTGTATTGTTGGTTTTGGTGTGGGTATGAGACAAATGAATCCTCGTAACACCAAAGGTAGTTGTGTCGTAGAGATTGAATATGAGGACATAGAAACTTATATCTCATATCGTTTTAAGTTGTTTGTTGGAGATGTTCCTCGTGTAGTGGCCATTGGGAGAGTTTATCCACGAGGGTCCACCATGCACACTATGCTAATGCTCAATGATTTGTTTAGAGTGGTAGTTGAAGAAATTAGAGATATCACTACTTCAGTACCAGTGCCTACAATGGAGGTTCAAGTACTGTATCACAATTAAAACCTTTATCTTATGACTTAAAGACTTAATTAAGTATTTTTCAACAAAGAAGGTATGTTTTTCTTAATCACATTATTACATAGGCTTTAACAAAACCTCATATTTAAGTTTGTTACTATGTTTTGTAGGACCATATAATTATGCAAAAATCCCCAATTGCATCTCATTCAAGCCTTGAGCCCAAGCCCCAACCACACCAGAATGTTAATCCAATTTAGGAGTAGATTAGGGCTTCGTTTGATTTGTTTCAAGCACCGTGTGCCATTCCTTGGGATGCAACAATTTTTGGCCTTGACAATGGTGATATACCTTTGTATATAAACATATCATATTTGTTTGAAATAATCTCGGTAGTTAGATGTTGAACCGTGCAATGATTCAACTTTGGATGATGTAAGTAGACCCTAAATTTATATTTTGCATTTAACTTATGTTTTGTGAAATCAACCTAAACCTTGTGAATTTGCATCAATGCAGGTATATAAATGAATTAGTTGTCAATATGGGGAATATTGATATTTATGGTTTCCTTAAGATTCAGATTATACAAAATTATGAGAATAAATCAATGCATTCTCAAACTTACATTCAAGGATAGATTCATGCATCCAAGAAAAAAAATTTACATCGCCCCTTATATTCACGTGTAAGTTGAATTCAATCACTTTAGGTATTATCTAACTAATTTTAAATCATTAACTAAAATCCTTATTTAATAGGTTTCATTGACAATTTATTATTATTTATCTCGAACCATATTGTGGTTTTATTATTCCACAAGAAACCAAACAAAGAACCAAAAACTTTTAACCAAACAATGAACTAAAAACTTTAATATAAAAGTATGTATTAATTACAAAAGTAATGTGTTTTATCATGATTATCTAGTAAATTACAAATGAATTTTATTTTTAGTGTTAAATGGTAAATCCAAAACATCTTCATCCTCTCTTGATTGGATTTATCCTATGGTATGTAGTTTACCTTTAATCTATATATTATAAACTAAATTCTTTTAGTTCTTCGTATATTAATTACATAAATTTCATATATTAGTGTAATAAGCAACATGGAAGCTAGAAGTGTGATACTAAATTATGCATTGGATGTGGACTATAGCTTGCGCTAAAATTGTTGATTCATGGGCTGATGTAAGAGTTTCTTTAACTATAAATGTTTAACTTTGCTTCCTATGTTATATTATAACATGATTAATATATATATTTCGTATTTCAAGTTTTTGAGGGTGTGAACCATTGAGAATAAACATACTTGAAGAAATTTAAATGGAATAGGCAAGATATTTTTTTAGGCATAAAAATTAGTTTCATAGCCATTAGGAATGTTTTATTTGGATGTTTAAGTATTTTGATGCCTTAACCTTTATCATAATAGTTTTAATATGTTTTAGTATTTTATTGAGAACTATCATTACAAAACATCACGTATTTGAATTGTTTGGAATCTAGAATGTGTTTGTCTTTTACAGGTTATGGAATAGACTATAGAAACAAATATTGTATTTTAAAAAAATAGTACATATTTACCTTAACCGGTGTAATATCTCCTTCTCTAATTGATTATTCTTTCCTTATTATAATGGTTTATTCTGAATTGTTGAATATAATAAAAACTATGTATGAGATTAATCTTCCTTGTATTGAATATACACATAGGGTATTGTATTTATAATATAAGAAATAATAACAAACAAACTAAAGATAAAAGATAAAGATAAATATACTTAACACTTCCCCTTAAGCTGGTGTATACAAATTGTATGTACCAAACTTGCTACTAATATAATCAATATAGACTTAGTGAAAACATATGCTTCTACACTCGAGTGACACCAAATTATTAATCATTTATGAAGACAACATAGAAGACGAAATATCAACCTAAAAGACTCCCCTTGAGCAACAAATCTAGGAGGTTGCTCCATATAAATCTCTTCTTGTAAATCATCATTGAGGAATACATTATTGATATCTAATGGAAAAAGAGACCATTGCTAAAGAGCCATCATGGCTATAAATAAACTAACAAAAGTCATATTTTCCATTGGAGAAAAAACATATATAGACGAGCTAAATGTAGCGGTGACAAAAGAGAGGTTAGAAGAGATAGCGAAAGAAGCCATGGATGAACAAGAGAGAGAAACCTTAAAAATCTAAGATTCTCTGATCAAGGCACCTGGAAGAGGAAAAATAGAGACCTCAATGCTCTGAATAGTTTCCTAAGAGGAGACGGGACGTGTGACCACGTATGACGGACTTGAAAGAGGAAAAAAAGGCAACCTCAACCCTATGAATCACTATCAAACATACCACCACGCAAGACGAAAAGGAGAGTAGATCCACAACTTTGGAAGACATTTAGAGCGTGTAAGAGCTCTAATGAAGGCAACATTGACGGTACGATGGTCACGTAACTGAGACGATCAAAATCATGTGGTCATCAGTCAAAACTAGAACTTCAATAGCGATGATGGTAGACAATGTTGCACCGATAACGACAAATGTAGTGGTAGAGGCGAAGAAATTTTTTATATAAAAGAACTTGACTCTAATGCCATATTGAATTTAGTAAAAACTATGTATAAAATTAATCTTCCTTGTGTTGAATATACACATAGGGTATTGTATATATAATAGAAGAAATATGAGCTAAGTGCAAAATACAATTAAGAAATAATAACAAACTAACTAAAGATAAAAGATAAAGATAAAATATAAATAATATATCTACCATGAATCAAAGTCATTTTTTTATGATATTACATCGATTTTTACCACCTTACATCGTTCAATGTTACATTAGTTTTCTAATATTACATCAATTTTCTAGTCGATGTAATATGGTCCAAAAAAATTGATTTAATATTTCTTTTTTGTAGTAGTGTGTTTCTTCAACACAAAATCATCCTAGTTAAAACCACTTATAAGTTTTAATAAAATTATGCATGAACCATTGTTTTACTTGATCAAGCATAATGGTGGTAGATACATAATGAAACTCATCATATCCCTGGTATAAAAATATTAAATTTAAATAACATCAAGACAAATGTGCAAAGTGAAGAAGAGTTTTTAGTATTTGTATAGTGTAAAGTTTCATAAACTTTCTTTTCTTTACAAAATTTTTTTTATTAGTGCATGTTAAAAATTTGGGAACCCTTTATTTTGAAGTTAAACAAAAGCATCCAGCGAAATGATGTTTATAGAAATGATCGTTTAGGATAACAAGTTGAACACTATATATGATTAAACAATATACGCAAGTCTATCCTAAACGCTAAAAAGAAAAGTCTAGCATAAACACAATAGATTACTCTAAACGCAATGATTTGATAACAAACTAGCATAAACACTATAGTACATGGATTAGGCTAAACGTTATAATGAATGTCTAACATTTTAAATCCAAATGTATGAAGAATACTTCTTTGTTTGTTTTGTTGTTTTCTATTTATCTTTGCAGGTACATAAAGGACAAATATTTTATTCAAAAGTTTTGCACTTGTTCAAAAGAACGTTAAGAAATGTGAAGACATTCTAGGAATGTTTCTCTAATGCCTTATGTCTGCCCAATCCATACAAGCAGCACAATTGTCTCTGCAAAAGCAAAGTACCATCTGACCTAGTACAAAAGGCTGCAACACCTACATCAAAGTCAATGCTTATGAGTGAGTAATGGTCTTTTTCGAAGCTGCCTATATAAAAAAGACTGCATGATAATAAGACCAACAATTTTTGCATATACTCTTACGATACCATTCTTTTGCATAATCTAACTCTTTAAAAAAAAAAAACTCTTTTTAACAAGTTTTCATATAAAATTTGTATTGATTTCCTCTCTAAGAGAGCTTCTCAATCTATACTTGTTTTAAAAACACTTTGTTATTTTTGGATACTCAAAAATGATTTAAAACACTTTGTTGTTTAACTCAGGGGGAGGGGGGATTTAAACATCAGTTAGACTATTTTATATCAGGAGTGGTTATACTTGTTGTAAACCAAGAGTAGTAAAACTTATTGTATCTTTTTACAGATAATGGAACTCTTTAATAATGCATAAAAAAGAATTAGACGTAATTCAGTTATAATGAACCATTATAAAAATAAATTTTATTTTTATTATTGATTTTCTAACTTTCTAAACACTTTTTAAAAATCCTGAAATGTTTAACAATGTTTGCATATTATTTAATCCATGCAAACAACCTCTAACACGTGAAAGAAAAATTTAACAATTTTATGCTTACCTAACAATTTTAATTTTTTATACAATTGTTTCATTAAATTGACCACAACAATGCCACACACTGCCAGCTGTACATGCAGGCTTGCCATTCACTCATCGCCACACAAAACCTATCATTGTGGCATCCAAAACTTATACCTGACATGAAATGTAATGTATTAAATAAAAGATTATATTATAAGAATAAAAATATATTTATATTAAAAACATCAATAATTTAATTAAATTAGTTATTAAATGAGTATTATAAGACCATTTTAATAAAAACTGTAAAGATGTTTTGTTTCAAATTGAAATTCACAAAAAAATAAATTAAGACTAATATTAATGATTTTAGGGTTACGAGTGACGTACTTTCATTTATTTATAGTTTTTTAATAAAATTAATAAGGAGGTTATATCTATTACGAAAATTTTTTCTATATTGTCTTAATTTGTTTTTTCTAATTTCCACTTAGTCATATCATTTTGATACATTTTTACAACTTCTATTCTAACATTCACATTTTTAACTAATTTTTTATTTGGTTGTTGATGTCTTAACATATTCTCATATAAGACCGATTTTATATCATATTGATATATTATAATGAGATGATCTTAAAATATTAAATTTTATAATCGTGTATATATATATATATATATATATATATATATATATATAAATATAATATAATATAATATTGAATAAAGATGTCTTAGTGATATTTAAGAATAAAAAATATACTCAAAATTAATTTTTTCCAATGCATTCATTTAATTAAGATTTTTTTAATCAAAAACTTATGCTAAACATCATTTATATATTTTAACTAGGAGAATTTGCGTATAGTTTTCAATGAATGAGACTATACTATCTGTAATTTTCATAGTACCATCTTTTATTTGCATGTAACCTTCAAGAATTATAATAATAAAAATAAAAATAATAAAATAGTAATAATAAAATAATAATAATATTAATTAATAATAAATATTACTAAGATTCATTACTTCTTAATTTTGCAAGACTTTTTTTATGAAATAACTTACCTCCTTAGTTAAAATAGGTTCTCTTTTATGATTTTCTTCATAAATGGACTCTGTTTCATTATAATTAGGGTGTTGCTGATAAAAAAAATTGAACTAATTAATCCAACTTAGATATGGTGTAACTAAGGAACACCTAATCCCTATACTGACATAAACGTATATACATCAAAGAGAGATAATCACGTAAACATTAATTATGCATTGTTGCAAAATCAATGAATTGGATCACCTAAATTAAACTGGCATAGTACTTGAGAATTAGTTATACATGAATCTAATTACATTCATCTACAAGCTAAAAATGCTCCATCAAGCAACAAATTCATGAAATCAAACTTAGGCATAGACATAAGAAGCAGAACATTAAATGAGTGTCCCTTTACACAAAAAAAAAAAGGACAAATGTATGACTACATGTCATGTTCAAAGATTGGGAAGGAGACTTCACATGAACATTTGAGCAAAGTCATACATTAATTAATATTAATTACCGTTGGGGAAGTTGGCCTCACCCAAACACTTTTAATGCCAATAGATTCATATGGGTGGCACCCTTCTCAATATCACTCCACATTAAGATGAGACGCTTAATACAATTTTCATTACACTTTTTTTTTTAATCCATGTGACATGTCAAAAACGAAAAATATAAAATTTTATATTTCTTCATTTGGAACTTTATTCAATGCACAAATTCACTTCTTTACATCCATGATCTTCTTAATGAAATCTCTCTAAATATGTTTTTTCCTCCGTTGAATTTGAGACCTTACTTAGGAAGGTTGAGTTTAGTTTTACTCATAGAGAACATTAAACATGCATTTCAAAATGTCTTTAACCATGAAATACTTTTTATAATGTTTTATCATTTTAATTATTTAAAAAAATCAATTATTTTTGCCCAAAAGTATTTAGTTGCTACAAATTACCAATTTGAATTAAGGAGAAAGAACAACTCCCATTAGAGTTGGCTCATGCACCTTTTGGATGTTATATATATAACACCAACATAAATGAAATGATCAATGCTTAAACATAAGAGATATTTCTCAAAACGTTTGAACTTTTATTAAGAGAAGTGTTAATATTTAATACAACAACAAAACTTGGTCTAAGTAAATTTTTTTTAAAGTAGAGACTAAACTAAAAATGCATTTTGGTCTAATTTCTATTACAAATTTGATTTTTTATATGTTGTGTGGTTTTAGTGTCTAAAGTTCAACCAATAGAAAGGTAGAAATCATACATAGAGTGGGGTCATGAGATAGATGAGTTGAAGTAACTCAACCCATCGGTGTAGGACCATAACTTCGCAGTTAGCAGCACGAAAGATTGGTTTTTTATTGGCACTAGCCGCGTCTTATAGTTGGGTAGATCAACTAACAAGAGACGGAGAAAACAAAGTTTTCTTCGTGTTTGGTTTTTTCTCCCATCCCTCATACCTATTCTTTTGGCTTCCCACGTGCCATTATTCAGAACTAGAAGAAAGATTGAAGAGCACTGCTTTATATGTATGTGTGTATATATAAGTAACCATGGTTCATGCATTGCATGCTTCAATAAATTTCAGAGTAGGATAGGCTTCTCTGGTTAGAAATTTTTCTCAGACCAAAATTAATGCTCAGCTTTGGTCAAGCAACACCCACCAAAAGGATTTGATTTCCCATTGATGTGTGTTTTGTTAACTCAATCTCATTCTTGTGGTTGAAAGAAAAGTATTCATTGGTCGGTAAGGGGAAAGTGAGAGGCACAAGATTGAGGGAGGTTATATAAGAGTCTGAGTCTAGTTTGCAGACAGAGCTATTGAAGTTCATCCTTCATTTGTAGTTGTTTCTGCTAGACTTTGTTGGGGTTTTAGAGCATAGAAGGGGGAAGCATAATGGGAGTGGTTCATAATGCATACTCAAATGGAAGTGTTGGTGGTCAGAATTGTAATGGGGTAGAGGAGAAGCTTGATACTTTGAGGAGGCTTATTGGGAAGGGTGATGGTGACCCTTTGAGAATTGTGAGTGTTGGAGCTGGTGCTTGGGGCAGTGTTTTTGCAGCTTTGTTGCAAGATTCTTATGGTCAGTTCAGGGACAAGATACAGATCAGGATTTGGAGAAGAGCAGGAAGGGCAGTGGATAGAGGGACTGCAGAACATCTCTTTGAGGTCATAAACTCAAGGGAAGATGTGCTGAGAAGGTTGATCAGGCGTTGTGCATATCTGAAATATGTGGAGGCAAGGCTTGGTGATAGGACCCTTTATGCAGATGAGATTCTGAAAGATGGTTTTTGCTTGAACATGATTGATACCCCACTTTGTCCTCTGAAGGTGGTCACAAACTTGCAGGAAGCTGTTTGGGATGCTGATATTGTGGTCAATGGTTTGCCTTCTACAGAAACACGTGAGATCTTTGAAGAGATTAGTAAGTATTGGAAGGAGAGGATCACAGTGCCTATAATTATTTCTTTGTCAAAGGGTATAGAGGCTGCATTGGAGCCTCTACCACATATTATTACTCCCACAAAGATGATTCACCAAGCAAGTAAGACCCTTTCTTTATCCTTTTACATGTTATGTTTTTGTAATCTATAACTTATGATTGGGATTTTGTGAGATTGAGTTAAGCCTAAAGTTCATTTTTTTAATCTGAAGTATCCATCTACATCATGCATTTGCCAAAATAGAATAACCAGAAAAGTGTGATGATTACATTTTTGTCACTTGTGCTTCTTCTTCCCTCTTGTAATTTAGTGATCCTTTAGATACTCGAGGGAAATAAATTATGTAACTATCTATCATAAATATAATCTATTAATGTTGTAATGTAATTGATTACATGAAACAAGTTTTAAATTTGAATATGTTAGGTAAAAAGTGGTTCTGAGATTGGTTATTTTGGTTGGTTTATTTAATATAACATTTTATAACAAAAAACTAGAAAAAAGGTAAGAAGTTAGTTGAAGTAATTACAAAAAAGGAACACATCTGAATAGTAACACCAGTATTGTTTTCTATCAAGCAGATATAATCTTGAAGAAGAATCTAATCCAAACATGCTTCATTATCAGTGAGAACTGTGCAATTATGGGAATGAATCATCTCATGAAATCTTGATGAGGAATAAAATAACTATAATGTTCAATTTTCCTTTTAAATATGAAATTATTAAAATAACTATAATCTTTTAGTCCATATTGTTATAGTTAATCTTCCATATTTGTACATATGAAAATTTATCAATAATCTTGGGAGTTGTTGTTGACTCAACCTTCCTGTACTTAACAACAAAAATCTATCTTGTTCATATTCATGCCGAAGCATATTACAGATCAGTTCTGACAATTCTCTAGCCCAATTACATCTATTTTTGACCAAGAATTTGATGCCAAGCAAAAAAGTGTCATGCTTGAGTTATTACTTCACATCCTTGTTTTCTAGCAGTTACTCTTTTTTCCTTCATCTGATATTGTATTACCATAGGTCATAGCCTTCTTTCTTATTATGCAATAATGTTTTTAGTTCTTCACTCATTCACCACTCTCTGCACTGCAAACTTGACAGCTAGAGTGCCAATGGAGAACATACTCTATCTTGGAGGTCCAAATATTGCCTCAGAAATCTACAACAAGGAGTATGCCAATGCAAGAATATGTGGAGCTGATAAATGGAGAAAACCTCTGGCAAAGTTTCTACGACAACCACAATTTATTGTCTGGGATAACAGTGACCTCGTCACACATGAAGTCATGGGTGGTTTGAAAAACGTCTATGCAATTGGAGCTGGTAAGTTTCTAAATAATTGTTATCACTTCACATATCTAATATCAAACTAGAGGTAGTCCATTATCCATATCATTATCATGTTTTGGTTTGTGTAATGTTGTCTATTTGACAAGTTGGTTCTTTTCCTATTTCACACATACTTGAAAACAAACTGATGCAAAAAAAAATCTCATAAAGATTCTACAATCCGAAGATAATAGAAAAGGAAACATCTGTGATAAATAGTCATACAATTTTTCCATGCATGGAACGTATCTAGATAAAGTTTAATGCATACTTTCGTAAATTGAATGAAGGCATTTATGTGTTTTCACATGCTATAGAGACTAGCTCTAGTTCTCATTTACTTGGAAAAGAAAAGGGTTTAACTACCTCTAATTTCATAATAAGAACTTCCATATTCTATTCTACACTTGCTTTCATATTTGTAATCTATATATATATATATATATATATACACACACACACACTGTTTTTCATTCTTAATGTTGTCAGGAATGGTAGCTGCCCTTACTAATGAGAGTGCCACAAGCAAATCTGTGTACTTTGCACACTGCACATCGGAAATGATATTCATCACTCACTTGTTGGCTGAAGAACCAGAGAAACTTGCAGGGCCGTTACTGGCTGACACTTACGTAACCTTGTTGAAAGGCCGTAACGCTTGGTATGGCCAGATGTTAGCTAAGGGTGAATTAAGACCAGACATGGGAGACAGCATTAGTGGAAAAGGAATGATTCAGGTATACTTTGTAATTTTTTCTTGTCCTTGTTTCTTCCAAAACCATGCTACGTTCTTGAGGAGTTCCAATTGCATCTTTAAAATGTGAAAGTTCAATGATTATGCATCACAGAGAATTTAGAAGGATCCTGTGGCAGGGGCTGCTGCTTTTCTGCTTGCACTTGTATTCATAGTTTAGTAGTAGTTGTTTGTTTTTAACTTGTAAGGACAAAACACAACAATGCTATGTACCATTCTTACTGGAAATTTGTACATATGTTCTTCATTTTCAAAAGTGTATGTGGTCATTCTTAGATGGGTTGATGAATATGGTGCTACAATTTTCACTTGACATAAGCCACACCAGAGTTGGAACTAATATCAGTCACATAAGAAATAGAAATCATCCTTGTGTGTTCCTCCTTAGACTCATGTTTTTTCCTTCAATCAAATTCCAATAACTAAAGAAACTGCTATCCCTTCCATTTATAGGGTGTTTCTGCAGTTGAGGCATTCTTTGAACTTCTTAGCCAATCTAGCCTGAATGTGTTGCATCCTGAAGAAAACAAGCCAGTTGCTCCTGTAGAGCTTTGTCCCATCTTGAAGACACTATACAAAATTTTGATATCAAGGTATTATCATGCAATAGTTCACTCATGTTTGGGTTGTTTGCTTTCTTACCTTATTATGCTTGTTAGCTTTGAACACTCCAACTCCATCTACTATATTTGCAAATCTCTATCACCTTGCCAACGTACTAAGCAAGTTTCTATTGCTTCTGGTGCTTGATGTATTTCTCAGGGAACAGTCATCACAAGCTATTCTGAAAGCATTGAGGGATGAAAATCTGAATGATCCTCGCGAACGAATTGAGATTGCACAAAGCCATGTTTTCTACAAGCCTTCACTTCTTGGACAATCCTAAGTGTTTTCTCTTGGGAAAAAACAAAAGTCCAAATTCTCTACTGAGTTTTTAGTATTGTTTCTCTAATGAACCTTCAAAATACACTAATAGTAGTATATTAAAAGAGTCTTTAATATATTTTAAAACATAAAAAATAATCAGTGTCCATTATAGTACTTTGAAGGTTCAGTAGAGAAACCGCACCAAAAACTGAAGAGAACCATATATGGAAAACACTTGTGAAAGGGAATATTTTTCGTGAGCGTGAATGTATTGTTTTTGAAGGATTTTGCTTTACAATGTTGCATGTACATATGTTAAAATATAAGCCACTGTGCAATTGTACTGATTACTCCCAAAAACACGACATTACCTTACCCAACAGGAGTCTATCTTTATGTGGCAAACTTTGGCAGAGAATTTACTACTGCCTGATGGGAACTACAACATTGTGACCAAAATGAGAGAAACGCTGTTTTTGGATTATTTTTGTTTTTCATTAATGGAATGGAATGGAATAAGTAAGTTAGGGAAAGGAATGAAACATAGCTTCCAAATTATTTTAATATGTTTGTTTTCTTACGAAGTTATTTACCCAAATTCCACCTCAATTTTGGAGTACTAAACTGTATATTTGAGGAGAACAACCATTGGGTATCAAGAACTCAAATATCAAGTTGCAGAATAAATCTAACATATTTAAGATAGTCTTTGAATGTATATTTATATTTCAAATATGTTTGGTTATATTGGTACTGAAATCCACCGACTCTGAGGATCCCTCCCGTGGGAAATATATCGAGATCAACGACCCTAATAATTATGAGGTTGCTAAATTCCAGAACTTTCCTAATTTCGTGAAGAGGTGGTAGTTATCCAATTTCATTGGGATACAACCTTCATATATAAGTGGGGTAGATCCAAGAATCCAATTCAACTATCTTCATTTGAAAAACCTCTGAGGTCCTTGCTCACTTAAGCATTACTGTTTTTGTATATACCGTCCTTTTCTTTTTCCTTTGGAGATAATAGAGTCATGGAGCACCGACAATCGAAGTTGCCTAAATCAAACATGGCGAGATCCAGGTACGAAGTTTGATGTTGAGAAAAAATAGTTTTGAAAATTGATCTTGTTGAAGAACATGACTAGATCTGATTCTGTTGGAAATTTAGTTACTAAAAATCTAATGTTAGGTTAGAGCTTTGTACAATAATTACACTGTTATGAGTCTAGTTGTATTCCAATGAAGTCATACTCACCTCATTTATTTTATTTAAAATAACATCCACTAAAATTAATAATTCAATTATCCAAAACTTGCTCATATGTTACTTAAAAAATCGATTCATGTAATTGTCGGGACAGTGACAATTATAATTACGCAAGCATTTGTCACGTTCGTCCTTTAGTAAGGAAAACTTCAAAGCAAAGATCTTCAAATACCATTTGATTCCATGAGTCTGTGGTCGAATACTCCAAGATAAAAAATGAACGAATTGATGTATTGAAAGTGATCAGCAAATGCTCCTATTAAAACTATGTTCTATGTACAAGAAAATATAAAAAAAGAATTGGAGAAAAAGTAGAAACTGAATGCGACACATACATGACCAAATTTGACTATGTTGCGACCCGCACATCATATTTAACGATGGATCTCAGCAGCACGTTAATGGTGCCAACGTTAAGTTTTAAGTCTCCTATAGGAGTAACCAACTTCAAGGAAGAAAACCTATACTTCCTTTCATTTACAAAGTACCCTAAGAATTCTATCTATAGGCTGTACAATATCCTGTTGCAAAAACCATTTTTGATGCCTATGTATCATTCATGACTACGTCAGGATCCTATACCAAATTACAGGGAAGCCCTGGACCTAACCAACCAAGAGAAACCCAAAAAAGTAAGGCAGAACACACTAAGTTCAGCAGCTACTCAGTCGCTGAGCTAACTGTTCAACCAAATCTACTTTTCGAAGCTTATAATATTTTCTCACATTGTGTTCCTTTGCCATAGCCCTCAAATCAGTCAATGACAAGCTATTCAAAGATAAGGTCTCATCATGAGAATCCACCAAGGAATGTGACTTGTGAGTACGAGGAGCTAACTTGCTTTTTTTGTCCATAGAAACCCCGTCTGAATTTGGTACGTCCAAATTAACACTTGAATTTTGTATGTCCACGGTGATAGGCAACTTTGTAACTCTTCTTTTCTTTTGTAATTCAGAAAATTTACTGTCATAAAGAACAATAGCACGACCTTCAGTCTCATGCTTGTCTGGTTTCACTGCCCCTTTAGTAATAATCTTCCGCTTCATTGACTCGTTTAAAATGGTAACATCAGTACAGGATTTGGATCTTCGCTGGCTCTTAGCTGATACAACTATGGATGCACTTGGAATAACTTCCGTACAACTGTCAAATGGTTCTCTGGAAGAAAATGCCTTTAGTTCCAGTTCCTTCTTTTCCGAAGCTTTAAGCTTTGAAGGGAAACTCATCTTGGACTTTCTGAGGTTAGTTCTCAGTTGGGATTTAAGGTCTTGTTCATGTTCTTTCCCTTTATCTTCATCTACATCCATCAGCTGTAACCCAGTATACAATGAACTCTTGGTATGCATCCCTAGCAGTGAAATCAATGCAGAATTTTCAGCATTAATAAGGGGTGGTGTTTTCAATGTTGAACACTAGTCCAGAATTATTACCATTGCTATCTTTAACGGAGCAAAATTCTGTATCAGTGATACATAATGTTTTAGGATAAACAACTTGTAAAGGGTAATTCAGGGAGTTCAAATCTTCGTCTGGAGCAACCTTGGGTTCTTTCTTGCAGTCCCTTTGTGCAGCTTTTGGAGCAAAATCACATGGTTCTTTGTCTAAATTAGGTTTTGCTCGTTTTTGTCGTTGTGAAGTATCTAATATGGAATGTGGACCCGTTTTCTTCCCATTGATGTCAATTGCAGGTCTAAATTCATCTGGGCTAACATCTTTTTCTCTGACAAATTCATTTTCTTTCTGCACAATTTAAGAAGAATATGCACTAAAAACCTTGTATAAAATGCTAACTGATACATAAAAGTTTAAATTCATTAGAAGGAGAACAGCACTTCCTGCACCTTGGCTTCACTTTTGGCCGAAAACAAATCCAACATTTGACCTGTATTTGAATTAATGAGTTGGCTTTTTCTGACTTCATTTCCTGCAACTTGATCATCAAATGTTTCT
This sequence comes from Vigna umbellata, assembly GCF_029865625.1. Lineage (NCBI taxonomy): Eukaryota > Viridiplantae > Streptophyta > Magnoliopsida > Fabales > Fabaceae > Vigna > Vigna umbellata. Next base: position 22,064,165 of record NC_142169.1, read on the forward strand.
GATAATTTTATACCATCAGAGTGGTAGGATGCAAGGATAATGCCCGCCAAATCAGGACTTCTAACAAGTGTTTCTTCAGATAGTTCCTTAAAAGAAAAAAAAAATACTATTCAAATTTATCATGCCTAAAAATGGCTACCAAGGTTAGACCTACAAAAAACGGTAAAAATAAAACAATACGGATTGCCATTGCAAGCTCAACGTAAAGTCAGGAACCTGGTATCGGCCTATCACTTGCTGGGATTTACTCCATTTACCTTAGGTTTCAAAGCCAAAAAAGTTCACACTGTCATGTGAATCCCTTCTTTAATGCTCCTTAAAAGTTAAAGCTCTAAAGAAAAGCTTAAAAATAAAAAGCAGTTTGACAATGACAGTTTAAAAAAGCTCCTTTAAAACAAAACCTGCTTCTTTGTCCTATATTGATTAGCTCAAGATGAGGAGGCTTAAGTGTGAAGCTGTTCAAAAGCCTACTTATTTACTCCCCTTTTCTCTTACAGAAAATAATGTCGTTGGTTTTTAAGAGTTATCCTTTAAATGTGTTTGGTACAGCCTTCTCCTTAAAAAGAATCACTGCACATTATGTTAAACTTGTACGATTAAAAGCAATTGCATATGAGATGTCAAGCAATCAATCATCACACAAATAGATAAAATAAACATTATTCTTAAATAATGTCTAATATTACACGTTCCATATACTAAAAGATTTCCAAAAAAAAACGTTGGTGCAGCAATTAACTATTTAAAAGAAATGTTTTCTAATTCGATTAAGGCATGCAGGAAAATATTGTTTTTAAATTAAATAGAGTAACATCTTTCTCTACCTCAATCTTTTCCGGATTATCTGACTTCTGAATCTCCAAAATAAGTTCCAAGCTTCCAGAGCTTTCTGAGGTTCCATGAAGATCTTGTCCTTCTTCCTTAATGATCATATTAAGGGTGCTAGAATCTTTGTCTGGTGCATGTTCAGTAACATTCACAACTGGACTCAAGACATTCACATCTAGATACTGTTTCAAATCGAAAAGACAAGGGAGGGAAAAAAGATGGTTACATTCAAAAACCAAGTGTTAACAGTTAAATACTTATACTACCACAAGATACACAAAAAAAGAGACGGGAGTAAAATATATTTCCTAAATAGCAAGCAGGGGATAAATTAATATATATTGCTCGATTATCCAGCAAATGTAAGGCCGAGAAAATCCATCCTTAAATTAAAATTTAAAAAGTACAGTTGTGCAATGCATAATTTATTATATATAGTAGTATAAATTATAATCAATAGTTGCATGACAGTCATGTGCTCCTGCATAAATATTTGAATAATAGAAATTAGGAATATATGGGAGTATCTCATGCTTCCGAAAGAGCCAACTACTTTCAATCTTCCCTCTACCTTCTCTTACAGCTCCAAGTAAAATTAGGTGAAATTTCACACAAGGCATGCAGGGTTCATAGATCACAGGCTTATTCTTGTAAAGGACAAAACACCAAACATCGTCAACCAAGCTTGCTGAATTATTGTAGGAACAAAATTGTTCTGACACTGAAGTCCTAAGATAAACTTCTTAGATTTAGATTCCACAAGGATTGCATTGCATTAGGTGTCTTATTTATTAGTTGTATCCAGTATACCCACTTTTGATATGCATATAATACATGATTATGAGTAGTTTAAAAAGGACTTGGGAATGTGTGGTTTCCCAAACCATATTCTGTTTTCAATTTTTAATCATAAAAATGGCATCTTATTTTCATATTTTTTTAAAATTTTATGAGAGAAACATTAAAAACAATAGTTAACTTCACTGATTTTGTAATGTTATATCTGCTACAGTATCTGGAAACTTTTAAACCATTTAATGCTATCTTTATCTAGTAAGTAACAAGACTAATAGAAATATTTTGCAAAAAAAAAAAAGAATTGCCCTCTCTATTTCACTTTTCCAAAAAATGATTACAGAAAATGCTTTGCAGATCAAATTAACCCTTAACTCACTCCATTTGCTAAAAAAAACAAAAAAACTTTAGAAGATAAACTGTTCACAGTAAAGCTTTTAACTATCAACAGAAACTCAAAACAAAAGACTACATATTATTTTGCAGGGAAAATATTAAAGACAATAATCCCTAATATATGGCTGGTGAATACCCAGTTTGCATGTAAAACGGGTAAATGTAGCAGCCTCTTTTTCAATCATCAGAATAAAACAATTGAATTCCATACCGGATTCCAAATTCCAAACCTGGGCAAGTATTTCATGAAGCGTCCCAGCAGGTTCACTATCTAGCAGTAACTGCACTTCAGCCTCATCAGCACAATCATTCTTTAAAGTCCTAATCGCCACATCAAGCTGGCTGATTCTCTCACTGAGAACACCACAGAATATATCAGGCCATTTTTCATGCTCAAAACAGACCAACTCCTTCTGAAGCACCAAGAGATCTCTTTCAAGTTCCTCAATCTCAGTATCCGCCTTGGTGATCAATATTCTCAAAACCCGAATACAGGATTCCATGTTCAACGCGTCCTCCTCTATAACATCTACAAAATTAACAGAAAGCCAGAGTAAAAACAACACAAGGACAACACAAAAAATGCCAAGCGTCAAGGAGTAAGAAACAATGATTACCTGGGCCACACCCAAAGTAGAAGTCGCATTCATGTTGCGGTGACCAGTAATTACTACCAGTCGCATCTGAGAAAAGTAAATAAATAAATTACACGTCAAAAGCAATTTGATTTGTTCGAATAAACCTGTCGTCCACAATCATTTAGGGGAAACAAGAGAATAAGAGGGATCAAGTTACCATGTATATACTCCTGGTGAAGTTACCCCTTCAAAAGCTCCACAACTCTATACTAAATTTTATTAACTCAATCCATAAATAAAAAATTTGACTTCATTACACTGTGTCCCAAAGTTTCACAGAACTTTGTCCCCCTAATTACAAAATATAGCCACCTTTGTCCGACACTGAAAAATCACCACAACTGAGACAATTTTGTGGCTACTTTTCCTTTAAACTTTTGTGTAGTGATTTTTGCTTTAAACAATTAAGACAGACTACGTTTCCTCAAAATAAAGACAAATTGCAAATATTTTTTGGAAAATAGGTTCAAAGTTTGGAAAAAGAGAACAGTTTGGAGATACGACCGACGAAATTGGGAAATTGAGGGCAAATAGTGCAATTAAGCCTTAAAATTTCCATTGATTATATCAAATCAACGAATTTTCATAAAATTCTAAATCTATTCGATATCTCATTAAATAAATTCAAGATATATTATGCAGTACTTTTTAATAAGATAAGTAAATGTCAATTTTAAGATTACATAAGCACAAAGACCTGTATGCACACAAAAAAAATTAGCGGATAGATTAATATAATCTAATAAAATAAATACACGGAGTCATTGACGAAATTCGTCACAAAAATGAAAACAAGCCCTTTTCACAGAGTGATTCTAACGCGACATTCAGAGAACTTATCAACCCACAAGACGATCAATTAATTACATCACAGAAACTAGCATCTCAAACTAACAAGAATGCGCATAGCAGTGGAGACAGGGAGAAACAAAAACCTTGGTCATACGTCGAACTCCACAGATCCCACTCCATGAACAGCAAGTCCCTATAACCTGAAGAAAAAATTATTCCTTTGAGAGATGGCGTTGGAGAAAACAAAAAGCAGGGTCCTCAGAAGCGGAATAGTAAGAAATAAAAGTAGACAACATGCAAGCACAAAAATTGAAGGAAGAAATGCAATAATAATGAAACGAACATGCGGTTGTTTTCGTTGCTAGTGCTGTTGAGTTGGAACGACGAAAGCATCAGTGGCATGGAAGGAGAGAAGGGGATTGGAAGAAGAGAAAGAGTGAGCGAGGAATTTAAAAGGGGTGGAATTAGTGCTTACCAACCATGCTAAGTGCATGGCATTAATTGATAATGAATGAAGAGAGAAGGAAGCATTAAGAATGATCGTCACATCACACACCACAACGCACTCTCTCTCCGCATCCACCGAGTCACGCTCATAAATGCAATGCAACTATGAAAACGAAGGTGCCAAAAGGGGACAAAACCAGAGTAAATCGGTAGAGTGCAAAACGAGGAACCGCATTTTGACTTCACCTGGAAAACGAGTCCGCGAAATGCGACGAAAGTGAATGAACACCTAGGGTTTCGCAATCCCCATAAATTCAGAGCCTCGCCATAGATAAAGCAGCAGAAGAAGAAATTGGAGTGTGTGATTCTCTGTGCGTGCGCCTTCTGTGCAGCGAAAAAGCTGCAACTGAAAATGAAAGCGGTGAGAGAGGGTTATCTTGTAAATTCTCCCACTGTGACGTGGGCCCCTGCCTTGGGGTGGGGCCCTGTTTGACTGGGCCCGTTATGGGCCGTCAATTTTTTTTCAGGTGCTATTTTCATCGGCGAACCGGTGCCAATAGGGCCCACACGTCTATTTTATTTCCTATTACATTTATTTTATTTTATTTACCAAATGCAGGAAAAATATATTATGTTTTCAATACATTAAATTTAATTCCATAAGATATAATATCAAAAACTATTTCGAGTTAAAATAAAAATGTTACGAATATTAATTTTTAATTAAATAAACAAATATTTATGAATGACTCGATCTTCCCGTCTTCTTTGTCAAATATAGAATGTCTCTCTATTTAAGTTATATTTAAAATACAGTAAAGTTTCTATTTTATATTCTTCTTACCTAAGGTTATTAATTATATTCAATTGCGTACTTTTTCTTCTTTATTTGTTGAGTGTTCACATCGTTTTCCTTTATATTAACTTTTACTTTTATTTTATTTTTCTTGTTTTAGATTTTTTCGTCTTGTCTTCTTTTTATCTTTTAAAATATTTAAAATGTTAATTGTTTTCCAATGCTCTTTTTGTTAACGTTTTCAATATATTGTACATTAATCGAAATCCATTTTTCACCTTATTCTTCAGATGTAGTGATTGAGAAAAATAAAGATTATTAAATTTTTTATTTATCATATTAAAATATAATTTCTTTAGCATTTTAAAAAGTTTATTTGGTATCTCTTACTTTAAACATAATCCTGAGATAAAAAGATTTATTGTTTAATACTAAAGGAAAAGGACACGTCACTTTATACGTACTTTCTAATATACCTTGTTATGAATTAAATAAAACTAACCAATGATTTATTAAACGATTTTTGGTATAAAACTATTTTAAAGTTGGAATAGTTTTGTACATTTAAAAGATAACAAAATTATTAGATTTAATTTTCCAAGATCGATTTGCCACGTATTTTTTCTATTTGTCTTGCCATCTGTAAGCATGTACGTAGGTTTTACGTCAATGTTTTGTTTTGTAGTGTTGCAATTGATTATTGCATTCATAGTTTCCATTAGAGTATATTATAATTTTAATAACTTTGCGTAGTGTTAATTTATACAACAATTAATTCTTTCATCAATAGTTTTTCTGTTTAAATCATTTCCAAGTGATTACGTAATTCCTCTTATCGTTTGTACAATAATACACGTCTAACGCAATAGCATAAATTAATAAAATAACAATTAATTGAATTGAATTCTTTAACAATTAATCTTTATCATTAATTATTAATGAACTTTTAATTATTTTTCATACTTTTCAATAATACAAACACAAATACTCATAATATTTAATAAGAAAAATAATTAAAAATACAAAAAAAGAAAAAAAACACTCTAAATTCTTTGTCCAAACACTATCTGATGTGATAATTCAATAAAATCCAAACAGGTTGGTGTATTGGAAAAGGCATCAGTGATCCAATTAGAAAACAAAGTTACTTATGGTGACAGATGTTAATTAACTTTTGAGATAAAGATACTATCTCTTTTCAAATTTATAATACTTATTGTTGTTTTGGATGTAAGGATCCACGACTCCTCTTTTACATTTTATGCTATTCCTTTTTGTCTTATTTGGTCCTTTTGTAGTATTTTTTAGTTTTTATTTCTTTCAACTTTATATAACTCTGTACGTGAAAAAAATCCAATGTTCAAGTTAATTATATTTATCAGTTTTAAATCTTAAAAACAATCATTTATCTTTTTACTTTGAAGTAAGATTTTCATTACAATTAATCCAATTAGTCTAAAATTTCATAAATATGTTTTATTTTATTAATAATATTAGATTTATAAAAAGTAATTTATATTATTCTTACCGATCGGTCATCCATGCAACGTAAACCAACCGATTATAAGATACATAATCTCCCAAATCTGTTTGGAAAAATTTTCACAATTACGAAAAATTAACCAGTCGGCCAGTATAGAAGAATATATTGATCAACCGATTATAGGTACACTTATAAAAAAAAACACTTACATTATAAGCTGTGTTGAGTTTCTCATATTTTACTTCTCTTTTCACACAGAACTTGCAGTGTTGTTGTCATGATTACGATGTTCTCTAATTTCCCTTATCATTTTTAGCAGCAGACATGTCTGATGTTGCCAATTCACTTTGCAAAACAAAACTTGAACAGAGGAGAAGGAAGCCTCAACCACTCTGAAATTTGTCACATGCACTTCTTCTCTTGTTTTGGTGCTGCACTGCAATACACATGCATTTTAAATTCAAAGCCCTATTTCAAATTTGGCAATTCCATCTGTTACTCATTTTTCTATTTTTTGCCTTCTTCTTGGCTTTCCAATTCCAATTCTTGTTTTGACTCAACTATTAGGGCTAAACACTTAGACTACTTGCCCTTCATAAAGAAGCCTATATTACCATTGAATTTGAAGCGAGCACTCACGTTATTGGTTTTAACTTCTGATTATGCAAGATTACGTAAGGGGTAAGTTCAATTAACACAATTGCTAAAGGTTCTTGACCGGTTAATTATGTATGATTATTATTTTAAAAGAAAATCGAAAATAGATAAATTTAACTAAGAAACACAACTTCAAGAAAAAATAAGTCACGTTTCTAAATATAATTTTAACCTTTTTTTTTATTCTATTGAAAGTCATAATTCGCTACCCGAATTTAACATATTGGTATTTTATAAATAAATAAATAAATAAATATATATATATATATATATATATATATATATATATATATATATATAAAGTTGTATACGTAATTACGATAACTTTTTTATATTTTATATTTTTTATTTTTTAATTCTCTTTTTCTATTTTGAAGAGATCCACAACATTTATACTTATTTTTGGGTTTTTCTTTTAAGGTTAATGTGAGAATCTAAAAAATAGAATAATGTTTTAAATAATGTCATTTATTTTAATATTAAAAGATTAAATATATAAATAAAATTTCAATTAATAAGTTTTATTATTAGAAGAAAATTATCTTTCAAAAAGTCTTTTTCTAAAGAACATGTATTCTCTCTCTAAGCCTTCTGACTCATAGTTTATCTATTTGAGATTAAAGAATGATTATGTGATCACTAAGATCAGGTCTTTAAGTCTATTCGATCAGTTCCTTCAAAAGAGTATGTTAATTTATGCTCTTTTCTCTAATTTATGCGTTCTTCCATGTATGTGTATATTTTTTTGTCGCATATATCCCTTGAGTCTTCTATAAAACTCTCTAGTGATCAATAGTTCATCTATTTGAGATCAAAGAATGATTATGTGATCACTAAGATCAGGTCTTTAAGTCTATTCGATCACTTCCTTCAAAAGAGTATGTTAATTTATGCTCTTTTCTCTAATTTATGTGTTCTTCCATGTATGTGTATATTTTTTTGTCGCATATATCCCTTGAGTCTTCTATAAAACTCTCTAGTGATCAATAGTTCTAATGCCATATCCTAATCATGTTTATGTGATTTGTATTGTTCTTTGAATTGTTGGAGTATTTTATAGTTTAAAACACATTATTTCGTAACCTCTCAATCATAAAATTATGAAAATGATTTTTAAATAATTTAACATATTATTTTAATAATATCCCAGAATATTATTAGATAGACATAAATAGATTATGTAAATATAATATAAAGTTATAAAAAAAATTAATCAACTTTTATAACTATTAAAATATAAATTTTATAAGATGTTTGCAATAGAGGAAAAAATGTAATGATATTTTGAAAATAATATGATATTGGAAAAGCTACAATAATAAGACAACTTATATTTTTATAATTGATATGCACATTAAAATAATACTGTCTTAATATTTCTTAACCATCTTCAAATAAATCTATGCATATTAATTCTAATAATAACGGTAACAATTAATAACTCCTTCCAAAAATAAAATATCTTATTTTATTATATTTTTTATCAGCTATTTTTTTTATAGGACTGTTTTTCAGTTGGTACATGTGTACCGGATTTTAGTAGACAAAAATACCCTTATATATCATGGATTCTAAGTTTTAAGGTTAAGGGTATTTTAATAATTTTCATTCTCAAAACTTAAAAAAAAAAAAAAGAAACCCCCTACCCTTACTCACCTCTCTCATTCCTCTCAATCCTTTCTCTTTCATCTCTCTCACTCAAACATTTTCTCTGTCATCCCTACTGTAGTTCCAATTAAAAAAATCAGAAACACTTGCCTTTAAACAATTTGTCTTTGTAAAGAGTTGAGTCATTTACATATTCACCTTCAGACAAAGGTTCATTCAAGATCTCTTCAATTTCACCATCTTCACTAACCTCTCTAATTTCATCATCTGCATATGTTAAATAATCATCTCTAAAAAACCCTCCAGGCCAATTACCAATTCTTTCGGATGTCATTATGCTTGTGAAAATTAGACAAAATTATATACGACAAAAATTATAAAATGAAAACTCATTATAAAGTCATTTTTTGTAAGAAATTGTTTAACAAGGAGTGTTTCTAATTTTTTTCAGGCCAATTACCAATTCATTTAATGTCATTATGCTTGTGAAATTTAGATAAGACAAAAATTATAAAATAAAAACCCATTATAAAATCATTTTTTGTAAGAAATTGTTTAACAACGAGTATTTTTTATTTTTTTCCAGGTCAATTACCAATTCCTCTATGCTTGTGAAAATTGGATAAAATTAGATAAGACAAAAATTATAAGATGAAAACTCATTATAAAATCATTTTCTTGTAAGATTGTTTAACGACAATTGTTTCTGATTTTTTCAATTTGGGCTACAATAGGGATGAGTGAGAAAAGATTGGAGTGAGAAAGATGAAAGAGAAAGGGTTGAGAGGAATGAGAGAGGTCAGTAAGAGTTTGGGGGTTTCTTTTTTTTTTAGTTTTGAGAATGAAAATTATTTTATATTTTAATGTACTAAAACTCGTTACACATGTACTAACTGAAAAACAGGCTTACGCGCATTAGCAAACCCCTTTTTTATATCACATTCTTAATCTAAATAAATATATGTAAGTTTTAAAAAAGCTAACTATATTTATAAATCTAAATAAATTATAAAGTATAAATTAAATTAAATATAAATTTAATTATCATTTTTATTATATTTAATTTAATAATATATATTAAATTTTAATTTTAATTAAATTTATTTTACAGTACTAATAATATAATACCTACATTTAGAAAAAAAATATTAAAATATCAAGCATTTATTATTCATAAATAATAAATATTGTAAATATTAATTATTGTCGATCTGTGCAAAGGAAGGTAAAGATGTGGTTGGAGATAAAATAGAAATGAATGGAAAAGAAAGAATTGAATCTATTAATATAACAGTATAGAATTAATGTAATGAATTTGAAGGCTTCCGAATTCCAGAAAGAGAAAAAGAAACATCCTACAATTATGAAAACAATTAATATAGAAGGACAAAAAGGTGGGCTTTGCAGGCGACGAGAAGGAGAGAAGAAAAAATCATATTTCTTTGCCACGTGAGTATGAAGTTAGTTTTTTTTCTGTCCATTTAAAGGAAGAGACTTGATTGATACAATTTATACTATTTGGAACGTAATTCATGTAGTTTTAAAAGTGGGTACTAAACAGAAAAAAATTTACCAACGTAGGAATCAAGTAAGCAATTAAATATTTATATTGTAACTATATGTATGTATCAAATATGTTGTAAAAGGAAATTTTAATGAAAATTTTCTTATATTGTTTCAAGTTATGTATGTATTGATGTAATGATTTAGTATTGGGGATGTTTCCTGACACTCTAATAATTATCCAATCTCAAATAGAGAAAAATGGAGTATGTGGTGAGAGGAGCAGAAGGTCCTAATCTAGGGACTTTATCTTAACTTAAGGCAGTTAACAGACTAACCTTGTGTGTGATAAGGTTAAACTTATTGACAATACTTTGCAAAGTAGTAGGGGCCACAACAAGTGTAAAATTCGTTAGAATTCTACATTAATACATGTATTGAGATAATTAAGTCTAGAGTTAATGTTTGTATGCTTAGGAATGATTTCATTTACTTGTGTTTAATTATTATTTCCATAAATCAATTGTAAGTATTCTTTGGTAAAATTAGTTTATCTCTCTATCTTTGTTTGTGTGTTTTTCTTGTTTGTTATGATCATCTTAATGATGTGAGCAGATAATGAAGTATTTATGGAGTAGGTGAAGGAGATGGTGATGGAGTTGAAGCGTAGATTAGGATTTTGGTTTTCTTTGTATATCTAGATTTTCTGATAAGTTCTAGTATTGCACTTTATATTCAAGTGTAATAGGACTTTGATTAATAGATTCAAGTGTAAAAGAACTCTACTTAGTGTAGTATCTTGTATATATATGTTTTGGTGTTGTGGTTATACTTGAATAACTGTAATAACATCTTATATATCTTCTTTTAAGTAAGTGTTTTTTTCTTATTGAATATGTGATGCTTCCTATTAACACACAAGTTGGATAAGGAAGGGAGTAAAGGTGTGGAAGCAAGTTGTTGATGAAGGGAAGTCGCAACGATAATTGGGAACCGTGGCAACACAAAAGAGTCTTCGAGCGTGATGCAGTGAGGAAAAGAGAAGGAGTGCACTACGTCAAATGCAAAAAGGCGAGATTTAGATCAAAGAGAAACTTGTGATACCATGTAAGAAAGAAAATGATTTGAGTGTATTTCGGTAATTATGTATTGGAAATAAGTATATATATATATATAAGAGTATGATCTAAATGAAGAATGTAATTATTCATATCATAATTACATATGATATTTAATAACCTAATTACAAAGATTTAATTAGTTTAATTACAAAAAAATAATTTCTAATTGACTTAATTTTAAACGAATAATTTGGATTCTATGAATTAAAAATCAACATTCTCTCAAATAGTTTTTTTTAAGAAGTACATGATTCTTGATTTTTTATTATAAATAAAAACATGTATAAGTGAGATCAATTCTTATTGGGTTTAAAAAAAAATTAAATCATTTTCTCAACTAATTTTTTTAAAAAATATATATAATAATTAATTTTCCATTGAGAATAAAAATACGTAAAAGTGATGTTACTCGTTGTTGGATTCACTTTTAATAAATAAATAAAATTTTAAAATAATTTTCAAATAGTTTTTCGAAAAGGAACTAAATAACACCGATTTTTTATTGTGAATGGAAATATTAAAAGTAATATTAATCTTTGGAAGCAAATAAACTTAAATGTGTTTTTATTATTTGTATATGCAGTGTTGTTTTGATTTTTTGGAAAAATGAATATCTTACAAATTTTCTTCTTTTTACACTTAGTTAAAAGAGAACGTCTTAGGACGAACGTTATGATTCGTTAATACTTTTTTACACGTAACCAACTTGCTAACCTTAATTTGATTTCATCATTTTCTTCGCCTTTGTCATCTTGTTTGTTCGCTTGAATGTGTTTTTGAGCTTATACTCAGCAACCCGCAAAGCAAGCGAAACATGCTAAAACCATTACTATTTTTTCAATCTTATATCATATTGATGTCCAGATAAAGTAGATTCAACTTTATCAGGTAACATAACTAATACATAAAAAAAAAATTGCTATTTTATTGGATAAAAGAAAAAGCATTGACAAAATCATTTCAACTCCAGTTACATGAGAACCAACAAACATGAGTGTAGATTGTTGGTGAGTAAATGAAAAACCAATTTGAAAAAAAAAATGGCATAATCCAGATAAGAATAAAAGAACATGAGAATAACCTTTTCCTATTTGCATACAATGTCTCCTTTAAAAGGGCTTCAAGTCCGCTCTAAATATGTTTCTTATCCTTTTCCACCAAAGTTATATATTCATATATAACTTATTACAATGCAATTCAAAACCTAGAGAATAACACACGAAAAGATAATATAATAAATACAAAACATCAATATAAATAGGAAAAAATAAAAGAAAGAGACAAATAATAACATATTATGAGTGACTTATAATAAAAAACGTATGTTAAATGTGAATAAATAATTTGTACAAGTGATGTAGTTAAACAAAGTATAAAACTTAAATTTTAATAATAAAAATTGTAAGGTTCGAGGTCATGTGAATTTCTCACCCAACTAATCACAAGAATAAAAAAAAAAATATTCCTATATATATATATATATATATATATATATATAGTTTTTGTAGTCATTAAAACAGGTATTTAACATGTGTATTGATTGCAAAACCAAATTATTAATTGTTAGTGGTAGGAATGTATTAAATTCTTTTAAAGATGGATGACTTAGCCATTCATTGACTTTGTCAGTAAATGTTTCATAAAAGAAGGGAAAAAAAACATTAATTGATTGTGAATGTCTTAATAATACGATCTTAAAGTTCAAATTTTAGAAATCCGACGAAAATTTTACTCATAGATTGCAACATTTAAGAAATGTATTGTATGTTTATATAACTAAGCTCTTCCAGTTCAACAAGTTAACTATGTTAGAGTCTTTTAAGTTGAATTCTTCAAATTGATTTTTTATTGAGTTGTTTAGCTTAATTTTTATAAACTAAGCGTTAAGCTCTACAAGCTAAGTTTCACGGATCGAACTTTCTAGGTTAATATGTTCTAATGAATTGATCAGATTGACTTTCATAGGTTGAGCGAGAACTTGTTATAGTTGAGCTTTCTAGGTTGATTCATTCTAACCAAAGACTGACTTGCTCCAACCAAAGGCTGACCTGCTCCAACCAAAGGCCAACTTACTCTAACTAAGCTTTAAAACCGACTTTCTTCAATTAAGTTCTCCAAGGTTGAGCCCCTCCCAGATAAAGCCCCTTTGATAACCCATTTTAGATCGAAGGATTACAACATGGCTTATTAGTGGTTAGATTAACAATAGTAACTAATGACGAATTAACCTCTTAATGCATATTAAGGTATGATTAAAGTGTCATCAGGATGACAAAAGATAAATGTTCATCACAATTACCATATATAAGGATCTCAAGTATGACTTTAATATAATATGCACGGATTGTTGATCCAACAATCATCTACTAACTTTAGTATCATAATACATTTTGTAGATACTATCCAAACACTGTAAACATAGTAAAAACCAAGCAATGAAACAAATATAACTTAGAAAGTAACTTGACATGTACCGTCTATAATACAACTCGTTCGGTCAAGAATAAACAAGACACTTATAAAATAAAAAGAATAATTTTACATTCTTCAAATTATTTTTAATAATTATTTGACAAATATTAATATTTAAATGATATTTAACACATTTTAGTGTAAGAAATATTAAGTATATTATATCAGTATTTAATTATTATTTATTATACTTAATATTTTTCTATTTTATATATGTGCTGTTTAATTTTTTTTAAATATTAAAATTTTTTATAAGATTTTTAATCTTAATAAATTATTAGTAAGATTGTTTATTTACCTTTCTTTTCATATTTACATTACGAAATGTAGTATATATATATATATATATTAAATATGAGATGAAAATTAAGGACGTAAATCACCAAATAAAATATAGTTGTTTCCTTAACCATTACAAATGCTAGTCAAATAAAGTAATTCTTAAAAATTCAATGGTCGAATATCAAAAATAGCATTAATAGTAATAACTAAACCACAATGAATCTATTTCAAAAATAGAACAACATATGCATCATTAGAAGTTACAAGTAACTTGCATAAACATGTATGCTTTAAATCCACACACTAACGAAGGAAGTGAATATTATAAAAAAATAAATAAAAACTTGGATAAGTAAGAACATAAAAGCAACAAATAACAAGCCTTTGATCAAAATTAAAAATAATATGATGTGACTAACATTAACTATTTTAAAAGAGGTATTTATAATTTTTAATTTTTAAATTTGATCTCATGTTCGTTTTGAGTGATTAACGAGGAAGAATTTGAGATGATTTGTAGGATTGATGTCTTTTTGGTATCGATGATTTAAGCTGATTTATTGAGAAATGTCATATTTACCCTCAGTTTTTTCTTTAAATGCTATCACTTTTTGTTTGAAATAGCTCATGTCAAATTGAAGTATTCGATTCCAAGTAATCTATTTCAGCGCGTAGAAGATATAAAAGTGGAGGCTGTATTTGATTCTGTGTGGAAGGATTCGGTTCCATCATGTTTTGTGTTGCAGCATATTCAGTTCCAACTGTTGGGATTGGTTCCATAGCCTTGACAATTGCTTCAGCATTTCGTATTCGATTACGAAACTGGGTGAAACCGAATACACTCCTTCATACTTGATTCTAGTGCAAGAGATCTTCGTTTTGATGGCTTGAGATCTTCCTTTTGATGGCTATCTCACTTGTTTCTTTGATTTTGCAGGTGAAAGAAGGACCAGTGTGCGTTGTGAAGGGGGTTAACCGTAGAGGATTTAATCAAGAAGAGAAAACTTAATTACTCTGTATTACAGTGATTGATAAAGAGAAGAGATTGGGGAAAGATTTTCCCCTAGCAACCCTAATCTAGGTTTGTTTCTGAAGGAGAAGAGTGTGCGAAGGCAAAGGAAAGTGAAAGAAACACTACCGTGAGCTTCATCAAGCGAACCCAAATATGATGCGTGAAAAAAAAAGGAAACCCCAATAGGAAAAGGGAATTAAATTTAGGGTTTCCTCTTAACATATTCAATTAGGATAAAAAAAATAAATAAATAAATTATTTAAAGAAATCCTAAATGCTAATGCTAAATTATATAAATCTCTTTCTCGTTCTCTTTCTCCATAATTGTAAAGAAACTAAAATAAAATAAAATAACAATAAGTGACATGCTAAATTATTTTTGTACAATATTAAAATTAATTTTAATAATTAATGTTAATTTTTACTCTTTATAAACTCATTTTATAATTAAATATAACATTAACAAATATAATTTTATATTACATTAATATTTAGGGGTATTTTGGTAATCTTAAATTTCTATCCATTAAACAAATTTTTTTTATTTGTCACATCAATAAAGTCTTACACTAACTTCCAATACTTACAAATCTACTCTCAATTACCTTCAAATCCACTCAAAAAAAACAACAACAAAAATTCCCTCAAATCCTCTCAGATTTATTCAATCATTTTCCCACAAATCATCTCTCACAAATCATCTCATGTGAACAAAGCATTTACATTCATTTTTTAATTCTGTCTTTTAAATAAAAATCTTTTAACATTAAATTAACTATTTTATTAATTTTTTTAAATAATTTATTTTTAATTTTGTTATCTTTTTACAAACTTAACTATTTTTAATTATAAAACTATATATAAAATAAATAAAAATTATTTATAATAAAATCATAGAAAATATTTATATTTAATTTTATAATACTAATTTTGTTACTTTTAATATTATAAAAGAAGTGTGTACTCGCATAAATATAAATAATAGGGTAACATTTAGTTGATGAATACTTAAAAGCTATTGAGTAATATTTTCTTAAAAGGAAAGTTAACAAAATTTTTGCAAAACAATAAAAAAAAGTGAGTTAAATGTCATATATTTTAATATAAGAACAGAAAATAGTCACATCTTTAAAATGGAAATATATGAATTTGAATAAAGAAAAAAAAAATTTGATATACGGATAGTTTTTTATGAAAATCCCTTAGCATGAGTGTCGGTGGCAGATGGAAGAGTTTGCGTTTGGAACACAAATGAAAGAAAGATCACATCATACGACACTCTCAGATCTTTGTCGTTTTATTCCCAACGTGTCGTTTGTCACCGCTTCTCGCATTCGCATCGCAATTTTTATTTTTTTCATATTAGAGTTGTGTTTCAATTTTGTGACTCATATTATTCCAAGAGATAAAAAAAAAAGCTTACTTTTCCTACGATTGCATTAACTTTTATTAAATTTAGTTGAAATTTGCAACAAATTTAAAAGCTAATGAAGGCACCGGAGTTGATTAGAAAATATCTTAAATTTGTGTAAAGATTTTTGTTCGATGGTATTCTGTTAGTTTTTAAAATGTGAGCAGAATGATCGGTTAAGAGAGAGTGTTGATAGCCCTTGATGCATGAGATTGTTGAGTGGTTCCTTGAAAATGTCAAACAAAAACCTTTCTATAAATGGTCCTTCCCCTCTAATTTGGAACAACACCATTGCAAATAACGTTACCAAAATCCCACTCAATTCTATTCCACAAGCTTTCAACCAACGTTCACGATCGCCAATGCTGAATGCGATGGCCGAGAACATCTAAAATTTAAGACCCCATTGTCGTTGTTAACAAAATAAAAGCAGGGTTTGTGACCCATCCACAGGAAACATACCAACAAAAAGTTTCAATGAGCACACATGGTTCTTACAGCATGAGATCCAAAGCCTCCTTTGAAAATGAAGCCAAGGCCACGGTGAAAGAAAGTGGGGTAAGTCGATAAATAAAGAAAAGCACAAAAAGAGATTAAAAATAATAAAAAAGTACATATTTTTTAATTATTGTTGTTTTGAGTATCGAGAATGTAATGATGAAAGGTTGTTGATATTGTGAAAAATTGGAAATCCAGGGAGGAGGGAGTGGAGGGAAGAGCGGGAAGACAATGTCCTCCAACAGCAAGGAGAATCTGTTCATATGTTTTCTGGTGACACTTTGGTACTCTTCAAACATTGGTGTGATCCTTCTCAACAAGTACCTGCTTTCAAACTATGGGTTCAAGTTCCCCATCTTCCTCACAATGTGCCACATGTCAGCCTGTGCTGTTTTCAGCTATATCTCCATTGTGTTCTTCAAGGTGGTGCCTCAGCAGATGATCAAATCGAGGTCCCAGTTCATGAAGATTGCAACTTTGAGTCTTGTCTTCTGTGCCTCTGTTGTGGGTGGCAACATATCCCTCAGGTACCTCGCCGTGTCCTTCAACCAGGCGGTCGGGGCAACCACACCCTTTTTCACTGCTGTCTTTGCCTATTTGGCTACCCTTAAGAGAGAGGCTTGGGTTACGTATGCTGCCCTTGTTCCTGTTGTTGCTGGGGTTGTCATTGCAAGTGGGGTATGCTCGGTTCTTCCTAATCTCAGTCATTTCGAATGTTTTGTTGTATTTTAATGTTGTGACTAATCATGGGTGTGTGTTTCCTTTTGAGATTGGGATAGGGGCCTTGATTACTGATTTGTGAAGGGTGTTTGTGTAACTATGGAGACATTTCAATACTGTATCAAGTTTCATGTGCCACTCCAGATCTGAAGTGATGTTGGCCAGATTGGATTGTGATTGTTTGTGCGATTTAGTTGGTCTGTGATTGTTTGAAAATTACAAGGAAATTATTTGTCATGAATTGCCACCGGAGAAGTTAATGAGATCTCAACTTTTCAAGAACTGCAAATCAATGACAAGGGGAGGGCTCTTCTTTTCCTTTTCCTGTTTTTTCTCTCACATGAAATAGATGGTGAAATTTCAGGACACTGGGTCAATGGTGCTTCTTGACATTATTCTCTGTTATGCTTTTCTTTGTTCTTTTTGGATCTGCACGGTTCTAGTTTATCAGCTTATATCAGATAGCTATATTTTTTTTTTTCATTTAATCAGGTTATATATACGATTACGATATCTCCCTGAAGCTTGTCATGAATTAGGCTCTTTTTAGTTATCTGCTTCTCAATTGTAGTGGCATTCAGTGTATTGCATGCACACCCAATATAATTTGTTAATTTGATGAATGACTGGCTAGTAATAGTAGTTCCCTTGGATCTGCGTGGTGCATATTTTCCTTTCTGTGTTCCGTGTTTATTCATTTTGCCTCTATGGAGCTTCAAGATTTTCTTGGTGATTACAGGGTGAGCCAGGGTTTCACTTATTTGGATTCGTTATGTGCCTGAGTGCTACCGCTGCAAGAGCTTTCAAGTCTGTCCTTCAGGGCCTTTTACTTTCTTCTGAAGGGTAAAATATTCTACACCATAGCTAGTATTTCCGACTGTCTCTTTTTCATCTAACTTCAACAGCTATCCAGCTGAAATTTATATCTAAGATTTCTGAAATCTGCAACAATATGGTCCCCTTCACCTTGCTTATTTGAAACCGTGATTTTTGCATTTGTAAGGAGCTAGCTGTCTAAACTTACTTTTCTTGGAAAACAACCATTGAAGGATGTATTTAGGAAGTTTTTACCTTACTGTGTATGATGCCATGACTCATAATTCATACAACATCTTAGTTTTTTTTAATAAAATACTGGAAAGTGTAATTGGTGTTGTCATTGATAAACATATTAGATTTGGTAAAACAAGGGCCTGTTTACCAACTTATGTAATTAAGCATGTTTGGACTTGTTTGGATACCAGTTAGAAGTGCTGTTGTGAGCTTTTCTATTGGAAGTATGCTAGCATTTTCTGGTAAAGAAGGTCATCTAACTCTGTTTCAAAACAGACTCTCTCATATATCATTGTTACTTGATGAATGAAAAACTGGCTGGTAGAACAATGCCACCTGCCTGAGAAGCGTGCATTTCTTTTCTCTCTCTTTTTATTCCTCTCCACTGCTCTTATGCAATTGAAAACGAACAATAGAACTCCTAATACCCTGATATTTCTCTTGCAATAATTGGTGGCAACTTTTATGTTTCTCCAAGATGATAATATCAGTATGACAATGAGCAGAAGTTGTGATTCCTCTTGGACTTAGTTAACGAGAACTGGATAAGTCTTTTTCTTAGCTGGTACCAATGGTTATAATAATGTTTCTTATACTTCAACTTAACAGGGAAAAGTTGAACTCGATGAATTTGCTCCTGTACATGTCTCCAATCGCAATCCTAGTTTTGTTACCTGCAGCTCTTATCATGGAACCCAATGTGGTAGATGTCACACTGACGCTTACAAAGGACCATAAATCTATGTGGCTTCTTCTTTTTCTTAACTCTACCACAGCATATGCAGCAAACTTAACAAACTTCTTGGTGACTAAACATACCAGTGCTCTCACACTCCAGGTTTGCCTCTTTGTCACTACTACAAATTGTGAAACATGTTTAGTTAAAAGCTAAAAGAATAAGATCCAAGTTATTTTAACCATTAAAACCATCAATGATGTTAAGCAGGTGTTAGGCAATGCAAAAGGTGCAGTGGCTGTTGTAATCTCCATACTTCTATTCAGAAACCCTGTGACTATTGTGGGCATGGGTGGATACACAATTACTGTGATGGGAGTAGCTGCATATGGGGAAACAAAAAGGAGGTTTAGATGAACATGGCACAGCATTCACCACATTGTCTTATTCGTGTATTTTATTGTAGTTATTTATGATATGAACAAGATTCCTTGTAACGTGAGTAGGAGTAGAAGGAAGTGATTTCATACTCATGCTGTTGTATCTACCACATAAATATTATCTATCACTCGTAAATTTTCTCCCAACTCAACGTCCCATTTTTTATGCTGACTTCGACCACACAACAAGTTCTGCATATGAATGTGTCAGAATCTACTTCTATCTCAACGTTATAATATTGAAACACATAAACAACTCTATAAAGTAGTCGTTTCAAAAATAACAAGTAATTCTTAAAACTTTATAATGATAAATCTGCTGCCATCTAACTACGATACGAATAATTAATCAAATGCATGCATACTATTGATTAGCCTAATTGATTCAAGTCCACTTCTAAACTGTTTAATCGAATTTCTAATTTCGGATATCTGTGAAGCGCAGAGGTATATATATTAGTAATAAAAAGTTGTTACATTATTAATTGAATGTCTCAGTAATACTAAGAGTTATAGTAATAATAATAATATAAATATTAAAAGAAATAATAGTAGTATATTATTAATGTCTTTCTAAGTAAGTTTTCAAGAAAGTGTACATTCTTGATTGTGTTTTATAGCGTATGTGAAATGTGTATGTTACTTTAACTTTTAAGAATAGTGGAAAAAATTAATTCATATTATTTATATTGAAACTAACTGTAAGTTCAAGTATAATAAAGTCAATAGGGATATTTTGATCCATATGTTCTCTTACTTCATTTTAATCTACTGATGTGGCAGCTTACGTGGCTTTTATTATTTTTTTTCTCTTAGCCATGTGTGGGTGTGAGTAAGGATTTGGAAACCTTCTATTTCATTTAAAAAAAAAAATAGAACTTAACTTTTCTCCTTTTTAGTTCTCTTTTTAGTCCCTGATGACCTAACTTCTTCTTTCCTTCTTTCAACTCACCATTCTTATTTTGTGTGAGGAAGAGAGATCGAGTGAAAAATTCACATTATTTATTAGTTTTCAATTATTGATTAACAATTTCTTGTCTTAATTGTGCAAACCGATTGATTTGTATTTTTTTCATAAAACAGAATTCAAATTTATTTTTTGATAGGTCAAACAAGTTGTGACAAATTGAATCACATCTTTCGTCATATCAATCCATCGAAAAGAGTTCTTTAAGATTTTGATACATTTTAGTCATACTTGGATACATGCTAAAATAACTCGTGTCTTTTCTTAAGGATTAACCTCTTCAACTCTGCACTGGTTGGTACATAAACTTTGTTTCTGAACCTTAAAAGACCATATGATCCCTTCAAAAACTCCTTAGCCTATTTTGTGCCAAGCCACTCAACGATTTTTCGCAAACTAGGATCCAATAACTTCTTATCTTTTATCAAACTTAAAAAATCACTAGATATAGTCAGATTAGTACACATAATGAAATCTACTCTCAACTCCACTTGCAACATCAAATATCTAAACTTCTCTACTAACTCACTTTCTGATCATCATGTGAGAAACATGCATTGCCTTCCTACTCAAAGCATCAGTTACCACATTCGTTTTTCTTGGGTGGTAGAGTAATTCGAAGTCATAATCTATGAAAAACTCTATCCACCAAGTTTGCCTCATATTCAACTCCTTCTTATCAAACAAATACTTCAAACTCTTAATGATCAACGAATACTTGGAACTGTGCACCATATAGATAGTGTCTGCATATCTTCAAAAGCAAGCACTGCAATTGCCAACTCTAAATCATGAGTAGGATAGTTATACTTATGAATCTTTAATTAACTTGAAGCATAAGTCACTACCTTCTTCTCTTGCATAAGCACACAACCTAACCTAATGAGAAACATCTTAATAAACATCAAAAGATTTAACTGTGTCAAGGATTACCAACATCGAAGCACTCCTGAGCCTCAAAAGATTTGAAAATATTTAATGGTATATGTAATTCTATTTACACTTTTATAAAATTCTAAAAATTATTTTTATTCTTGAAAATGTCCTTGAATACATAGAAGAAAAAGTAATTAAAATATGACTTAATTATATATTTGGTCATCATATTTGTTTAGTTGATTTAATTTAATTTTCTTTTTTTATTTAATTTAGTCTTGTAGTTTTTTAAAACAGTCCAATTGGATCATTTTCATTAAATTGATGTTAAGACCATGTTTGTATATGCCACACATAAATTCATGGACTTTTTTTTTTCAGTGCCGGTTGTAAGATTCATGAAAATATATATATATATATATATATATATATATATATATATATATATATATATATATATAGTAGTAAATTTTAGTATTTTATTAGTAATAATAATTTTAATGGATAGAAAATTGTAAATTTTGGATATAAAATTATAGTAATTTTAGAAGGAGTGGTTCAAATTTTTGGTAACTTATTTAGTAAATTTTTTTAAATTGAATAGTAAAAAGTAAATAGTAAATAGTAAAAAGTAAATAGTAAAAATAAATTTTCAGCATTAAGATTCCTTAGCATGGAAGAAAGTAGTAGGTAGAAATTAGGATCAGATTTGGTGAGAAAATGATTGAAATATTATTTTTAAATAATATTAAAATATTAATGAATAGTAAATTTTTTTTTACTATAAATAGCCATGGGAGGGAAGGGTATTTTGCACCAAGAAAAGAGGAAACAAGTGAGAGCTTGAGAAATAGAGAAGAAAGAGTTAGGGAGAAATTTTTAGTTGCAAGAAGAGTAGAGGTTCTGAAGGGTTTCGGGGAAACAAAGTCGGAGCAGGAGATTAAGTCTGGAATAGAGGTAAGGGGAGCTAATCCTTCTTGTATATGATTTTTATCCATGTTATGATAATGAATATGAGTTATGAGTATGTTAAAATTTTGGTAATGGTAGTTATCTATTCACTTATATAAATTTAGTTTTCATGATTATAATTTTCTTATTTTCGAGTTAGTATGGTAAAACTTTTCTTTTAATTATTTTGACCGTTGGATTTAGCTAAAATTTTAATATATGAATCCTAAGACCTATTTCTTCACTTTGACCGTTGGGATTTGTAATTAGAAGTCTGTACTTAGAAGAATAAATCCTGCATGTTTGAGTAAATTAATTACCCCTGTAGATCTGTTACTGAGTCATCTCGGTAAAATATATATTACGACTTATTTGACTGTTAGATCAACTTGAAAATTTTATATATGATTCCTAAGATATATTAATACACTTTGACCGATCGGATTATAAATTGAAAGTCTATGTTTGGAGAAAATAATTTTTAAGTTTTGAAAAATCTGATGAACACTATATTTCTGTTCTTAAGTTATTATGGTAAAAATTTCATATATATTTTATTTACCGTTAGATTGAGCCCAAAATTTAGTATGTAATTCATAAGACATATTAAGTCATTTTGACCGTTCAGATTTGTAATTAAATGTTTGTGCTCAGGGAAATTAGTTCCGCATTTTGAGTATAATTGAAAACCACTTAAAATTCTGCACCTGAGTTACCTCGGTAAAACCTCAATATCTATCTAGTTAACCGTTGGATCAACCTGAAATTTTAATATGTAGTTTATAACAAATAGTGAATTATTGTGACCATTCAGATTTGAAATCGGAGTTACAGATTTAGAGATATTAATTTCGTATCTTCTCAGGGATCTCAATATTGCTTAATTTCTATTTGTTTTTTTTATATCTATATTAAATTTCGGTGTTAATATTATATGCTGTGTTTTAAATCTGTAAATAAGAAATTTGTTAAAAACTAGTTGAGGAACGCTTTGGCTAAGGAAACATTTGGTACTTAAGTTGTCCATTGTGACGCACCTCTCTTTCCTGGAAGTCTACTCGACAAGTTTTTAACTTAAATCCTATTGAACAGATTATGTACTGTTAAATTATTGTGTAATATATCTTGTTGGAATATATTCAGTTTGTATGATTTCTGAAATAATTGGATTTTATTTGATTTGAATTTATGCATCTGAACATGATTGTGAATTATAACGATGTGATTTATGTGGAAAGTATGTGAATATATGTGATATAATTAATTTGTATGACTCTTGGGATGGATGGACGTGATGCATATTGGTGTATGCATTCTGATTTAGTGTTTGATGCATATTGGTGTATGCATTCTGATACGTTGTTGATGCATATTGGTGTATGCATTCTAATTTGGTGCATATTGGTGTATGCACTCTGATCTGTTATTGATGCATATTGGTGTATGCATTCTGATTTGATGTTTGATGCATATTGGTGTATGCATTCTGATCTGTTATTGATGCATATTGGTGTATGCATTCTGATTTGGTGTTTGATATATATTGATGCGTGCAATGTGGTTTATTGTGTCACTCGTATTTGTTTATGTAATTTGATCTGGTAGAGTGAGCATAGTATGGTTTGGTATCGAGGTATGGTTATTGTATTGAATTGTTAGCTCACCCTTACTTGTGTGTGCATGTGAATGCGATGATCGTATAATGCGTGATATTATACGGGAGCAGATGAAGGAATGTCGTCTGGAACAATACCAATGAAGAAAGAGATCGAAGAATAAGTTAGAAGAATCCAAGTTATATTTAGGAGTTTATAGTTGAAATCTGAGTTTAAAATATATGAACTATGAATTTTTTAGTGTGAGATTACGGGATGTTACCGTAAATGTAATGTTACAATATATAAATTATGCATTATCCAGCATGAGATATTGGGATGTTACACCGGTAACAGTAATGTCCCATATCAATGTTATTGTTACATGAGAGTGATATTTTTCAATTTAGTTTCGTTATTTAAAATTTTGATTTAATTTAGTCCTCCTATTTTTTAAAATGATCCAATTTGGTTATTTTAATTTTAAGACCAAATTAGTAATTAAATTTAATTACAACTTATATATACATGTTAAAATAATTATTTAAAATTTATATATTAAATCACTCAACCTAAATACTCAAATTATTTTACTTGTTACAAGGAAAAAAAATAATTTAAATATTTATGTCAAATGATTTAATATATAAATTCTAAAAAAAATTATTTTAAGATGTGTATAGTATAAAATATTAACCGAGTGGTTACAAACAACCAACCGGATATTCAGGTAATCTGTTTATATCTTATTCTGTTTATATTTTATTGGGCTTATATCAGCTCAGGATCCATGAGATAAATTATAAATACAAAGTCAGGGCCAAAAGCCAGGTACGTTCCACTTACGCATTATTCACTCTAAGCTACTCTCAAATACTCAATAGTGATAATCATTCACTAAATATTCAACTAAGAGCCGAGGCTCTTCAAATCACACGCCTAACTTGGGCGTCGGAGTACCTTTTGCAGGTACATCCCCCTCGTCAAGAAGGAGACCGATCGGTTTGCGCCAACACCGATCGGCCAACAGGAGGAGTTTGGAAGCGAGCGAGCAGCCCAGACGCGTCAGCAGGTTAGTCTCTCGGTCCCCAAAAGTATCCACCGAAACATTTTGGCGCCCACCGTGGGGCCGAGCGGCAAACCCAACGGTGACCACGAGGAGCATGGAGGAACAACAAAGCTGAACGGTAAAGCCCGTTCCCTATGAAGCACTCTACGTGAATCATCATCTCTACGTGAGACGTCATCAACAAGATAAGTATTTTTTGAAATATGAATATTTCATAAAATATCTAATTAATAATAGATATTATAACAACTATTTTATATAGATATTTTAAATATATATAGTATAATCCATAATATATTATATGATATATGATATATATATTATAGTATATAACTATAAATATAGTTATCTAATTATTATAACCGAACATTTTTTGGCATGATTAAAATAGTCAAAGAAATTGTTGTGTGAGAGATAACTATCAACATCAATATTATAAAATCTCAAGACGGTTTTGATACCTTGTTTATTATCTATGTGATTTATTCGGTGCAATTCATAATATCTGGTAACCGAATCATTTATTATACGATTATATACCATAATATATATCATCGTGAGAATTTCAGCAATGAACATCTTGAAGAAATATATATCAAAATCCACGCCATCAATTATGCAAGTGCATACTAAGATCTAGTCATAAACGGACTTCATGGAATTCAATTAACGAAGGGGAAGTCTCCTATTACAAACACTGATTGCCAATTTCGTCAGCAAAGTTCATAATTAACGATCAAGTCAGGGACCGAGCGGTAAATCCCTCTCGGGAGAGAGGTAAAGCCCTCTCAAAGACGAACGGTAAATCCCGTTCACTAGGAAACACTCCTAGATCAAAGCAGAGGTAAAACCCTCTCAAAGCCGAACGGTAAAGCCCGTTCCCTAGGAAGCACTCCTAGGTCGAAGACCGAGCGGTAAATCCCCCTCGGGAGAGAGGTAAAGCCCTCTCAAAGACGAACGGTAAATCCCGTTCACTAGGAAACAATCCTAGCTCAAAACAGAGGTAAAACCCTCTCAAAGCCGAACGGTAAAGCCCGTTCCCTAGGAAGCACTCCTAGGTCGAAGACCGAGCGGTAAATCCCCCTCGGGAGAGAGGTAAAGCCCTCTCAAAGACGAACGGTAAATCCCGTTCACTAGGAAACAATCCTAGCTCAAAACAGAGGTAAAACCCTCTCAAAGCCGAACGGTAAAGCCCGCTCCCTAGGAAGCACTCCTAGGTCGAAGACCGAGCGAACGGTAAAGCCCGTTCCCTAGGAAGCACTCCTAGGTCGAAGACCGAGCGATAAATCCCCCTCGGGAGAGAGGTAAAGCCCTCTCGGTACATGTTGAAGAACGAGCGGTAAATTCCTCTCGCTTAATGTCTAAGGACGAGCGGTAAAGCCCGCTCGGTTAAAGTCGAAGGCCGAGAGGTAAATCCCTCTCAGTTCATGTTGAAGGACGAGCGGTAAATCCCGCTCGGTTAAAGTCAAAGGCCGAGAGGTAAATCCCTCTCGGTTCATGTTGAAGGACGAGCGGTAAATCCCGCTCGGTTAATATCGAAGGCCGAGAGGTAAATCCCTCTCGGTTCATGTTGAAGAACGAGCGGTAAATTCCTCTCGCTTAATGTCTAAGGACGAGCGGTAAATCCCGCTCGGTTAAAGTCGAAGGCCGAGAGGTAAATCCCTCTCGGTTCATGTTGAAGGACGAGCGGTAAATCCCGCTCGGTTAAAGTCGAAGGCCGAGAGGTAAATCCCTCTCGGTTCATGTTGAAGGACGAGCGGTAAATCCCGCTCGGTTAATGTCGAAGGCCGAGAGGTAAATCCCTCTCGGTTCATGTTGAAAGACGAGCGGTAAATCCCGCTCGGTTAATGTTGAAGGTCGAGAGGTAAAACCCTCTCGATTAATGTTGAAGACCGAGAGGTAAATTCCTCTCGGTTCATGTTGAAGGACGAGCGGTAAATCCCGCTCGGTTAATGTCGAAGGCCGAGAGGTAAATCCCTCTCGGTTCATGTTGAAGGACGAGCGGTAAATCCCGCTCGGTTAATGTTGAAGGTCGAGAGGTAAAACCCTCTCGATTAATGTTGAAGACCGAGAGGTAAATTCCTCTCGGTTCATGTTGAAGGACGAGCGGTAAATCCCGCTCGGTTAAAGTCGAAGGCCGAGAGGTAAATTCCTCTCGGTTCATGTTGAAGGACGAGCGGTAAATCCCGCTCGGTTAAAGTCGAAGGCCGAGAGGTAAATCCCTCTCGGTTCATGTTGAAGGACGAGCGGTAAATCCCGCTCGGTTAATGTCGAGGGTCGAGAGGTAAAGCCCTCTCGGTTAACGTAGAAGACCGAGAGGTAAATTCCTCTCGGTTCCTATTGAAGGACGAGCGGTAAATCCCGCTCGGTTAATGTTGAAAGTCGAGCGGTAAAACGCTTTCAATTTCGCCAACACAGCCTCCCTCAAACTCATCAGTCCTATAGTTAACCACGGCTAAAGCCAACCGCTTAACTCGGACTTGGGGGGCATAATGTATAGTATAAAATATTAACCGAGTGGTTACAAACAACCAACCGGATATTCAGGTAATCTGTTTATATCTTATTCTGTTTATATTTTATTGGGCTTATATCAGCTCAGGATCCATGAGATAAATTATAAATACAAAGTCAGGGCCAAAAGCCAGGTACGTTCCACTTACGCATTATTCACTCTAAGCTACTCTCAAATACTCAATAGTGATAATCATTCACTAAATATTCAACTAAGAGCCGAGGCTCTTCAAATCACACGCCTAACTTGGGCGTCGGAGTACCTTTTGCAGGTACATCCCCCTCGTCAAGAAGGAGACCGATCGGTTTGCGCCAACACCGATCGGCCAACAGGAGGAGTTTGGAAGCGAGCGAGCAGCCCAGACGCGTCAGCAGGTTAGTCTCTCGGTCCCCAAAAGTATCCACCGAAACAAGATGTATATATAAGTTATAACTAAGTTTAATTACTAATTTGGTCTCAAATGAACGAGGAACAAATTAGATTGTTTTAAAATATAGCATAACTAAATTGAATCAAAATTTTAAATATATGAACTAAATTGAAAACAATCACTATTATGCGACAATAACAATGACACATATTAGTATTATGTGGCACGACCATGACACATTATAGTTACGTTTTAAAACAAAAAATTAAAAAAATTAAAAAATTAAAAAATTCTATGAATTAACATGTAGTATGTAAAAACATAATGTTAATGTCAACTTAACAGAAAGAATCAAATTGAACTGTTTTAAATAATAGGAACACTAAATTGAAAAGAAAATAAAAAACAAAATTAAAACCAACATAAAAAAATTGCTTATCGAAAGAATTACAATTGTCAAACTTTTCAACTTTGGTTATTAAAAAAACTGATGTGGAATATCTTTTCTAATTAATTTTTCATAACAATCAGACTTTGAATCTAGTTATAACATAATTGCATTCCCTTTTCTGTTTATCTTTCTTCTTTGTATCAATCTCTTGCATAATATTTTGTCTGCCCACTATTATAATGTGGTTGATGCGCTATTAGGATTAAAAATAAACCTATCAACGTGAATATTATCCAAAATCCTTCCTATTTTGATGAAGCACTTGCATATATAGGATAGAAATATGCATATTGGTAATGCAACATTTTTTAAATTCAATGTGTGGATAAGCATATTTAAACATTCGTTCCATTTTCATACTCTTCTCAATACTCATCCAAATTAAAACTTTAAATTGTTAAAATATTTATAATTTATTAAATAACCTAAAAATTATATATATTATTTCTCTTGTTCTTTAATTTTGTAGTTTTTCTTTTTATTTTTTTCAATATACATTTTTTCTCTTCTATTTTAATAGTTTGGCTTATTTTACATACATAAAGTTCACTTAAGATATTTTTTCTATTATCACATTACATTATTTTCAAATGGGTACATTATCAATTTCATTAAATCAAAATAATTTGCATGAGCATTGACTGTTTATAGTACTTATATGGACCTAACTTTCATACGCCTAGGATTTATATGTCTGTCCCATTTTTAGGTTTCTTTAGATGATTAATTATCCTAATCTTTTATTATCTAAGTGATAATACTTCTTAAGGCAATATTGTCTGATGTGTCGTCTGATGTTGTGTCGTCCGATGTTGACATCTTTGGCCCCGATACAAGTATGGATTTTAATTAGTATCATGCATTCTTTAGAAATATAAATTTGAAATGTGTATTCATTTTGTAATAGAAATAATACGTATATTTAAATACAAAAATACGTGCAAATATGAAGCTAATTAAGTGTCTAAGAAATATAATATTTTGAGAAACATTTTTTTATTATTGGTTAAGTTATTTTTCAAACCATCTTTTCCAGTCAACCCAACTTTAGGGTCAACTTTCATGAGCATTACAAAAGAAATATGTTTCATCATCAGCATTACAAAATACGGTGAAATTATAAAAACATAGTTTTAAAATATATAAATATATTTTAAGGATATAAAAAGTTTAATTTTTTTCTAAAACATATGAACAAAGATAATTAAAACAAGTAAACAGTGGTGTAAAGTCTAGAAGCATGAATAAGAAAATGGAGCAGAAACTACGTACCTTTGGTGTTTCTGCTTAGGTTCTTGCTACACACCATTTTGTCCAATACCAGCCACTTGTTGGGTATGTTATCATCATAAGCATTAGTCAAACAAAAAATTTGTCACAACAACCATTTTAAAAAAGCCTGGTGAAGTGACAAGGTAGAAGAGTTCAAAATCCAGCTCATAATAAAAAGTATAATGATCAAGAAACATAATATACTAACAGATAAAGATTATATATATATGCAAGTGGTATAATATTGTTACCTAATAAAATTAATTTTTAACAAATTCGATAGATATGTGTATGGAAACCATTGTTTTAACTCCTGCAAAACTTATATGTTCTTGTGCTGTAAGAAAAACTATTTAACTCTTGCTTTTGTTTTTATTGAATCTACAAGTTTCGTTAGCAATTTTTTTTCCTTTGTCTAAAATGTGGAAGATGTCATGTGATGTGGAAGAAAAATATAGTTTTCTTCCTTTTTCAGTAATATATAGAAAAAGATGGTAGCAAGTGACATTGCTTATTGGGTAGATTAAGAAACCATTGGTCAAACACTCTGCCATCAACACAGTTTTGCCTTCGGATATCATCTCTTCATCTCTGCGGTTTGCATTTCAGACAACTATGGCCGAATCATATCTCTTCAGCGTGGCAGAGTCACTCATAGCAAAACTTGCTTCTCGTACTTTTCAAGAAGCTTCTCGATTGGTCGGTTTATACGACGATCTTCAAGACCTTACAAACACTCTCTCTTTAGTCAAGGACGTTTTGTTAGATGCTCAGCAAAAGCAGGAACACAACCATGAGCTCCGTCGATGGCTTTCTCAACTCAAAACTGTCTTCTCCGATGCCGAAGATGTTTTGGATGAATTTGAGTGCCAAACACTGCGAAAGAAAGTGGTCAAAGCTCATGGTAGCACCAAAGACAAGGTAAGTCACTTCTTCTCAAGTTCTAATCCACTTGTTTTTCGTTACAAAATGGCTCGACAAATTAAAGATATCAACAACAGACTAGACAAGGTTGCAGATAATAAGCGTAAGTTTAGTCTTCAAATGAGTGATGTTGACACACGTGTTGTTCATCGGAGAGATATGACACACTCTCGTGTGAGTGATTCAGATGTGATAGGAAGGAAACACGATAAAGAAAAGATCATAGAGCTTTTGATGCAGCAGAATCCTGATGATGATGATGATGATACAAGTCTCTCTGTTATCCCCATTGTGGGGATTGGAGGCTTGGGAAAAACTACACTTGCAAAGTTTGTGTTCAATGATAAGAAGATCCAGGAGTGCTTTCCATTGAAGATGTGGGTGTGTGTTTCTGATGACTTTGACATTAAACAACTGATTATCAAAATCATCAATTCCGTGAATGATTCAGAATCTGATCATGCTCCTATTTACCAAATGAATTTGAACATGTTAGATCTGGAACAACTGCAAAATCAACTCAAAATCAAACTTTCCGGTCAAAAGTTCTTACTCGTATTGGACGACGTATGGAACGAAGACCGTGTTAAATGGTATGAGTTGAGGAATTTAATCCAAGTAAGTGCAGCAGGAAGTAAAATCCTTGTGACTACACGAAGTCATTCAATTGCTTCCATGATGGGCACAATTCCCTCTCATATTTTAGGAGGTCTTTCTGAGGAGGATTCATTGTCTGTGTTAGTCAAATGGGCATTTAAAGAAGGAGAAGAGGAAAAATATCCTCACTTAGTAAATATTGGGAGAGAAATTGTGAAAAAATGCGGAGGGGTTCCTTTGGCAGTGAGAACATTAGGCAGTTTACTATTCTCAAAATTTGAGGCCAATGAATGGGAATATGTGAGTCAAAATGAAATCTGGAATTTGCCTCAGAAAAAAGATGACATTTTACCTGCCCTTAAATTGAGTTATGATCTCATGCCCTCCTATTTGAGGCAATGTTTTGCATTGTTTTCCATTTACCCAAAAGATTATCAATATGATAGTTATGAAATAATTTGGCTTTGGGGGGCACTTGGACTCATCGCATTACCAAAAACGGATAGAACACGTGAAGATGTAGCCAATCAGTATTTGCATGAACTTCTGTCAAGATCCTTTCTTCAAGATTTTCAAAACTTCGGCACTTTGTATAACTTCAGAATACATGATTTGGTGCATGATCTCGCCCTATTTGTTGCTATGGATGAGTGTCTACATATCAATTCCAACATTCAAAATATTCCTGATAATATTCGGCATCTGTCTTTTGCAGAAAGTGGTTTGATTAGCAATTTAATCACCAAAAAATCAGCGGCTGTGAGAACCGTCATGTTTCCAAGTGGGGTAGCAGCTGGCAACTGTAAAGCTATACTAAAGACTTGTCTGGAAAAGTTCAAATGCTTACGTGTTTTGAATTTAAGTGGTGCAACATTTGAGACTTTGCCTCGTAAAATTGGCAAGTTGAAACATCTGAGATATCTGAACATTGGCAAAAATCCCAACATTAAGAGACTCCCCGACTCTATCTGCAAGCTCCAAAGTTTGCAAGTGTTGAGCCTTGCAGGATGCGTGGAACTGGAAGCATTGCCCAAAAGATTAAAAAAACTTATCAGTCTCTATTGTTTTGAGTTTTCCACAGAGCAAACTGTTTTGCCTATGAATGAAATTGCCAACTTGGGGTGGCTTGAAGTCTTGAGTATTGGATCATGCCATAATGTGGAATCCATATTTGGAGGGATGAAATTCCCTACTCTTAAAACATTGTTCGTTTATGACTGTCAGAGTCTTAAGTCTCTGCTGCTGGAGGGTAAAAATTTTCCTCAATTGAAAACATTGATTATTGATGGATGCAGTAATTTGGATTTGGAACTGTGGAAGGGAGATCATGAAGAACAAAGCCCCAAGCTGAAGTTAAAATTTGTTCTATTTTCAACTTTGTCACAACTGGTGACCTTACCTAAATGGTTTCAGGAAGCTGCCAACTCCTTACAGTGTTTGCTTGTTTACGATTGCCACAATTTTGAATCATTTCCAGACTGGCTGCCAGTTCTGACTGATTTGAAAACTCTTGAAATAAGGAATTGTCCAAAGTTGGTATCGCTCCCGGATAACATCCATCTCTTCAGCGCCCTTGAAAGTTTGAGGATTGAAGGTTGTGCAGCTGACTTATGTAGAAAGTATGAGTCACATGTTGGAGAGTTTTGGCCCAAAATATCACACATCAGCAATATTTTCATTGATGAAGCAGAAGATTTAGACGAAGAGTAAGACTTTGTAAGAAGTCCCTTGTTTTTTTATTTATTCTTTTATTACTAAAGTGTTTTCCATAATGTTGATTTCTTTTTATGGTTTTCCATTTTGTCTTTGTGAAAATTAATTGCAACTTTTAGTTAAGACATTTCAATTTAGAAGACCTACATAAGGTGGTTGTGTAACAGTGTTAACTTTTTTGTATTGCCATTTTCTTTGTCAATCATTAATACTGTTATACACAACTTTGTGGTGTTTCATTTATATTTAGAAGAATGTCCCATTAATTTAGCAAAAAATGGACTTTGCATCTTTTATTGGTTAATGATAAATACATTACAAACAATCCTCTAAATTGTAGCGATATATATTACATGGTTTTTAACCATTATTGTTTACTATTGTCACGGTTTAAAAAATATCATAAATATTTTCGTCACAAGTATAACATGGTAGTTTAAGCGAGCAGCCACAACACTTATCATTTTATACAATATATAAAGTAATATTTTTAAGAGATAAATATCATAAATTAAAACTAACATAATTTTTTTATTGGAAAACAAATCCAACCAAAATAACAGCAGTTAGAAACATGATTATTTTCATTATATTACCACAATTACAATTCTCACTATTATAACTAATAATTAAATAAAATATTTTATTATTTATAATTATTCACTTACATTTTTAATTTCATAATTTAATAAAATATACTTTTAGTAATAACAGATAAAAAGAGTATATCAAAATAAGAGTAAATTACACACACAAAAATCAACCAACATTTTTTTTTTCATTAATGGGTTTAACATTACAAAAAGTATATTAGACAATTACATCAATATAACAAAAAAAAAAAATCCAAAATATGGAATATTCTACAAAACATCATAACACGTATTAATAAATTTATAGTCACTTTCATTATGTCTTTCTTCCTTATTACTCTATGTCATGTAGAGATTTAGATATGAGACAGCATTTCTAACCTCTTCAACTTCATCGTCGAGTGGGGCGCCCTTGTTAAACTCATCAAATCCTCCCATCGCACGCCTTTTTTTTAATCATGTACACCTACATTTAAAAGTATCAAGTATAATAGACAAGAATACCAAATGGACAAACCATCTCATCTTAAGCTTATTCAAACACATTTCAATACTATAATGATCTTGGGTGTGGTATCTGAAATTGCAATGGAATGACGATCGAAAATTAAAAAGTTCATAATTAAGGATTATCATCATAGTCTATTAAAAATAAAAAAATCCATAAATGATTTATAAAATTAGATTTTGAATCCAAGAGTCAATTAGACGTAGGAAAGATTAACATTGTATTCTATAACACCTGTCAGAGATACTTTTGCTAAAATATGAAGAAGAAAATATAGTTTTTAAAATATTTATTTTTCCCGAAAATAAGAAAATATTATACAAAAACAAAAATATTTTTTTAATTTTTTGGGTCATAAATTAATCTTGCTCGTATTTCTATTCATAATAAAAAAATTATGTAATTCTAAGTGAAAAACTAATTGAAAATATCTTTTATTATTTTAAGTGAATTCAATAATTGCGCTTCTACGCATTTTCATTTATAATGAAAAATTAAGTAAGGATCACATTGTTTTTTTATGAGGAATTGTTCGGTTGAAAATATTGGTATTTCTAATTTTGAAAAAATTATATTTTCTATGTTTTTGATTAATCTTTTAGTTTTCAAAACCTTTTTATATTTTTTTTTTGTATTTTGAATTATATGAAAAAGAAATAAGGCCTGGTACTAGGACGACGTATATGACGATGTATATGGTCACCCGAATATTGATACCTTTATTTTGGCAAATATAAGATGACAGACAACCATGCATACATTCTACAATAAATAGAGAAATTTATTTTTTGGATTTTGAGAAAAATGATAAAGGTACTATACAATAACACGACCTGTGTGATCACACAAGTGCCATTGAGTAACCACACAAGCATCCAAAAAGAAACCAAAAAATGTAAAGATGTAAGATAATTTTTTCTTATCTTTTTATTTTTTTAGATATTTTAATATTTTTTCTTTTTAATTAGTATTATTTTATTATTGATTCTCGTTTATTATTTTATTATTTATTTATTATCAATGCAAGAGAATGATAACATAAGAGTATATGCAATTTTAATTCTAGTTTCTTCTCTTCATGCAATCTTCTTTATATGAACAGCTTTAAAAAAGATTTGTTAATCAGAAGTATTGACTTTGATGTAAGTGTTATAGTCTTTGTACTAGGTCAGATGCTACTTTGCTTTTGCAAAGTCAACTGTGTTGCTTGTACGGATTGGCCAGACATAAAGCATTGAAGAAACATTCCTATAATGTCTTCATATCTCTTAACCTTCAACACATAACTTTTGAATAAAACATTTGTCTTTTATGTATCTGCATAGATAAAAAGAAACAACGCATCAGACAAAAGAGTATTATTTGTACATTTGGATTTAAAACATTAGACGTTCAGTATAGCCTTTAGCAAGGTCCATGTACTATAGCGTTTATGCTAGTCTATTTATCAAATGGTTGCATTTAGAGTAATCTATTGCATTCATGCTAGACTCTTCTCTTTAAGGTTTAGGATAAACATCGCATTTAAGATATTGTTTAACATATACGTTGCACTTAGTGTGTTATTCTATACGATCATTTTTATAAACACTATTTTGTTAACACTTTATGAAGTACAAAAGTTACATATTATGACGTAGTTGCTGGTGACATAGTTCTGAGTGATATAGTAAGTATGCACATATTATGACGTAGCAGAAATTTACGTCATAATAGCTCATATTATGACGTAGTTTCTGTAATCAGTCATAATATACGTAGTTTATTATAATAAATTTTCATTTGTCCGTTATAATATGGCGAAACATATTATGACCAAGATGTATTTATATGTTAAAATATGTGATGTATTATGACATAAATATTGTTACCAATCATAATACGTTGAATGTACTATGACATACATGGTTTAGTATGTCATAATATATGTTTTTTTTATAAAAAAAATTGATTATTAATTGACATCCAATGAAATTATAATCACGTATTATTCTCTCATCCAATTAATTTATCATCAATATAACTCCAAATGAACAAATTCAATTGAACTAATAAAATAGAATTCATGTCTAATAATATTTAATACATCATTTATACATAAAACTATATATTAAATTCAAATATTAAATTAATGTACATAATTGTGAAGTTTCTACTAACACATCCAGTTCTTTCTAATGTCTTTCATGTCTGCAACTTTCATGGAAGATAAATCATTAAAGATCTACAAATAAAATAATAATACCTTTGATAAACATTTAAGAAGAACGTTTTCGAAATCATATATAGACCAAGTAAATTATAATACCTTTGATAAACATACTCTACATCATTCGCGCTTAATTCTAGTACAAGGTTTGTATTAAGAACCTCTGTAATTCCTATGGAGAATGAATAACTCCCAACACTATGCAGATAAATAAAATATAAAAAAAAAATTCTAACAGATGACACCATAATAAATAAAAACAAAATTATTGCAACGTAACTGGATGTTGGTTTATCCTTTCAAACCTTCCTTCCAAACCATAGAGTGGCACTTGATTCCTATTTATTCGATTCAGGTCACCTGTTATGAAGAAAAAAGATTCTTCAAATTTTCAACAATTATAAGAAAAATGCATACAAAGTTTCAATAAAAATATTGGATGATAAACAATGTGATTTGAAATTATTAGAAATGAACTGAAACTAGCTCAATTCAAGAAGCTAACTTAAGCGAACCGGAAATCCCAAATAAATACATGGTCAGGTTTGGTGTTAGAGTTATTAAAAGTCATCCATGAGTCTTTAACAAATTAAGATTTTGGGTAAATGGTCCCCATAGAGGAAGGAAAGACAAGCATACACCAATAAATGAAATTAATACAGTTGCAAAATAGAAGTGAAAACAATAGGATTTAATCCCAGAGCATGGAAGGGATCTGCCAATCCCAAAACTGAAATGACAGAACAGTCACTATTTTAATTATATTATAAATGAAATAAAATTTTATATTCTTTCAGCTGATTACTACATATTTCATTTCAACTAAAACAACTTATGGTAAATAAACATTAAAGATAACAAAACTAAACCAAAAATCAACATATTTTGCAGCTAGTTGAGTATAAATATTGCAATATCAGTGAAATTAAAATGGCACAATCAAATTGCTCAAAAATCAGACAAACTAGCAAAGTCATCATGCAAAGCAAGTGAACATATTTCAAGCACCTGTCTTTCGTAATTAGTTTGAGCTGCCCGCCATTTTTGATGCTCCCTGTCCAGGTTTTCCTTTAACCCTGATAGCTGAATTTCCAAAAATTTGAGAACTACACAGAAAAGAAAAGTAATAATTTAAATTTTTATTGTTAAAGTAATCAAAGCTTATTATTTTAAACACACTGTCAATTTAAAAATACAAATTTTTAAGTTCTTGCATAAAAAAAAAGTTTCATCTTCAACATTACAAAATAGGTTGAAATTATAAAAAAATAATTTTAAAATATATAAACATATTTTAAATATATAAAAAAGTTTAATTTTTTATAAAACATATGAACAAAGATAATTAAAACTACTGAGAATGTACAAACACTGTTGAAGTATGAATAAGAAAATGGAGCAGAAACTATCTTTGGTTTTCTACTTTGGGTGCTTGCTACGCCATTTTGTCCAATGCCAGCCACTTGTTTGGGTATGTTGTCATCATATAATATATTTTACTTATTTTTTTCTTCAATGGTCGAGATGCGGAATGCGAAACAAAGGACAAATGGTGAAAGGGAGAGAGGGGATAAGAAGAGGTGAGAAGCGGTGGTTGGAAATTAATTTGGTGAAAGGGAGAGAGGGGATAGTTGTTGTCGAATCCATTCATCAACACAGTTGACTTCGAAACACTGTTTTGCCTTCCCATCTCATCTCCGCCGTTTGCATTTCAGACAACTATGGCCGAATCATTTCTCTTCAGCATTG
The DNA here is from genome assembly GCF_029865625.1 of Vigna umbellata. NCBI lineage: Eukaryota > Viridiplantae > Streptophyta > Magnoliopsida > Fabales > Fabaceae > Vigna > Vigna umbellata. Next base: position 22,102,152 of record NC_142169.1, read on the forward strand.
CAGAGTCACTCATAGCAAAACTTGCTTCTCGTACTTTTCAAGAAGCTTCTCGATTGGTCGGTTTATACGACGATCTTCAAGACCTTACCAACACTCTCTCTTTAGTCAAGGATGTGCTGTTAGATGCTCAGCAAAAGCAGGAACACAACCATGAGCTCCGTCGATGGCTCTCTCAACTCAAAACTGTCTTCTCCGATGCCGAAGATGTTTTGGATGAATTTGAGTGCCAAACACTGCGAAAGAAAGTGGTCAAAGCTCATGGTAGCACCAAAGACAAGGTAAGTCACTTCTTCTCAAGTTCTAATCCACTTGTTTTTCGTTACAAAATGGCTCAACAAATTAAAGATATCAACAACAGACTAGACAAGGTTGCAGCTAATAAGCATAAGTTTAGTCTTCAAACGAGTGATGTTGACACACGTGTTGTTCATCGGAGAGATATGACACACTCTCGTGTGAGTGATTCAGATGTGATAGGAAGGAAACACGATAAAGAAAAGATCATAGAGCTTCTGATGCAGCAGAATCCTGATGATGATGATACAAGTCTATCTGTTATCCCCATTGTGGGGATTGGAGGCTTGGGAAAAACTACACTTGCAAAGTTTGTGTTCAATGATAAGAAGATCCAGGAGTGCTTTCCATTGAAGATGTGGGTGTGTGTTTCTGATGACTTTGACATTAAACAACTGATTATCAAAATCATCAATTCCGTGAATGATTCAGAATCTGATCATGCTCCTTTTCACCAAATGAATTTGAACATGTTAGATCTGGAACAACTGCAAAATCAACTCAAAAAGAAACTTTCCGGTCAAAAGTTCTTGCTCGTATTGGACGACGTATGGAACGAAGACCGTGTTAAATGGTATGAGTTGAGGAATTTAATCCAAGTAAGTGCAGCAGGAAGTAAAATCCTTGTGACTACACGAAGTCATTCAATTGCTTCCATGATGGGCACAATTCCCTCTCATATTTTAGAAGGTCTTTCTGAGGAGGATTCAATATCTGTGTTAGTCAAATGGGCATTTAAAGAAGGAGAAGAGCAAAAATATCCTCATTTAGTAAATATTGGGAGAGAAATTGTGAAAAAATGCGGAGGGGTTCCTTTGGCAGTGAGAACATTAGGCAGTTTACTATTCTCAAAATTTGAGGCCAATGAATGGGAATATGTGAGTCAAAATGAAATCTGGAATTTGCCTCAGAAAAAGGATGACATTTTACCTGCCCTTAAATTGAGTTATGATCTCATGCCCTCCTATTTGAGGCAATGTTTTGCATTGTTTTCCCTTTACCCAAAAGATTATGAATATACTAGTTATGAAATAATTTGGCTTTGGAGGGCACTTGGACTCATCGCATTACCAAAAACGGATAGAACACGTGAGGATGTAGCCAATCAGTATTTGCATGAACTTCTGTCAAGATCCTTTCTTCAAGATTTTCAAAACTTCGGCACTGTGTATAGATTCAGAATACATGATCTGGTGCATGATCTCGCCCTATTTGTTGCTATGGACGAGTGTCTACATATCAATTCCAACATTCAAAATATTCCTGATAATATTCGGCATCTGTCTTTTGCCGAAAGTGGTTTGTTTAGCAATTTAGTCACCAAAAAATCAGCAGCTGTGAGAACCGTCCTGTTTCCAAATGAGGTAGCAGCTGCCAACGGTAAAGCTATACTAAAGACGTGTCTGGAAAAGTTCAAATGTTTACGTGTTTTGGATTTAAGTGGTGCAACATTTGAGACTTTGCCTCGTAGAATTGGCAAGTTGAAACATCTGAGATATCTGGACATTAGCAAAAATCCCAACATTAAGAGACTCCCCGACTCTATCTGCAAGCTCCAAAGTTTGCTAGTGTTGAGCCTTGAAGGATGCGTGGAGCTGGAAGCATTGCCCAAAGGATTAAAAAAACTTATCAGTCTCTATTGTTTTGAGTTTTCCACAGAGCAAACTGTTTTGCCTATGAATGAAATTGCCAACTTGGGGTCGCTTGAATACTTGAGTATTGGATCATGCCATAATGTGGAATCCATATTTGGAGGGATGAAATTCCCTACTCTTAAAACATTGTTCGTTTATGACTGTCAGAGTCTTAAGTCTCTGCTGCTGGAGGGTAAAAATTTTCCTCAATTGAAAACATTGATTATTGATGGATGCAGTAATTTGGATTTGGAACTGTGGAAGGGAGATCATGAAGAACAAAGCCCCAAGCTGAAGTTAAAATTTGTTCTATTTTCAACTTTGTCACAACTGGTGACCTTACCTAAATGGTTTCAGGAAGCTGCCAACTCCTTACAGTGTTTGCTTGTTTACGATTGCCACAATTTTGAATCATTTCCAGACTGGCTGCCAGTTCTGACTGATTTGAAAACTCTTGAAATAAGGAATTGTCCAAAGTTGGTATCGCTCCCGGATAACATCCATCTCTTCAGCGCCCTTGAAAGTTTGAGGATTGAAGGTTGTGCAGCTGACTTATGTAGAAAGTATGAGTCACATGTTGGAGAGTTTTGGCCCAAAATATCACACATCAGCAATATTTTCATTGATGAAGCAGAAGATTTAGACGAAGAGTAAGACTTTGTAAGAAGTCCCTTGTTTTTTTATTTATTCTTTTATTACTAAAGTGTTTTCCATAATGTTGATTTCTTTTTATGGTTTTCCATTTTGTCTTTGTGAAAATTAATTGCAACTTTTAGTTAAGACATTTCAATTTAGAAGACCTACATAAGGTGGTTGTGTAACAGTGTTAACTTTTTTGTATTGCCATTTTCTTTGTCAATCATTAATACTGTTATACACAACTTTGTGGTGTTTCATTTATATTTAGAAGAATGTCCCATTAATTTAGCAAAAAATGGACTTTGCATCTTTTATTGGTTAATGATAAATACATTACAAACAATCCTCTAAATTGTAGCGATATATATTACATGGTTTTTAACCATTATTGTTTACTATTGTCACGGTTTAAAAAATATCATAAATATTTTCGTCACAAGTATAACATGGTAGTTTAAGCGAGCAGCCACAACACTTATCATTTTATACAATATATAAAGTAATATTTTTAAGAGATAAATATCATAAATTAAAACTAACATAATTTTTTTATTGGAAAACAAATCCAACCAAAATAACAGCAGTTAGAAACATGATTATTTTCATTATATTACCACAATTACAATTCTCACTATTATAACTAATAATTAAATAAAATATTTTATTATTTATAATTATTCACTTACATTTTTAATTTCATAATTTAATAAAATATACTTTTAGTAATAACAGATAAAAAGAGTATATCAAAATAAGAGTAAATTACACACACAAAAATCAACCAACATTTTTTTTTCATTAATGGGTTTAACATTACAAAAAGTATATTAGACAATTACATCAATATAACAAAAAAAAAAATCCAAAATATGGAATATTCTACAAAACATCATAACACGTATTAATAAATTTATAGTCACTTTCATTATGTCTTTCTTCCTTATTACTCTGTCATGTAGAGATTTAGATATGAGATAGCATTTCTAACCTCTTCAACTTCATCGTCGAGTGGGGCGCCCTTGTTAAACTCATCAAATCCTCCCATCGCACGCCTTTTTTTTAATCATGTACACCTACATTTAAAAGTATCAAGTATAATAGACAAGAATACCGAATGGACAAACCATCTCATCTTAAGCTTATTCAAACACATTTCAATACTATAATGATCTTGGGTGTGGTATCTGAAACTGCAATGGAATGACGATCGAAAATTAAAAAGTTCAAAATTAAGGATTATCATCATAGTCTATTAAAAATTAAAAAAAAAAAAACCATAAATGATTTAAAAAAATTAGTGTTTCAGTATAAAAGTTGGGACCGAAATATGAACCTGATGAATCGCGTCCTCTCCTCCTAGAATGCTTTTATCTTCACGTCCTCTTCCTGCTCAGTGCGTTTCAGGGAGAATGGGGTGGGTACCTGCGAAGGCACTCCGACGCTCAAGTCAGAAAAAAGGGAATTGTAGAACTCTTTCAGTTCAATAATAGAAGAAAATCGTAAATCTCTCTCAGGAAAAAACGTACCTTTTTATCCTTTCTGTTTTTCATATTTAAAACGATAAAATAAAACCGTTTACCTAAAAATCCGGTTGAAGTTGACCATCTGGAAAGTACAACCGTTAGGTCGTGTTTGATACTGGGTCAGTTAATCCCGTGATTTGTGGCACTAACTATTTGTTCTTTTGTTTATTAAGATTTAATATGTTCAACTTGACTAATTTTGACCAGACGTATTCGCTTCGACAACTGATTAGTGCAATCGAAACATACGATTGCTATATTACGACCGCAATATATCTTGGCTTCTTAATGGTCGCCCGGGTTACCAGTCGACCGTTAGTGAGCTTAGGCTACACGTCTCCTTAAAGGTCGCTCGTGTTATTGAATTGTCGTGACATCGCTCGACAACTGTTTATTGCCATCGACACATGCGATCGCTATATTACGATCGCAATATATCTCGGCTTCTTAATGGTCGCCCGGGTTACCAGTCGACCGTTGGTGAGCTTAGGCATCCTATGATACATGCCCCCCGAGTCTGAGTAAACGACCGTCGGTTTGGCGTGCGAGGTTACTACAGGACGTCGAGTATACAAGTTATTGGGCCAGTGCTACGCAGCGTTTTGGCAGAAAAAGTTTTTAGGGTAAGTGCTACGCACCTTTTTGGCGGAGAAAAAGTTAGAGTTTCCCGCTTCTGGGGGAAGCGAAAAGACATGAAATTAGAGCCGTTGGATCGAGTTAATCTTACGGCGTATGATGCTGTGGCACTCTTGGCTTCTTTAACACGAAGGGGAAGGTGGAAAGGTGTGATACGTTTTACCCTAATCAAAAAGCATTCTCTTCCTTCTGGCGATAGTTCTTGCTTGGCTTATCAGTCGATTCTGCTTCCATACGAACTTGCCAGGTAAATCCCTAATATTTTCTGTGTTCTAGTGTGGTTTTTTACCGATAATGGAAGAAAAGGGGCAGAATGCCCATGTTGGCGCATCGGGATCGTCATCTTTGACGGAACATCATGAAATCACCACCATTCTGAGCGGTGAGAGTGCTTTCTGTTACGGAGGCGTGGTGAGTGAAGGTCTTGAAGTTTTTGCTGAGCCCACGACTAGGGGTGGTGGTTATGACTGGGCTTCGCGTGAAGCAAGTGAACTCCGTAGTGTGTTTAGAAGTAAAGTAGTGCTAGCAGATTGGGTAGAAAACAGTTGTATTTTGAGAACCCTAGATTATAGGTCGTGTGTTAAGTTGGTGGCCTGTCGTGAGGATGAGAGAGTTTTTCATGGAAGAGAAAATGCCACCAACGATTTTTTCTACTGCTACTCTCCACCGTTTTACGATCTGTATCTGCGATTGCTGTTGACGACCTTTCAAATGGCAGTACTAAAAACCATAAACGTGGCCCCTACGCAATTGCATCCCAATAGTTGGGGGTATATGTAGGCGTTCGCTGTCGTCTGCCAAGCCTTGGCGATTAAGCCTACTGTGGCATTGTTTTTGCGTTTCTTTAGGTGTCGCCCGGTTGCTAAGAGGGGTTGGGTATCCTTAATTTCGGAACCGGGTGATGCTCTCCTAGAGCTCTATTTGCAGTCGTATAGGGGTTTTAAAGAAAAATTTTTTAAAGTGTCGATCCTTGAGTCAGGACGGGTGAACTTTTTTGATGAGGATGGAAATCTGAAGTTTCCTCTATATTGGACACTGGATCCATTGAAGTTCACTTCGTGGGACGAGGATAAGATGACGATCGAAGAGTTGGAGGCCTTGAATGTGTTGACGGCATTGCCACGCCCCTTTTCTTCCCGTCGGCTCATAAATTGTCTTGAGCATGATGATTTCGGCTCGAGGGTATTCGGTATGTTTTTCTTATTGTTGTTTGTGTATGCTATTGGATTGTTGTTGACTGTGTTGGAGGGATTCTATGTTTGGCAGAGATAATGGGGAGAAAAGGGTCAGTCCACAATTGGTTTCATGCTTTCGACACTGGCAACGACACTGGCAAGGCGAGTGCTGGGCGTTCAGGACCCTCTTCCAAACCCGTTCAAGTCCTCCCGAGCGTGCGGGTGGTGTCGTCTGACGAAGTAGTGGCTGTTGAGGAGCAGCCATTGGTAAGGAAACGGAAAGGCAAAACGGTCGACGCCACTGGAGGCGTGTCAAAAAGAATGAAGGAGACTGCCGAGGAGACAGATCGTCCCCTTCCGAAGGGCCTGTGGGATCCTTCTTTCAACTTGAGTCATAAAATGGATTTTAATTTGGATGATGCCGAGAAGAAGGTGGTGGAGAGCATGACCGAGCAGCAGATGGCCGACGACTTGCTAGAGATGGCGAGTCGAACCGCTATGGCGGCTTGGCACATGGCATACGCTTCTGATAGAGGCGTCCTGAGGGCTGAGTTGGAGAAGTTGCGGACGCAACTGAAAGAGATAACGGACGCACATGCCGCCTGTGAACAAAGGCAAAGGCAATCAGAACAGTTGTTACGTGAAGGGCAGGCATTACTTAACTCTACTCGGGCAACTAGCTTTGCCTTGAAGAAAGAGAAGGATGAGCTACGACTAGCACACGATCAGATGGCATCCGAATTGGCGCAACTAAGAAAGACTGTAGTTGCGTTAACTCAAGAAAGAGATGGCGCGATTAAGGAGAGGGATGAATTGAATGCCGCGGCCGCTGAAAATCGAGAGGAAAGAGAAGAAATGCGCGAAGCGATAATGGTGGAGCATACGAGAGGCTTTAATAAAGCGTTGAGACAGGTCGCACATCTTCTCCAAGTGTCGACCGAGGGAGTGGCATTTGACGTGCGCAAAGATGTATATGAGGGTCAGATGCGGCCTCTAGCGGAGGTTTCGGAAGACGCTTTCCTGGAAGCTGAAGATGATGTCGAGGATGCGACGATCGCTACGGAAGGTCCTCATGAAGTGGCCGCTGAGGAGGAGTCAAGTGTCGGGGCGGCGGAAGAAGCTGTTGCCGAATCTCCAAATATTGTAATAGATTAAGTTTTTTGAATTTTGATGTAATGATGAACTTGGTTTTTGTTTTGGCATGAATTTGCGATGACTTTTGAATATTTGTGAAGATGAAATAGTTTTCACCTTATGATGTGTTGAACGATCGTCTAGATCAGATGTGCTGGTAGTTTTTTATGAACGATCATCTTAGATGAAGATCGACTAGGGGAGTAATGCCCCGAATTTAACTGGGTGTTCAAGGGAGAACATCTGTCAGAGGGAGTGTATCCCGAATGGAACTGGGTGTTCGAGAGAGAACATCTACCAGAGGGAGTGTATCCCAAACGTAACTGGGTGTTCGAGAGAGAACATTTACCAGAGGGAGTGTATCCCAAACGTAACTAGGTGTTCGAGAGAGAACATCTACCAGGGAGAGTGGATCCCAAACGTAACTTGGTGTTCGAGAGAGAACATCTACCAGAGGGAGTGGATCCCGAGTGTAGTTGGGTGTTCTGATTCGTGAAGGTGCGGACGCTCGCTTGTGAACGTATATCCGGTCGAGTACCTGTGTCTATTTGGCTGCTTGTGGACGACCGTGTCATATGTCGAGTGAATCCGAAAAGAGTTTGACCCTGGGACTCAACATTTGAGAACAATATAAATGGAGAATATATAAATTATCTGAAAAATGATGTGTTCTGAACATAAATGAACTTTAACTAAAATAATATTTGAGGTGAGTAGCGTTCCATGTGTTGGGGATGGGTTGTCCAGTGAGGAGCTGGAGGCGGTACGCTCCATTCATGAGATCCTCCACGACGCGAAACGGTCCTTCCCAGTTAGCTGCTAACTTGCCGTGAGCTTTATTCTTCCTGGCTTCTCCGCGTTTCTGTCACACAAGGTCGCCAGTTTTGAACGCTCGGGGCTTGACCTTGGTGTTATAACGACGGGAGAGCATTCTTTTCTGTGCTTCTGCACGGATTGTGGCTACCTCTCGACGCTCGGGCAGGGTGTCGAGATTAATATGTAACTGTTCATTGTTAAGGGTCATATTGGTGATGCTGCGTCTTAGGGAGGGCTCCCTGACTTCAACTAGGAGCATGGCATCGGTGTCGTACGTTAAATTGAACGGAGTGTCCCCGGTGGATCCGTGTGGGGTGCATCTGTACGTCCATAGGACTTCGGGTAGTTCCTCCACCCATAAACCTTTAGCCTCACCGAGTCGCTTTTTTAACTCTGTGAGGAGAGCCTTGTTCGCGGCTTCAGCTTGTCCGTTAGTTTGTGGATGTTCGACCGAGTTGGTCGCATGTTGGATCCCCAGATTTCTTAGAAAATCCTCTAATTTCTTCTCAATGAACTGTCGGCCGTTGTTGGTGATGATTTTCTGAGGCAAACCGAACCGGCATATTAACTGCCAGATGAATTTTTGTACTCGCTGGGCGCTGATAATAGAAAGTGGCTCGGCTTCAATCCGCTTAGTGAAATAGTCGACTGCCACTAGGAGATATTTGTTTTGCGCCTTCGCTAGCGGTAGAGGGTCGACGATGTCGATTCCCCATTGAGCGAATGACCATGGGGAGATGATACCATGCAATTCTTCGGGAGGGACGTGGAAGTCATGACCGTGTGCTTGACAAGAGAGACATTTTTTGACGAACGTCTCACAGTCTCGGTCGAGTGTCGGCCAATAATATCCTGCGCGAAGGACGCGCGCCCGGAGGACACGTTTGCCCGAATGAAAACCGCAGATCCCGGTATGTAGTTTGCGTAAGACGTAGTCAGCCTCATCCGCCGATATACACTTCAACAAAGGTGCGCTGTGGCCGCGCCTGTATAGGTCATCGCCTATATATAGGAAACGTGCGATACGTTTTGAGTCGCTCGCGGTGATCTTTTCCCCCTGTTCTTTTTTCTTCATCAAGTCCCTTATAAGTTGTCTCCAATCCGTCTCCTGCTGTGAAACGTCGGTGGCGAAAGTTTCCACGACTGGATGATCGAGTGTCATCTTGATGATTGAAGACAACTGCGCGCGTTCTTTGGAATGAGTTAATTTGGACAAGAGATCTGCTCTGGAATTTTGCTCCCTGGGGACATGGATAATGCTAACCTCGACAAAATCTTGGAGGAGGGTGCTAGCTTTGTGAAAGTAGCGCAGCAACTAATTATCCTTGACTTGATATGTCCCGTTCATATGCCCGACCACTAATTGTGAATCCATCCTGCATTCTAATCGAGCGATCGTGAGTTCTTTGGCCAGGGTGAGACCGACTATCAGAGCTTCATATTCCGCCTGGTTGTTGTTGGTCGAAAACCTGAACGTGATGGCTTGCTCGATGATTAAACCATTTGGTCCCTCTAGCACGATACCAGCTCCTCCTCCTCTCTTGTCTGAGGATCCATCCACATTAAGGAACCACGTTGGTTCAGAGTTATCGGGCGTGGGTGTTAACTCAGCTGCAAAATCTGCTAGGTGCTGACCCTTAACGGACCCCCGAGGTTCATAACGGAGTCCAAACTCAGAAAGTTCCTTTGACCATGAGACCATCTTCCCGCCAGGTCGGGCTTCCGGAGGATCTTGGCAATCGGGTGATTAGTTCGAACAACCACCTGATGGCTCTGGAAATATGGTCGAAGTCGACGGGATGCGATGAGCAGGGCCAATGCGACCTTCTCAATTTGAGTACCGCTCTTCTGCTCCCTGTAGCGTGCGGCTGACGAAATATATCAGCTTAAGAGTGGGGGTCTCTTGTATCAAAGCAGCACTTACAGCATGGTGTGATGCTGCGATGTAGAGTTGCAAGTCGAACCCCGCGACCGGTCGCGCCATGATCGGAGGGCTGGTGAGAATGTGTTTAACAGCACAAAAAGCTGCTTCACAAGCGTCATCCCAGTGTTGTGTAGTGCCCTTCTTCATGTTTTTCAGGATGGGCTTGACGTGCTCGGCTAATTTGGGGATGAAACGGGATAACGCTGTGAGTCGACCGACCAGGCATTGTATTTCTTTTAGGGTCTTTGGACATGGCATTTCGAGCACGGCGTTACATTTGTCTGGGTTGGCTTCGATGCCTCTGCAGGTGAGCATGAACCCCAGAAATTTACCCGCTGGGACTCCGAAGGTGCACTTGGAGGGGTTAAGGCGCATGTTGTAGTGTCGGATTTGGTGGAAAACTTCTGCCAAGTCCTTGAGATGCTGCTCCACAGATTGGCTTCGGATAACCATGTCATCTATGTAGACATCCATGCATCTGCCGATTTGGTGGTGAAAAACTTTGTCCATAAGGCGCTGGTAGGTAGCGCCCGCATTTTTAAGGTCGAACGACATTACCTCATAGCAATAATTAGCTTGGTCGGTAATGAAAGCTGTTATGCTCTGATCGGGCTCGTACATGGGGATTTGATTATATCCCGAGTACGCATCAAGAAAACTAAGCACAGTATGCCCTGAAGCGTCGTCCACCAATCGATCAATGCTCGGTAAAGGGTATGAATCCTTAGGGCATGCTTTGTTGAGGTCGGTGAAGTCCACGCACATTCTCCACTGGCCGTTGGATTTCTTGACCATGACCACGTTCGACAACCACGTGGTGTAAGTTATCTCTCTGATAAACCGAGCGGTCATCAGTTTGGTGACCTCTGCCTGGATGGCTGTGCGCTTTTCCTCCCCAAATCATCGTTTCTTCTGCGCAACCGAGCGCGCCTCCCGGAAGATCGACATTTTATGGGCCATGACGCCCGGATGGATCCCAGGCATGTCGGCGGCCACCCACGCAAATAAGTCAGCATTGGTACGTAGTATTTGCGTCATATCGCGTTCGTCATGTGGTGCTAAACTCCCACCGATGGTCGTGGTTTTGGATGCGTCCGTCCCTAGTTGAAATGTTTTGACGTCGCCTTGGGGATGAAGACGTTCGTCTATGTTGGTCCTGGGATCCAAATCAATCGCCACTGTTTCGGCTCCTCTTGCCCTCCTAGATGGTATAAAAGGGGTGACCTTTAAACCGGCGACATAGCACTGTCGAGCCGTTCGCTGATCAGCCCTTACGGTACATATAGTCCCTCGTTCCATGGGGAATTTCATGGTTAGATGAGGGGTGGATACGATGGCTCCAAAAGCGTTCAATCAAGGTCGGCCTAACAAAGCATTATACGAGGTGTTTGCCTCTACCAGTAAGAACCTGACTCTAAGCTCGGGCGCATCCCTGCCTGTTCCGAGTCGAGTCCATAGGTCTAGGTATCCCCGAGTGTCGACTCGCTCCCCAGCGAAGCCGACAATTTTCTCATTAAAAGGGGCTATCAGGTCCTCGGACAAATCCATTTTTTCGAAGGTTGTCCAGTACAAAATGTTGACTGAACTGCCCTGATCAACGAGGACTTTGCTTACGTCGTAGCGGGCTATTTCGGCTGTGATGACCATGGGATCATCGTGATCAGGGTCGGGAGCGTAGAAATCGTCGTCAGTAAATGTAATGTCGGGTATGGATCGAGGTTGTCGATCTACCATGTGTACCGACTTCAAGTGTCTCAAATGTCGTTTCCGGGCGGATGCTGACGATCCTCCCCCTGCGAAGCCGCCGGATATGGTATCGATTCGCCCCCGGACTGATCTCTCCCTTTCTGAGCGTCGAGGTTGGCTTCGGGACCGGCGTCTTCGTCGGTCGTCTCTTGGAGGCGATCGTTCTAGGCTTCGTCAGGAAGATGCCTTCCGGTTGGGAATTGCTGCGATGTGAGATGCTCTCTCCTTTACATAATTTTGGAGGTAGCCGGCGCGGATGAGTCTTTCCAACTCATCTTTCACCATGTTGCATTCTTCTGTATCATGCCCATGGTTCATATGAAATCGACAGGCTTTACTGCCGTCAGCGTTCTTTGGAGTAGTCCTTTGTCGAACGGTCAGGAGTTCAGCATGCAAAGCCTCTTCGAGCACCTTTGCCCTGGGTGCGTTGAGTGACGTATAACGCTCGTACTTGGGCGTCCATCCCGACTCTTTTCGAGGGGGTCGATCACTTTTATGGTCGTTAGACGACCGTTTTATGTCCTTCCTATGATTATTGGTCGGACTTTCCTGTTGTTTTTTCCGAGAGTTCCTGAGGTCCTCTATGCGAATAAACTTCGCGATCGTTGCCTGGAGCTCCTACATGGATTTGGGAGGATCTGCGTATAGCTGTTCAACGAAATACCCTGGACGTAAGCAGGAAGGTAGGTTACTGATTATGAAAGTGTGATTTACGTTCCTCACACGTCGGGCCGTCTCGTTGTACCGCTGCATAAAGGCTTTCAGGGTTTCATCTTTCCCCTGCTTGGTGTTGACAAGCTCAGCGGGGGTCATTTATGGCCTCCGGTTGGTAGCATATTGTTTACGAAATAGAGCTTCTACGGTGGCGAAGCAATCAACCAAATTTTGAGGGAGGGTGTGATACCACTCCAGTGCCTCATCTTTCAGAGATAACGAAAAAGCGCAGCATATGACGGGATCATTATCCGTGTAGAATGCCATGGCATCTATGAAGTTGCGAAGGTGATTGTCGGGATTCGCTGAACTGTCATACCGTTCTAATACCGGAGGGGGCTTTTCTGGCATATGGGCTTGCATGATGGCTTCCGTAAAGGGAAGCAAGTTAGTAAGCCGTATAGAGGTGGGTCCCCTCCTTCCCTCTCCGGCTGGTTCAGAGGGTCCTCCATGGTGGCTGCCTTCATTATCGTCCTGGTGGTTGGAGGCCGATATTTCAGGCGGGGGACGTGGCGTTCTCAACGCCGCTATTTCTTCGTGTTGTTTACGTTGAATTTCCTACTGCTCCCGTATGGTTTGAGCCTATGCTTCGATTTGCGCCTGCAGTTGCCTGATTAGATCTAAAGTGTTGTTGTCTCCCATAGCTCTTGTGGTCTTTTTTGGGGATATCAAATCTCGGTCCCACGGTGGGCGCCACGGGTTATTCTATAACACCTTTCAGATATACTTTTACTAAAATATAAAGAAAAAAAATGTAGTTTTTAAAATATTTATTTTTCCCGAAAATAAGAAAATATTATCCAAAAACAAAATTATTTTTTTAATTTTTTGGGTCATAAATTAATCTTGCTATTACGTATTTCTATTCATGATAAACAAAATTATGTAATTCTAAGTGAAAAACTAATTGAAAATATCTTTTATTTTTTTTAAGTGAATTCAATAATGACTGCCATCGCTTCTACGCATTTTCATTTATAATGAAAAATTAAGTAAGGATCACATTGTTTTTTATGAGGAATTGTTCGGTTGAAAATATTGGTATTTCTAATTTTGAAAAAATTATATTTTCTATGTTTTTGATTGATTTTTTAGTTTTCAAAACCTTTTGTATATATTTTTTTTTGTATTGTGAATTATTTGAAAAAGAAATAAGGCCTGGTATTAGGACGACGTATATGGTCACCCAAGTATTGATACCTTTATTTTGGCAAATATGAGATTACAGACTCTTGGGTATCCAAGTGTGAGTCCAAGTCCCACATTGGATAGAATTGAGAAAGTAGAGCAATATATAAAGATGAAAAACCCATTAACCTATTGTCTTAAGATTTTGGGTAAAGAGTGGTGTCGATCCCTTATATAGTTGGCTCAGATGTTATTGGTGTTCGTGTAACCCACATGGGAACCTCCTCCTCAATAGACCCAATAGTGGTATCAGAACCAACCCACATTGGAAGACAACCATGCAAAGTGTCTATTCAGTAACCACACAAGCATCCAAAAAATGTAACGATGAAAGATAATTTTTTCTTATCTTTTTATTTTTTAGATATTTTAATATTTTTTTCTTTTAAATTAGTATTATATTATTGTTGATTCTCGTTTATTATTTTATTATTTATTTATTATCAATGCAAGCGAATGACAACATATATGCAATTTCTATTCTCGTTTCTTCTCTTCATGCGGTCTTCTTTATATGGACAATTTCGAAAAAGATTTGTTACTCAGAAGTATTGACTTTGATGTAGGTGTTATAGCCTTTGTACTAAGTCAGATGCTACTTTGCTTTTGCAAAGGCAACTATGTTGCTTGTATGGATTGACCAGACATAAAGCATTGAAGAAGCATTCCTATAATGTCTTCATATCTCTTAACCTTCAACACATAACTTTTGAATAAAGCATTTGTCTTTTATGTATCTGCATAAATAAAAAGAAATAACACATCAAACAAAAGAGTATTATTCGTACATTTGAATTTAAAACATTAGACGTTCATTATAGCCTTTAGCAAGGTCCATGTACTATAGCGTTTATGCTAGTCTATTTATCAAATGGTTGCATTTAGAGTAATCTATTGCATTCATGCTAGACTCTTCTCTTTAACGTTTAGGATAGACATTGCATTTAGGATATTGTTTAACATATATGTTAGTGCGTTAATCTATACGATCATTTTTATAAACACTATTTTGTTAACACTAGTGTAGAAATCACATTTTATGATGTACAAAAATGACCTATTATGATGTAGTTGCTAGGGACATAGTTTTGAGTGATATAGTAAGTATGTGTAGGGTTGGGCAAAAATAACCTGTACTATACTATAGTTAACTATACTATATTATACTTAAAAAAAACTAATCCACTTTTACTAAAAGTTCAGTATACTATTTTATGGTTTAGTTTTTAAAAACTGAACTTATAACAGTTTCGGTTCAGTTAACTGTGAGAACTGTATATACTCTTTTCTCTTTTCTAGTTCCCGTTCAACTTCTCCGTTGCTAAGAAAACGTTATTTAATAATAAAATATAATAAAAGAAACCGTTCAAATAAAAAATTAATAATGAATTTTTTAAGACAAAATTTTTTTATCACAAATTTTTATATTTTTTTTATCAATAAACATATATTACTTTTTAAATAATATTATTTTAAGTAATAAAAGTAAAATATATTTTTTAAAATTTAATTTTATTAAATGATTAAGTAATAGAAATCATAAAAGAAAAAAAAGACTATATAAAAAAAATAATACTTTAAATATATTATATTCTTTAACATATTATTAAATATGTAAAAATATGTTAAAAAAACTTTTAATGATATTAAAATATGTGTAAGCGCACACACTAAAATAACTATTTATTTTAAAAATCATCTTACTTTAAAATAATTATCAATATTATTATTTTAAAAATCATCTTACTTTAAAATAAATATCAATATGTGTAAGCGCACACACTAAAATCATCTTACTTTAAATATATTTTTAACGTTAAATTTTATTAAATGACTATATAATGAAATATCATAAAAAAATAGTAATGTAGCAAAAATAATTAATATTATAGAAATATCAAATGACAAAAAAATTAACAAACGTTTATTAAGAGTAATTTTTCTAGTATCATCATTTATTATATTATAATAATTAATAAATATTAGTTTAATTTTTACATAATAAAATATAAATAATAAATAATTGATTAATAAAACAATTTTACGAGGCAACAAAATAAATATAAATAAAAAGACAAGGAGGAGTGTTAAAATTATGTTTTTGTAACTGCCTTAATTTATTTCAATTTATTAGATAACACTCAGTTAATAAGTGGAGCAAGTCAGTTTTGTATCCACGTTTTACTAAAATCTTGGTTAGTGGGTGCTTGGGTGCTTTCCATTTTACTAGAATTATTATAAACATATGTTGAATAAGTTAAGTTCCTATCTTCATTCTTAAAAGTATCCACTGTGTTCTTTTTTTTCTCCTCTGTTACTTTATTTTTCTTCTATACGCCCAACAATATCATTCTCTTGCATAATGTTTCCTCTGCCCTCTAGTATAATGTGGTTGATGTGCTATTAGGATTAAAAATAAACCTATCAACGTGAATATTATCCAAAATCCTTCCTATTTTGATGGAGCACTTGCATGATAGGATAGAAATATGCATATTGGTAATGCAACATTTTTTAAATTCAATGTGTGGATAAGTATATTTAAACATTCGTTCCATCTTCATACTAGACTCTTCTCTTTAATGTAATCTATTGCATTCATGCTAGACTCTTCTCTTTAATGTTTAGGATAGACATCGCATTTAAGATATTGTTTAACATACTCGTTGCACTTAGTATGTTATTCTATACGATCATTTTTATAAACACTATTTTGTTAACACTGGTGCAGAAATAACATTTTATGAAGTACAAAAGTTACATATTATGACGTAGTTACTGGTGACATAGTTCTGGGTGATATAGTAAGTATGCACATATTATGACATAGCAGAAATTTACGTCATAATAGCTCATATTATGACGTAGTTTCTGTAATCAATCATAATATACGTAATTTATTATGATAAATTTTCATTTGTCCCTTATAATATGGCGAAACATATTATGACATAGATGTATTTATATGTTAAAATATGTGATGTATTATGACATAAATATTGTTAACAATCATAATATGTTGAATGTATTATGACATACATGGTTTAGTATGTCATAATATGTCTTTTTTATAAAAAAAAAATTGATTATTACAATTGACATACAATGAAATTATAATAACGTATTATTCTCTCATCCAATCAATTTATAATCAATATAGCCTCAAATGAACAAATTCAATTGAACTAACAAAATATAATTCATTTCAAATATTAGATTGTCTAATAATATTTAATACATCATTTATACATAAAACTATATATTAAATTAACGTACATACACTACTGAATTGAAATCAAGTTTCTACTAACACTTAAAATAAAAAAAATTAAGTTTTTTTCTAATGTCTTCCATATCTGCAACTTTCATGAAAGATAAATCATTAAAGATCTACGAATAAAATAATAATAATACCTTTGATAAACATTTATGAAGAACGTTTTCGAAATCATATATAGACCAAATAAATTATAATACCTTTGATAAACATACTCTACATCATTCGCGCTTAATTCTAGTAAAGGTTTGTATTAAGAACCTCTGTCAATCCTATGGAGAATGAATAACTCCTAACACTCTGCAGATAAATAAAATATAAAAAAAAATTCTAAAACAGATGACACCATAATAAATAAAAACAAAATCTTATTCGATTCAGGTCAGCCTGTGATGAAGAAAAAAGATTCTTCAAATTTTCAACAATTATAAGAAAAATACATACAAAGTTTCAATAAAAATATTGGATGATAAACAATGTGATTTGAAATTATTAGAAATGAACTGAAACTAGCTCAATTCAAGAAGCTAACTTAAGCGAACCGGAAATCCCAAATAAATACATGGTCGGTCAGGTTTGGTGTTAGAGTTATTAAAAGTCATCCATGAGTCTTTGACAAATTAAGATTTTGGGTAAATGGTCCCCATAGAGGAAGGAAAGACAAGCATACACCAATAAATGAAATTAATACAGTTGCAAAATAGAAGTGAAAAGAAAATGACTAAAACGAAACCAAAAAGCAAGATAAGAATAAAAGTTGAAGAAGAAAAAAAAAATAGTTACAGTACCAACCTCCCGAAAATTCCACAATTGATTATGCAAGCAGGTCCAAAAGGGCTTTGTTGCATTCAACATTAAGCAGACAGATTGTATTATTAGTTTATTTGACAGAAGAAGAAAATTCAGGTCAGAAGGCAAAGGTGATAGGTAAAGGTCCAAGGATATTGCTCAACAAATACACAACAATAGGATTTAATCCCAGAGCATGGAAGGGATCTGCCAATCCCAAAACTGAAATGACAGAACAGTCACTATTTTAATTATATTATAAATGAAATAAAATTTTATATTCTTTCAGCTGATTACTACATATTTCATTTCAACTAAAACAACTTATGGTAAATGAACATTAAAGATTACAAAACTAAACCAAAAATCAACATATTTTGCAGCTAGTTGAGTATAAATATTGCAATATCAGTGAAATTAAAATTGCACAATCAAATTGCTCAAAAATCACTGTTGAAGTATGAATAAGAAAATGGAGCAGAAACTATCTTTGGTTTTCTACTTTGGGTGCTTGCTACGCCATTTTGTCCAATGCCAGCCACTTGTTTGGGTATGTTGTCATCATATAATATATTTTACTTTTTTTTTTTTGAAAAATTACAAAATAATTTTTTAATTCTAATCATATTTTATATGCATAATTTCAGTAGTGGCTTGGTCGTCTAAGCAAGACACCCCTTCCCACAACAAGAACTTGAACAAGTGGAGAAAATGACACCGCATGGTCGAGAACGCGAGAGATGCGGAATGCGAAACAAAGGACAAATGGTGAAATGGAAGAAACTGCGAAACCCTTCTTTCTTCCGAAATTGTCCTCTACGTCATATTTCAATTTTTTTAAATTTATTTGAAATGCACCAATGAAACGCTGTTGTTAAAATGTTATCACCAATTGGTTGGTTGTTAAAGAAGCCTTATCGTATTTTGCCTCTGTCTAACTGTGGAAGACGTTCGTGTCGTTTCGTAGAAGAAAAATAGTTAATACTTCATAGTCTTCCTCCTCTTTCAATACTATATGCTAAAAGATAGTAGCAAGTGGCATTCGTTATTTAGTTGTTGTCGAATCCATTCATCAACACAGTTGACTTCGAAACACTGTTTTGCCTTCCCATCTCATCTCCGCCGTTTGCATTTCAGACAACTATGGCCGAATCATTTATCTTCAGCATTGCAGAGTCACTCATAGCAAATCTTACTTCTCGTACTTTTCAAGAAGCTTCTCGATTGGTGGGTTTATACGACGATCTTCAAGACCTTACCAACACTCTCTCTTTAGTCAAGGACGTTTTGTTAGATGCTCAGCAAAAGCAGGAACACAACCATGAGCTCCGTCGATGGCTCTCTCAACTCAAAACTGTCTTCTCCGATGCCGAAGATGTTTTGGATGAATTTGAGTGCCAAACACTCCGAAAGAAAGTGGTCAAAGCTCATGGTAGCACCAAAGACAAGGTCAGTCACTTCTTCTCAAGTTCTAATCCACTTGTTTTTCGTTACAAAATGGCTCAACAAATTAAAGATATCAACAACAGACTAGACAAGGTTGCAGCTAATAAGCGTAAGTTTAGTCTTCAAATGAGTGATGTTGACACACGTGTTGTTCATCGGAGAGATATGACACACTCTCGTGTGAGTGATTCAGATGTGATAGGAAGGAAACACGATAAAGAAAAGATCATAGAGCTTTTGATGCAGCAGAATCCTGATGATGATGATGATACAAGTCTCTCTGTTATCCCCATTGTGGGGATTGGAGGCTTGGGAAAAACTACACTTGCAAAGTTTGTGTTCAATGATAAGAAGATCCAGGAGTGCTTTCCATTGAAGATGTGGGTGTGTGTTTCTGATGACTTTGACATTAAACAACTGATTATCAAAATCATCAATTCCGTGAATGATTCAGAATCTGATCATGCTCCTATTCACCAAATGAATTTGAACATGTTAGATCTGGAACAACTGCAAAATCAACTCAAAAACAAACTTTCCGGTCAAAAGTTCTTACTCGTATTGGACGACGTATGGAACGAAGACCGTGTTAAATGGTATGAGTTGAGGGATTTAATCCAAGTAAGTGCAGCAGGAAGTAAAATCCTTGTGACTACACGAAGTCGTTCAATTGCTTCCATGATGGGCACAATTCCCTCTCATATTTTAGAAGGTCTTTCTGAGGAGGATTCAATTTCTGTGTTAGTCAAATGGGCATTTAAAGAAGGAGAAGAGGAAAAATATCCTCACTTAGTAAATATTGGGAGAGAAATTGTGAAAAAATGCGGAGGGGTTCCTTTGGCAGTGAGAACATTAGGCAGTTTACTATTCTCAAAATTTGAGGCCAATGAATGGGAATATGTGAGTCAAAATGAAATCTGGATTTTGCCTCAGAAAAAGGATGACATTTTACCTGCCCTTAAATTGAGTTATGATCTCATGCCCTCCTATTTGAGGCAATGTTTTGCATTGTTTTCCCTTTACCCAAAAGATTATGAATATATTAGTTATGAAATAATTTGGCTTTGGGGGGCACTTGGACTCATCGCATTACCAAAAACGGATAGAAAACGTGAAGATGTAGCCAATCAATATTTGCATGAACTTCTGTCAAGATCCTTTCTTCAAGATTTTCAAAACTTCGGCACTGTGTATAAATTCAGAATACATGATTTGGTGCATGATCTCGCCCTATTTGTTGCTATGGATGAGTGTCTACATATCAATTCCAACATTCAAAATATTCCTGATAATATTCGGCATCTGTCTTTTGCCGAAAGGGGTTTGTTTAGCAATTTAGTCACCAAAAAATCAACAGCTGTGAGAACCGTCCTGTTTCCAAATGAGGTAGCAGCTGCCAACGGTAAAGCTATACTAAAGACTTGTCTGGAAAAGTTCAAATGCTTGCGTGTTTTGGATTTGAGTGGTGCAACATTTGAGACTTTGCCTCGTAAAATTAGCAAGTTGAAACATCTGAGATATCTGGACATTAGCAAAAATCCTAACATTAAGAGACTCCCCGACTCTATTTGCAAGCTCCAATGTTTGGAAGTGTTGAACCTTGGAGGATGCGTGGAGTTGGAAGCATTGCCCAAAGGATTAAGAAAACTTATCAGTCTTTATTGTTTTGAGTTTTCCATAAAGCAAACTGTTTTGCCTTTGAATGAAATCGCCAACTTGGGGTCGCTTGAATTATTGACTGTTGGATCATGCCATAATGTGGAATCCGTATTTGGAGGGATGAAATTTCCTACTCTTAAAACTTTGATAGTTCAAGACTGTCAGAGTCTTAAGTTTCTGCTGCTGGAGTGTAAAAATTTTCCTCAATTAGAAACATTGTATGTTGTAGAGTGCAGTAATTTGGATTTGGAACTGTGGAAGGGAGATCATGAAGAACAAAGCCCCAAGCTGAAGTTAAAATTTGTTATATTTTCAACTTTATCACAACTAGTGACCTTACCTAAATGGTTTGAGGAAGTTGTCAACTCCTTACAGTGTTTGATTGTTGTGGATTGCCACAATTTTGAATCATTTCCAGACTGGCTGCCAGTTCTGACTGATATGAAAACTCTTGCTATAAAAAATTGTCCAAAGTTGGTTGCGCTCCCGGATAACATTCATCTCTTCACCACCCTTGAATATTTGACGATTGTAGATTGTGCAGCTGACTTACATAAAAAGTATGAGCCGCATGTTGGAGAGTTTTGGCCCAAAATATCACACATATCGACAATATTGACATGGATGAACCAGAAGATTTAGATGAAGAGTTTTTGCCAAAAATATCACACATCAACAATATTTTCATGGATGAACCAGAAGATATATTTGAAGAGTAAGACTTTGTCCAAAGTCCCTTGTTTTCTTTATTTATTCTTTTATTAAGATGTTTTCCATAATGTTGATTTCTTGTTATGGTTTTTCATTTTGTCTTTGTGAAAATTAATTGTAACTTTTAGTTAAGACAATTCAATTTAGAAGAGGTGGTTGTGTAACAGTGCTACTTTTTTGTATTGACTGCTATTTAGAAAAAAAATCCACACAGTTACTTTGCATCTTTTACTTTTCATGATTTATCGGTTAATGATAAATACATTACAAACAATCCTGTAAATTGTAAAGATTATTTAATCGTTTTTAATGGCCACTATATACTATTGATATAATTTAAAAAAATGTGATATATAGTGATTTAAGACGAACTATCACAACATTCATCATTTTATACAATATATATAAAATAGTTAAATAACTTAAATTAAAACTGACATAATTTTTCTATTAGAAAACAAATCCAACAAAAATAACAGCACATAAAAACATGATTATTTTCTTTATATCAGGATAATTACAATTGTCACTATTATAATTACATTAAATAAAATATTTTATTATCAATTGTCTTGTCGTAATTCAGATATTTTATTATTTATAATTATCCCCTTATACTTTTAATTTCGTAATTTAATAAAATACACTTTTAGTAATAACAGATAAAAAAGCATATCAAAATAAGAGTGAATACACACAAAAAATAACCAACATATTTTTTTCATTAATTGGTTTATCATTACAAAAAGTATATTAGACAATTACATCAATATAACAAAAAGTTTTTAAATATCCAAAAATATAGAATATTCTACAAATTCTGATATCATAACAAATATTAATAGATTTATAGTTCCTCACTTCTAACCTCTTCAACTTCATCATCAAGTGGGGCACCCTTGTTAAACTCAAATCCTCCCATCCCACGCTTTTTTTTCAATAAACCATCTCATTTTAAGCTTATCCAAACACATTTCAATACTATAATGACATTGGGTGTCGCAATTGCAACGGGGATGACGACCGAAAATTAAATAGTTAAAAAACAAGATTGTTACGGTAGTCTATTATGAAAAACAATGAAAAAACCATACAGATAAAGAAAATCACAAAATTTTGGATTCGGAGCCACTTAAGTGTAGGAAATATATTAAAACTTTATAACACAAACGATATCTTTACTAAAATATATAAAAATGACGTGGTTTCCAAAATATTCATTTTTCTCCAAAAATAATTATCGTTGATTATAATTTTCAATGAAGAGTACTCCTTTGAAACCAATGACAAATAAAAAAGCGTTAACACCCAATTATTTTAAGGGAAATCAATTAAAAACAACATGAATATTTAATTCCATCAAATATAATCTTTTAACCACTTAATTCTATCTCTTTTAGCCGAAAAGATAGCCTATCCAACCAAACACACTTTATTTTGAATATGGTAGGGTATAGATTCAGAACTAAAATAAATTCCAAGGTAAGGCACAAAAATATATTTTGTAAACATTTAACAAAGTATATTTTACACTACAAAAATGCACCAGTAAGCACTATAGTTCAACAAATATATTTGTATCACAAACCAAACGGTCAAAACTCTGCTCAAATGCAGCTGCTAATAATGAGAGGCTCTCCATCATCATCTTGCTCGGTATCAGATAACATCGTCCCCTTGTAATGCTGGTAACAAGAGCCCATGAAAGGAATTTTAGAGAATTGCATAACAATATTTTCGAATGAATTTTATGAATATTTATGAGAACTATAAGCTGTAAAATTTTGGAACTGTTCTCGAATAAAAAGGCTCCTCAAACAGCTGGTTCTGATAAGCAGAGAGGACCATTGTTGATATATGCCTTCAATCATATCATTCCCAAAACCCTTGTATGTTTTGTCTTGCCTGGAAATTCAGTATAGTATCAAGTCTTTACAAAACTACGTAAAATGACATGCTGCAAAGAACGACAGCATTACTAGGAGAAATCAGCAAAAGCAACCCAGATAATGTCTTCATGTAAAGTAACACGGTTAGGCATTCTTCTCAACACTCATCCAGTTGTTGTATGGTTAGTTTCCCAATAAGAAAATGAGGAAAATAAAACAAAATAAATGTTCTTGATCCAAAAACAAAGAAAAGGAAAACGAGACCATACTTTTCCTATACTTTATACCACCTCGGGATCAGATGCCAATGCATCATAACCATCGTGGTGCTCCTTACTGTTATCTCTTTCAACTGGGATGCACTTGAGGATAGCAGCTATAGGAATGGTAACTGCTCCGATTAACACGCTCAGTACCCAGAATTGCCAGTTTAGAGGCACGGTGCTGGCAAACGTTCCAAGGAATTCAACTATCACCACTTGAAATGCCACAGTGGCGAAAATTATCGACAAAAATATCCAGCTGTCGAACATGCCTCTGAAAACGTTTATCTTTTCAATATCTCTGCTGTTTATCTCATTGAACACCTGAACGTAGAGAGAAAGGAAAAACAACAAGCTAAATAAAGACAAAACAATGTATCATGCCACTTCTTTTGACATGTATGAACTTTTGTTTTAGCATCCATGTTCGGAATTTCTCATGTTTGGAGTCTATAAAGTATAACCAACAATTCGGACATGATGCTTGCAGAGAGTACCTGGCAAAATACAAAGGTGTTGAATATCAGAGTGTTGAGAACTTCTGTTGCATCCGAACCACTAATTCCGAGGAGCCTCTCCCCGTCAAAATTTAGAATCGCAAGGATAATTAATTGGTATATGCTTTGTCCAATGATATTCCTCCACATAGGTTTGGTGATGAAGTTTGCTCCCCTTGCAACAGGAGGTCTTTCCAAAAGACCATCGTTAGGAGGTTCAGTAGCTAGGGCTAATGCACCAAGAGTGTCCATGATCAAGTTCACCCAAAGCAACTGAACAGCTGTGAGTGGAGCAGATCCTGAAAGAAGGAAGACTATCACCGATGTTGCGTGAAAAAGAAGAATATCTAAATAAAAATAAATTTCATTAACAAACAAACCTGTGATACATGCAGAAAAGAAATTGATAACCAGAGCAACAACATTAACTGTCAATTGAAACTGCACAAATTTTTGGATGTTTATGTATACTGAACGTCCCCATTTGACAACATTCAGAATAGTCGTGAAGTTATCATCCAGGATAATGACATCAGCATTTTCTTTTGCAA
The DNA here is from genome assembly GCF_029865625.1 of Vigna umbellata. NCBI lineage: Eukaryota > Viridiplantae > Streptophyta > Magnoliopsida > Fabales > Fabaceae > Vigna > Vigna umbellata. The sequence goes on from NC_142169.1 coordinate 22,126,657, forward strand.
CCTGTAAATGTTATTAATTAACAAGGGCAAAAAGTGCTATTAGGAATCAATTGCAGCAAATTGTCATCAATATAAAAAGGGAAAAAGATACCTCCACGTATGGCATACAATTCTAGGGGAGGACAGATAAGACAGCAAAGGAAAAAAATTATATAAACTATGTAACAGGAATATAAGTTAATAAATTATAACTTAAACATAATGGAGGACAATTGTACAAAACTAAGACTACGCTTAACTGCCACATAGTAAACAAGAGATACAAACCTCAGTTCCTGCTATGCCCATTGCAAGTCCAATGTCTGCCTCACGAAGTGCTGGAGCATCATTAGATCCATCACCAGTAACAGCAACAACATCACCAAACATACTCTTCAAATTGTTTACCAAGTTATACTTGTCGAGCGGTAAGGATCGTGCCATCACCTGTAACCATATCAAGTACAAAAGAAAAGTCAAGCATCTCAAGAGAGGATACAAATCACCAATCCTATCCCTTTCCCCTATCCTCAAGAACTTAATCACAGAATTTGCGATGAGAGAAGAACCTGGATCCTAGGTATGGTATCCATCATTTCCTCGGAAGAAAGGTCACGAAACGTTGGACCTTCTATGGCTACACCACCCTCAGTAAGTATACCGCATTCTTTGGCTATAGCTTCTGCTGTATGTATGTTATCACCAGTAACCATGCGGATAGTTATTCCAGCAGCTTTACAAATTTGAACAGCTTCCTTAACTCCAGGGCGTACAGGATCCTTGATTCCTACTAATGCTATTAGAGTATAGCCACTATCAGGAATGTTGGCTTCCCCATGCATTTCGTTTATATCTTTGAAGGCCAAACAAAGAGTTCTCAAAGCTTCAGAAGCAAAATCATTTATAATACGAAAGACATTATTTGCATGCTCTTCGGGAAGATCAACTACTTCCCCATTGCAATCAATAATTTTGTTACACATCTTTAATATTATTTCTGATGCACCTTTGCAGAATGCTCGGACCCCTCCATCAGGAAGACCCACAAGCACAGACATTTTCTTTCGGACTGAATTGAATGGCTCAACTTTGAGTATCTTGTACATTTTACGCTGCCCATAGGCATCAAAATCAGCACCTAAAAGGCAGCCAAATTCCAATAATGCCGATTCTGTTGGGGTCCCCAATATTGTGTTCTTTCCATCTTTATCCTTAACTACTTCAGCAGAAGTATTTTGAAATATAGCCTGTAAAAGGATGTTTTGAACTCCTTCAGGTGTAGATGTTTTCAGTTCGTCTGCACTCTCGTTACCGGTTATTTGCATTGCTTTTGCACATATCCATGTCTTAGTAACCACCATTCGGTTAGTGGTCAGTGTCCCTGTCTTATCTGTGCAAATGCAACTAGCTGAACCCATAGTCTCACAAGCAGAAAGATGTCTTACAAGTGCCTTGTCATTCATTAATTTTTTCATTGCAAAAGCAAGACTGAGTGTCACAGCCAGTGGCAATCCTTCAGGAACCGCAACAACTATTATGGTTACAGCAATAGCAAAGAAGTCTAGTAACTTCAGTGCATCAGCCGTAGACCAGTTGGCAAACTCACCATTTTGTGCTTTTTCAACCAGAAACCTTATGATCAATACCACAAATGTCAGAATGGCAAATGTCAAACCAATTTTACCAATGATAGTAGCAACTCCGTTTAACTTAACCTGCAACGGGGTCTCATCCTCTCCTCCCTCGTTAATAGTTTCCATCAATTTTCCCCATTCAGTCCTCATGCCAACAGTTGTAACTAACATCTTCCCCTGACCATCCTGCACTTTGGTTCCTGAAAGAAGAAACGGTTTTTCTTCATTTACATTTACTGGTTCGCTCTCACCTGACAAACTCGATTCATCAATAAGCAAAAAGTATCCTGATATAAAAAGTCCATCTGCTGGAACTTGATCTCCAGTTGACAAATGAACAATATCACCAACTACTATATCATAAATTGAGATCTTCTGCCTTTTCCCATCCCTAGTGACCTGAACAAATATCTTTTTCTTCTCTTTGTCCAAATCCCTGAACTGCAGGTATTGCTTGTAATCACTCACAGCTGTAACTGTGACTACTAAGAATATACTGAGTATGATGCCCACACCATCATACGTTCCCCTTGGCCACCCTTCAGTGGCTATCCCTACACCTAAAGAAACTACAGCACAAACAATGAGAATGATCAATGTTAAGTCCTGCAGTGCATCCCACACAAACATCAGGAACGATCTAGAAGGTTTTTCTGTAAAACGATTGAATCCATAAATCTGTTGTCGGCTATTTATACTCTCTTCGCTGACACCTCCATCCACTGAAACTGACAGTTTCCTTGCGATGGCTTCAACTCCACCAATATTATTTAAGATCTTGTTATCGTGGCCACGAACAATAGAAGCAATCTCCTCCGGATGAATACAAAAACCAGCCTCTCTCACTTCACTCGGTAGCTTGTATTCAACTCGATTACCAGCTGCAACAGGAAACCAGTTTAGCTTAGAAAACACATAAAGAGAAAGTGATCAGTTCTAATGCAGTGATAAGAACTTTGACTACTGAAATTGGAGCACCATACCATCGATAAATTGTAAAGCTGCCTTTTGGACATAGAGAGCAATTCGAATTTTTTCCTGACAGGGTAAGCCAAATATGGTGTGTTAAAATTGGTAACTGCGAATTGACAATATACAAAAAAAAAAAATAGTAGCGATATCGTCATACATCTTATCACATGAAATGGTATTTCGTGAAATGAATGCTGAAATAAAATTTTGACAACGTTTAAGAAGAGTTTTTTTCAGGAAGCCTCGGTTAAAATTTAAGAGCAAATATGCCAGTTTTTCTCATCTAGTCACGACTGTTTCCGAAACGAGTTAGTCAGCCAGTAAAGGGATGATTAATCATAACACTGAGTGATCATTACTATAATTTCTGTCTAAAAGAATGGAGGGGAAATCCCTTTATTAATGTGTCAACATGTAAGAATAATGAAATGAAAGACATTTTCAATTTTTCGTTCATCATCATTAGGTAGTTTGGCCATATGCAACTCGAGTTCAACTGTTATGTAACTCGGAGAAGGTTTTAAATTTCGAGTCTCGTTATTTCCTCTTAAACATACACTTATCTGTCAATCACTCAGATAATGATGTTTCAACCGAACTGCAGTGCAGCAGAATTTAAATTCCCTAAATCATGTGTTTTATTTAAGCTATCTCACTCATCTTATATCCAAGATTACCAAAAGTTGCTGTTACACATTTACACTGCAGTGCAAATATCCTGATTTCAGGATATTTTCATTTACAGAAAAGTAAATTGCATGATTTTCTTAATATAAAAGACGAGAGAAATAAAAAGGTTATCAGAGGAAGTTGTGGAAGGAAGTCTCAGGTTAAAAAATTTTGTAGTATTCATCTTGATAAGAAATTAATTTCTTACATTATCAAGTTACAAAGGTTGTATTCTTCAATTTTTGTCTTTTAATTTATAACTTCCCAACTTATTCTAAACACGTTTTTCGTAAAGACACAAACTGATACTCTCTGAGCAAACAAATGTTTGTAACTGTATCACTAATTTTGTGAAGAAAATATTGAATAAACTGGAAGACAATATTTGATTGATTGAAAAAAATCATACTATACTCTTCCTTAACTGTTAGTCAATGAGAAGGACCAAGATTCAGGGTAAACCATGTTTTTCCTCTAGTCTGAAAACCCTTTTAGAGGAAATATTTAGTTTAAGGAACTCGCATCAGCCATCGTTGACATGAATACGGCAGCAGAAAATTCGGCGACAGTTTACATTTGCAAGCAAATTCAATTCAAAGGTGTTCTTACATTTCCTAACATTGCTGATGCTGTGCCTTTGTTGAAATGGGGAACAGTCCAACAGACGCGTCTAAAGCGCGTTTGAAGTCATTCTCAACTCAAAAAAATGTCAAGTCATGGTTACGTGATCGTGCAGCACGATACACGCTATGAGATCATTTTTTTTCCCAACTTGAAAGGGTGTATATGGAAAATGACACTTGAACAACCATTTTTGACAACATTTAGACATGCGCACACGTATCAAAATCTGAGTGGTTCATTTTCATTTAATTTTTCTAACTGGACCACTCAGATTTTGATACGTGTGTGCGTGTCTAAATGTTGTCAAAAATGGTTGTTCAAGTATCATTTTCCGGTGTATATTGGATTGTTTCCACTTGGAAAAGAAATTATAGGATGAAATGTAGGCCACGATATTTGAGAGGAAAGATTTGCGGTAGAAGACCACGAGAAAGAAAAAAATACAATTATTATTTATGCACATAATCGGATAATTTTTCTCTGCTTTTATTATAATAAAATAATAAATTATTACAAAAATAATAAACAAAATTATCTCATTTTTAATTCGAATAATTTTATTTTATACTTAAAATTTATTTTCAATTCCATCAATCTTCATCGTCTCCTTTGTAAATAACCTACAAAACTATATCATATTTCACCTCTTTTAGAGTCATTAGACCAAACATGTCATCAAACACAGGACACGAATGTCATTTTCATAGGTTGTGCAACAATAAATACCAACTGCCTTTTCATTTTATTTCCAGCATTTGTTTGTCTCATTGTCTGATTGCGGTTGATGTCTATCAATTTCAATTATTAACTAATTAATGTTTTAGTCAGGTACTTGGCTCTTCTTCTTTTAGCAACGAAATTTCCAGGAAGTTTCCACTTACCGTGGTTGCATAAATAAATTTAAGTATTAAACTAATTTGCTAGGATATATAAATTTATAATATGCTTTCGTAGCGGAGGTCAATTATGTACGTACCAAATACTTCCAAGATACCTTGACATTTCACACTTCTCTCTCACGCACACGTAAATATATATATATATATATATATATATATATATATATATATATATATATATATATATATATATATATATAATTTCTATTAATTTAATTATAATATTTTAAACATATTAAAATATATGTTTTTATATGAGAAAAAAGCATTTATTTTTCCAGTGTAGAAAGCTAAGGTACCAACAATATAATAAAAAAATATTAACATTACATCCTAGATTTCAAAAAAAGTCAAGCCTTGAATGTTGTTAAAGTCAAAACTAATAAATTATCAAAACTGTAAAATTGTTACATATTCCGCATAAAGAAAGGTCTACATACCTTCCCAGTGTAGATGACAGTAACTTGTTTTTGAAATACAAGGCTTAAGTATAGACCTTCTTTTAAGTTTGCTTTGACCTTGTTCAAATTTATTTCATTGTTTATTTCTCAATAGGGCCAGAGACTTACAATTTTAGTAGTCCAAAAGGACCACAAGTTACATGGCAACAAACAAGGAAACATAAATGAGAAGAAAAGACAGAAGAGCCACAAATTTTAATAGAAAATGTACACCCTTCAATGGAGTATTTGATAAAACTACTTGATACATTAATTGAAAGTTGATAAACTTAAAGCTTTAAAAAATATGAACCGAAAGTTTAAATTTAAAATTTACAAGCTATCACCTTTAAGAAGGAAGTATTTAATAAGAACGACTCTTAAACTGGTTGAAAAATTTAAAGGTTAATAATTGGATGATAAAAAAAAGTGTGTGCATGCGTATGTTTTACATTAAAAATTTCAAGAAAATTATAGAAATTTATAATTTTAGTTTTTTCCCATAACTTTTCAATAATTATGAATATTTCCATAAGATAAAATGTTTTATTAAAATTTAAATTATTATGTAACAACCTAAAATACATAGTATAATATAAAACACTGGGTCAAATATATTTTAAGGAAAGAAAGAATTATTAAAATGTTATTTATTTATTTATTTACTATATTTATACTTTTAATTTGCAATATTTAATATGTTTGACTTTGTAAATTTTGTTCTCTATTAATCTTTTTTATTTCAACTAGTATATATTTACTCTTTGTTCGTGAAATTATATCTTAGACTCTGCATACTTCATAACTAATCAACATTAGGGATTAGAAGGAATGTATGGAAAATTTAAGTGAATTAAAAGATTGTATATTTCATTAAAACAATATATTAAATAATACAGGTAATAAAAACAACTAAACCAAATAGTCTAATAGTAAAAACAACCGAGGATAGTATAAATGATCTGAGATTTTATCCCAAAAGGAACAAAAACGTAAAAATAAAAATATAAAAAAAGTTCTAATCAACTTCTAACTATAAAATATGTAGACTTTATTGAGACTGATTTCTTCACAAACCAGGAAATAAAATAATTAAAAATTAAAAATGTTTTATTAAATTATAAAAGTTCTCTAGCATACCTTTTTATTTTTAACTTTTGCATAAATTAATATTAACTTATATGTTGACTTATACATAAATTAATATTAACTTATAAAGAAATTAAATTATTTTTCTTTCCTAGAAGAGCTTAGGAAGAAAATGCTTATATGAGCAAACTTCTTCGTGGCTACTTCTTAAAAATAACATAAAAAAATAAATTAATTATAAAATAAAATTAACTTATTTACAAGTTAAATTTAAATATTAAAGAATTTCTATGATATTTATAAACTAATTTTAATTTTACAGATAAGTTAAAAAATTTTCTAAGAGATTGTCTTATCTAAATAAGTCTCGATAAGTTAATATATAAAACTAATATCTTGACACTTTTAATTGGTTGGAACAAACGTACAACCAAACCAAAGTTCATCATGTTGAACACACTCAAATTGCTATAGCTAAACAGCCCACACTACCAAAAGGAAAGAGATTGTAATTCTCATTCACTTAGATGAAACCTAAACAGTGAGAGAAAGAGGGTTAGCATCTTGTGGGATGGAGAAACTCGTGAGATTGTATTACTAAAAAATATAGTGTTAGAAAGGAAATTATGAGGATGAATATTCAAAACTAATGACAAATAGAGGAAGAATGTTGGCCATGCATGCACCCAAAAGTCACAAGGTAAGCGTAGATTCTTGCGAATTTACGTTAAAAACGTGTTGATCTAATCTCTCCAGTAAACCGGCCAATATAGCTAAACTTGTAATTTTCAGACTGGTTACCTTTCCTAATCTCATTCCTAATTTTAAAAATAATAAAATGTGTAACAAATAGATTCGATGGAAATTTCAAATCCCGCATGATAGATTGGCATTGGTAGTGCTCAACATGAAAGTAACATTTGCCGTCCATCCAATGTAAAGTACGAGCACCAACTTTTTTTCTTTTTGTTGTTTGTGGGTCGTCAGTCATAAATCATGACAACCACCATCATGACAGAAGTTAACACAACGAATGGCCTCACATTATATAAAAGGCTGTTTTCATCACTTTGCACGAAAAATGTTTTGAAAAGGTTTTAGTTGAAAATTAAAAACACTTGTACTAAGTATTACTTCTAGTTTTATGTAAAATAAGGTATTAGTGCTAGTTAGTCTACTTCAAGGGGTTAATATTATTTATGTAAGCTTTTGCAAAAGCGGCTCTTGTGCAGATCAAGAACTACCATGCTCAATCCTTTTAAAGTGACAAACACGTTTAATAGGACTGCCTAGCCCCCACCCCAAGCTAATATATATATATTATTTCGTTTGTTTTATTAGCTGAAAAGAGCGAGAGAGATATACAAAATTAATTTATCAAAACAAAAATTTAAAATTTTATATTATTAAAATTTCAAAAGTTTTCCTCTTGTTTACTTTCATCTTTAACCAACTGAGGAGAAATAAGAGAAGAGGCTAACAAGTTCTCAAATAAAAAACTAATCCTAAATATTTTCATTTTCTAGTTAATTTTTAATTATAAATAAACCAGTGCTTATCCAAATTCCAATTTTAAGAAATCCAAAAATAAATAAAACTCTACCACCAACCACCAGTGATAAATCTCCATTTTAAGGTTTACATGATGATATCATAAACCGATATTTATATTTTCTTTACTTTTCTTTAAAACTTGTTTCTAGGGAGTTTTAGATATCTAAGTCGTCTTAAATACTTTGATAAAAAAATCAAGTAAAAATATATAGATATATGAATTAAGTAAGTATTATATAAAAAGAGAGAAGCAAAAACAAAATAACTAGAACCATTAAACATTGTAAAAAGGTAGACGTTAAAAAACAAGTGTTCTTTTAAACACGTGGTACAAACACGAACGTCAAAAAAGAGTGTTCACACGTCACCAAAATGGAAAAGTAAAACTTGTTAAATTAAATCAGAATTCTTTTTAAAAGAAAAGTATTATCGGTATTTATATGTTTCAAAGTTTAAACAGTATTAATTATCGTTTTGTTTTCATTATTTTTTAGTTACTGTAATTTATAATTCATTTTGAAAGTAAAAATAAAAAGTAACATGTAGTTATTGTAAATATGAAAAGGTTAAATGAAAAATTAATTAATAAGATAAAAAAATAAAAACAAAAATAGAAAATAACAAACGTTTAAAAAACTGTCTTCAAAATATGTTTCTTTCTTTTTATGAAACTCAAATAAACATTTTATATCATTTGTGTTAGCAAAGAAAGTCACGAATCTCGTAATAATCCTACAGAAAAACTATAAAACAAAAGGAAAATATTTAATATATGTTTACATTTTTTAACTAATCTCATATTTTTTTCAATTTTCTTTTACATTAATTATTATATTTTTTCTACATTTTTGTCGTATATTTTTGGTATCATTATCATCGTCCAAAGCATTCTTTAGACTTAAAAATAACGTAAATATTAATTTCTTAAAATTAAAAAATACTATTTAGATAAAAATAAAAAAAGTGAAACTCACTTCTATTTAAAATTTCATATCTGTGAAATTGACGTTGAAATACATATCCAGGTTTTTTTTTTCTAATTTGCAGTATTACTAAGATTAATGATAGTAGAATACATTTTTACTTTAATTTGAAATAGAATATAAAGATAAAATAGTCATAAAAATATAAATTTTTATATTTTTTATAAAAAAAGAAAAGAAATAAGTAAAGGTAACGTAAAATAAATGTAAATAATATAAAAAATGTAGATGGGTAAAAGAATCCTTTTTCTATTCCTAAATGTGCTTTTGATTATAAAGTTTGTGTATTTAAGTTTAAACTTTTTAGCATTGGGACGTACGTTTCGAACCAATTGCTAAATATCGATATGCATTTACAGCTTATTTCACACCTAAATCAAATCGACACATAGCTTCATTTAATCAAAAATCAATTTCAAGACGAAATAAAAGTCAAAAAAGAATCTGGCCACCTCATTTCTTATCTCCATTTTATCCACGCATACCAAACCTGTAAACATCATTTTAATATTCCCTCCATCACTATTTTACAGTTCTCTCAGCAACAATAACTCGGAGAGCATGTGCATGACAACGTTCTCACAGAAGCAAGAAATTAACAAGCAACAATGATAATTGAAGTAGTTAAAGTCTTCTTAACCTCTCGTTATTAATTAATTAAAGTTTTCCGATTCTCTCTGGACTAATTCCAGTTTATTTTTCTCTCAATTCAGATCCGTTCACAAAAGCCATTCTTTACAGTTTTAGAGGGAATAAAACAGGTTAAACTTTTTAAATCAACGTCATAAAGAGAAATTAAACGTATTATATCATCTTATCTGACCTACAATTTAAAAAAAAAAATCTAAACCGTGTTCTACTTTTATGTTTTATTTTTAAATCAATATTCAGAGAATCGTGAATCATAAATTCGTTGCAGCTTTTGTACTTTAATTTGCGTGTTCGTTTATATAACTGAGAAGTTTGTACGATCGATTCCGAGGCAGCAACGATAAGGAAAAGCATAGAAACAGAGAGAGTAACGATAATAGTAATAAGGAAACAGAGGAGTAGAGCGGAAGAAAAACCTTGATTCCCTGCCTAATCTGTTGAGCTTCGTCGCGCTTGTCGAGATCAGCGACCATGCGGAAGCGGCGGCGGCGGTTTTTGACGAGAGTGACGGCGGATCTCCATCGACGGAGAGCCTCGACGGAGGGATTCTTGTGTTGGAGCTCGAAATCCTTGAGGAGCGTCTTCTCCATTGGTTGGTACGAGACTTAGGAAAAAGAGGAAAAGGTTTATCAAAGAGGCCAGCGAGAAAAGAGGCGAGGGAAGTCTCGCGGGTCGTGTGGAGCAGTAGTGAAATAGGAACAATAAGAACACATAAATGAGCAATACCGACCAAGGCAAAGGACACTGTATATATAATATGACACCGGGAGGCTAAAATTAAGAAAAGAAAAATATATTATGACACACTTGATTTTTTTCATTTCATACTATTCTTTTTTATTTTTTATTTTTTAAAAAAAACTACAAAAGTAAATTTGTTTTTCTGTAATTATTTTACTCTTATTAAATATGAGAGAAATGTATATCATTCTACCATTACTCTAAAATTAATAAGATACAAACTATTTATTAATTTTATATGTAAACTTACACTAAAGTCAATCTTCAAAATCAATTCACAAAGTCGTCTGTATAATAGTTACAGTAAAGTTTAAAATATTACTAAATTGGATTATATTACTAATCTACTTTCATAATCAATTCACAACAAAATCACCCCATCGTGGAACAAACCATCTTCTACTTATTATGAAATATGAAGGACAAAGAACTAGACTTTTGGGTGAAGAAAACCATATGTAGCATATTATCGATTCATGCCTTACCGTATTATGCGTAGAACGTGGTTGAAATAATCAAATCTACTTAAGGCGGCGTAGATCTTTATTGAAGTAATCAAAATCAACTTTTTGAGCAAACGATCATTATATAATGATATTTTCACTTTTTCGTACTTTAACTTTTACACCCACTTTAATAATGAATGTATTTTATTTTAAATTTGGACTGTTAAACCATAGTTCAGCCGTCTCGCTAAAAATCACATTAATAATGCGTTGTTTTTTAATAATCATATTTTTTGTTTTAATTATAAAGATGGAATAGTGAATGGATTAAATGCTAGTGAAAAAAATTTAAAAGGTGAGAATGAATTAAAGTAGTAAAATTAAAAATGTAAAATGTAAATTGCAAAAAATTAAATTAACAATGATAAAATAGAAACAAATAAAGGAAATCTAAAAAATATGACCCATATTACAATAATTATTATTAAATTTGTTATTTTTCTATTCGTTTTCATAATATTTGAATTGTAACCATAATCAACTCATTCATTTTTACATTTGATTAGTTTATTTATATTTTTTACATTTGATTAGTTTATTTATATTTTTCATATATATGTTGTTAATAATTAAGCCAAAATAACATAAAAGAAAATTGTGATACCTATTTCAAAACTGTCAATTAGTTATGTCAACTGTGCGTATACTCATATAGATTAACTGGACAAGACTACTTGAGAGGACGACAGGTCGAATGATATATTATCTATTAAACGTCAAATTTTTATCAACCAAAGTAGAAGTATAAATCTCTACCAATCAAAGTAGAAGTATAAATTCCTACCAAGATAGAAGTATAAATCCTTACTAACCAAAGGAGAATTATCTAAGGCCCTTTACATTTGGAAGATGATATACATGTTAATATAACAATCCATATCAATTTTAATGGAAAAATCAGGTGTCCTTTCATATTCTATTTAATTATCAATTGGTGTATGGGTTTCTTAAGGATTAATATAAATTTTGAATTTATTTAATAATATTGACTAAAAACCAACTCATAAGCATGTTTCACGGTGAGTATGTCATAAAAATAATATTTTCAACATCTTATCACCATTGTGTCAAGACTAATTCTCTAAAATGATTAAATTTACCATTTTGATATTTGACCATGAGCTAATAATAGAATTGTATTCACCACTCTTCTTTATGTCCCGTGTGGTGGGGATATATGTGTGTTTATGTCCCTTGTGTGTGTGTTTATGTCCCATGTGGTGTGTGTGTGTGTGTTTATGTCCCATGTGGTGTGTGTGTGTGTGTGTTTATGTCATGTGTGGTGTGTGTGTGTGTTGATAATTGATTGAATATTATTTGTTAAGAAAATCCATACATGATTAATGTACGGTCTACACAACAATTTAGCAATAACATGTTTGTTTGCATCCGTGATGATTCCTTTTTATAAATCTCAATTTTAGAACAACACATATATACGTTGAGACTAAGAACAAAGGCAATGCAGTATCGTTATGATCAAAACCAAAATAATAGAGAGCCTTCTAAAGCCAAGTCGAAAAACATAATTTGTACTTATAAAGCCATATGAAAAGGAAAGAAGAAATTAGAATTTGTTGTTACCCAATTCTACACAACAACCCATATGAGGTATTCAAATTAATAATCGAAATATTTAAAGTTTTACTATAATAGAAATTGTACCACATTGTTATGTGATATTTCTTACTTTCATTTACTTTTTCCCAATGAGGGTTTTGATTGAGAATATTTTAATAAAGCAATAATCAAATATATTATTATATTATTTAAGTCATTATTTGTTATTATAATTTAACCTAAGATAGATGAAGTTTCAGAAGGTAAGCTTTGCCAAGTTATACCGATCCAACCAAGGAAGACTTTTACCTCATGATTCCTACTTAGCACATCCTTGGGCAAGGAAGCTTCATCTAACATGATGATCCCTCCCGAGAATTATTCAGGTTAAGAAGCTTCATCTAACAAAATCATTCCTCTACAGAAGTACCCAAACAAGGAAGCTTCATTTAATGTGAAGATCCCTCCCAAGAAGTACCTAGTCAAGGGAGACTTTTACCTCATGATCCCTACTTAGTACATCCTCGGGCAAGGAAACTTCAACTAATGCGATGATCCCTCGCAAGCAGCGTTATCAAAATGGATTGTAACCCGTGAGTCACCCCGACTCACCATAGGTTTGAGCCGGGTTAGATTTAAAAAAAATGTAATTTCTTTTATGCTGGTTAGTTTTCAACCCGAATCACTTAGAACCCAGCTCACCCAGGTTGAACCTATGAGTCGGGTTGGCTCACTAACCCACCTAATTTAATTTGATTTTTTTATTATTTTGTGTTTCAATATTATTAGTTAGTATTTTTTTATTATATTGTAGATGGGGATATAAAAAAGATGTTTCAAGAGAGAAATATATTATAGATTTATCTATTCAAGATTCTAATATTATAAATGGACAAGTGATACAAAAATTATCAATATTAAAAACTTATTTTGTTCGTCTTTTGTGCTTGTTTTTGGATTACGCTTGGATTGTATGATATTTTTTTATTGTGAATTGTCTTTGAAGTTTAACATCAGTTTAGAGTGAAATTTATTTAGATTTAAATTTAAAAAATTATAGTTTTTTTATTTTAAAAAAAACTTATAATTAAGTGAGCTAGTGAGCCAACCCGTTTAGTCCACCAACCTGTGATGGGTCGGGCCGAGTTCAAATTTTTTCAGCTCGCTAATAAGTGAGCCGGGTTGGGTTAACTCATTAAGTGACCAACCCATGTTGGGTCGGGCCGGGTCGAGCCGAGTTATCCGTTTTGACAACTCTACTCACAAGAAGTACTCGATCAAGAAAGAGTCTTACCTCATGATCCCTACTTAGCACATCATTGGTCAAGGAAGCTTCATCTAACAAGATGATCCTTTCTAAGTAGTACCACATGCATACCAGTGAAATTCATGATGACGTGAGCGCAATAATATAAAAAATAATGAAAACATATTATATACCAAAAATAAAGAATATTTCATTCATTGCAATTTCATTAAAATAGGTAGTTGCCTCAGTGTTTTTGGGAATGTCATCAACATCCCCTTATAAACTTTTTTATCAATTTTAAAGCGGGGACCATCAACAAGAATCCATAATAGATAAGATCCTTGATGGAGTGCCTTATCAAAACCTACTAACAAAAGTAGTAAATTAGTCCAAGCTCTACCAACCAAGATGAAGTTACATGCTATCAACCGATGTAGTGAATCAGTTTGAGCTCTATCAACCAAGATGCAATTACACATTACCAACTGAGGTAGAAAAATTGATTTTAGTTTCCTCAAATGATCGAATAATGTTGAGGACAACTCGACCTCAAAAGACAAAGTTAAATACACCATGAGTACATCACTTTGTAAACCAAGGTTGGAGAATGCAATTTGAGGTTTTCGAAAAACAATAAACTACAAATGAATAATCACATCACCTAAAAATGAACAAAGTTAAACACCACGACCAAGGACAATTCAAAAAAATACAAACACACTCCAACTTGACTGTACCATACCAAACTTACAACCTCGTTCGCTCACCTTGTAGAGTTCCAAGCTCATAAGGCTTATGTACTTCCCCTCCATTCAAGCTCTATATTATTCTCATAAATTAGATATTATAATATATTTGATATTTAAAATCCATAAATAATATCTTTTTTTAATCTCTAATATTTTAAAGTTATGATATTTGATTATTACTAGTATATTGAAATCAGCTTAATCGTGATTTTATTGTGATTAAATTATTAAATTTTAAATTAATGTCTTAATTGATTAATTATAAACAAAATATCTACAAGATCTCTTAACCCATATTTCAGTATCTTTAGAATCACACTAATTAACGTTGTGTTTGCTTGAGAGGAAAACATTGTAGAAGTATATTTGTGCAGACAGATTGGGTTTTAAAACTGCTTTCGCTTGAGTGAATTTAGAAGGGAGGAGATGCAATGATTTGCGAGATTGGATGAATTTTTATTCCTTGTATATATGTTCGTATTTGAGGGTATCGAAGTACAAAATTTAATTTTGACCTCCAACAAAAGCAAAATGACATGAAAACCTATGCATATGTGGACAATGTAATCAATTCCAAAATAGAGGGAATCGATTCCAACTCTATTATTTGTTTGAGAGTAATAATAATAAAATGAATTCCTAGTTTATAGGGTCTTCTCGATGTTCTTTGAGGTGAGTTTGACACATTCATGGTCACTTCTTTGATGGTTAACAAATCTCTAAAGCTATGATTGTGGAAGGACCTTTTAGCTTGAAGTTGAGGTTGAAGAAAAAAGAACGAACCCAAAACCTTGATGAACCAGCAAGCCATGGAAATGAGAGAAAGAATACGAATCACCAAGCTTGTAATCGATTCCAGGGCACAACTCAACTAAGTGTAATTGATTCCACAATGCTATTCATGGAGATCGTAATCAATTACGCCTGTAGGTATAACCGATTCCATGGTTTTTGGTAACCGATTCCATCACTTTGGAATATGATACAAATGATAATTTTTGTGATTGGAAATGTACGTAGGACATATTTGTAATAGGAACTGATACTCTTGCAGTAACAATGATATGGACAATATTTGAGTTGATTATAGGAATTCAAAAGCAATGAAAAAGGCATAAAGAAGTAAGAGAAATTATGGAGGGAAAGGAAATGTTAAAAGAGATATTGACCTCCCAAAGCTCTAGTACCTAAAGTTAGCTATGAAGGAGGCATTGAGACTCCATCACCATTGCAGCCCGTCATGCTCAGGGTGTTCATGGATTGAAGTGTTTGTTTATTATTGATTTTGATGTTCATCATAGGAATGGAACAAATGATGCTTTCTATAATGATCCAATGTATTTTTCCTTTTGTTTCATCAAGTAAGCTTCTAATTTAGTTTTAGCTGTGGTTATATTTTGTGTTTTTGTTGATTTCGAAATGCCAACTGGGTTCAATTATTATGGTTTCCTTTTCCAATGTTATCTTAATGATGTTTTAGAAATTAGAAGCATAGTTATCTTCGGTGTGAATTTGGTAAGATTCTTGAAAATTTATGTCTCTATTAAATTAAAATTTTAGATTATTGCACAATCTTATTTTATTTTACTTGAAGATTATGCCTTGTGGTAGAGGAAAAGATGACTGTATCATGAAATGATGTTCAATTTTAATATAGTAACTGGACGCTCATGGGAAAGTGTTATCCTTGGATATTGCTGCTGTCATATTTTTTTCTCAGTAGAAGTATTCTTATTCAACATTTTTATATATTAAAATATTGGCTTAAATGCTTACTTCGTCCCCATGTTAAGAGGTGAATTTCTGTTTAGTACCCGGTTTTAAAAATGAAGACATTGGGTCCCTATGTTATGAAAAATATATGAATAAGGTCCAAAAAGAAAGAACAAGTTCAACAAATCATCAAAGAAAAAGCTGAACAAGAAAGAAAAAAAACTGGACAGCAGAAGAGAGAAGAGAAAAAATACAGCCACATCAGCATGGACTTAACGTCGTTGCTGTCAACTTAACGTATAGGACCTTATTCATACACTTTTCATAACATAGGGACCTAATGTCTTCATTTTTAAAACTGGATACTAAACAGAAATTCACCTCTTAACATGAGAACGAAGTAAGCATTTAAACCTAAAATATTTTACAAATAACTACTTTGTATTTGATATTATGCTATTTAATATCCATTTTATTGTCCGTCTCTTTGTAATTGAGACCACTAATTCACTTGAGCCTTCTTTGGTGGACATGCATTTTTTTTATCTCCCGCACTCTTATGTATAATTTACTAGTGTTGTCAAAATGAGTTGGAATCTGTGAGTCAATTTAATTCATCACGAGTTTGGATCGAGTTAAATTAAAAAAAAATTGATACGGATCAATTTTGAGTCTGATCCAGTAAGAACCCGCCTCACGTGAATTTAATCGGATTGGCTCGTCAACCTACTCAATTTTATTTTTTGTATTTGTTTTTGGATTATATTTGAAGTTTAAGATGATTTTTTATTGTATTATTTATTTATTTATTTTGAAATGTCTTTAAATTTAACATAATTTTGGATTAAAATTTATTTAGATTTGAATTAAAAAATATTATGTTTTTTGCAATTGAAAAAAAAAACTTGTCATTAAATTAGCTTGTGAATCAACCAATTTAATCTATCAATACGTGGTGAGTCGAGTCGGGTTTAAATTTTTTCGACTCACTAATAAATGAGCTGTGTTAGCTTGACTTGACTCACTAAGTGACTAATTTATAGTGAATTGGGTCGGGTTAGGTTGGGTGGTCCATTTTGACAACACTACCATTTACAATTCATTTTACTATATCAAAATATTGCAATTGCATATCATTCTTCTATTATTAATAAATAATATTTTATATTACTTTTACTACAATATCATTTTGATAATTTTTTATTTTTATTAATTAAAACATTTTTATCTATTACATCAATCAAATTTTACACAAATTTTCACAAACTTTACTTATAAATTCATTCTCAATCATCTACAAATTCTTTAAAAAAAATAACATTTAATTTATTCTCAAATTTCTTCAAATCCATCCACTATTTTTTTTTTTTCTCAAAATCATTCCTAAAGTGAACATATTTTATAAAGCTAAAAGCATAGAAAGACCATACTTTTTCACTATATCATAGACTAACTTTTTCTCTCTTTTTTTCCACAGAAAAATCTATAGACTATAATAATTTTCGGCATGATTCACCACGTTGTACCATTTGGCATTTATCATGATATTTCATGGCTGACCAAGAATCTGAGAAATGTGTGGCAAATCTATTCTTTTTCTCCTCGTATTAAAAGAAACACAGTTTTAGTTCATTGGTTCCACTATTTTTGTGTTTTGCCTTTTCGTTTACGCTGTCTGAACCATTCACCCTCTTTGATGTGATTACTTAATGAATACCATAGTTGGCTTGATTCATTATTAATCAATAGGGTAAGAAAAAAAAAATCCAAACTATTTCTTAAATGAAAAAAAAAACTCTTATAAAAAGCTATTTCATTATGTTGTAAAAAAATTGTTTAATAATGTTATATGAAGAAAATAATTATAAAGAAATCTTAGCCATTAAATTTTAAGCAAATAAATGACGTGTGAGAAGACATAACTCTTTGAATTATAATCAGTATTTAGATTATCATTAAAAGATCGTAATAAATTCTTTTAAAGATATTTTCTTTTTCATATAACTAACACTGTTTTAAATTATAGCAAACAAGTTTTATGGTTATTTTTATTCAAAATAGTAATAAATAATGTTAGTGGTTGGTTTCCACTCATAGTTTCTTAGATTGATTGGCAAAAGGTATACAAGGTTCCATACACTTATGAAAAAGAAAATAGTATTTCACTATGGGGTGGCAATGAGAATATTTAACCAAATAAACATGCTATTTTTTTTTTCAAAGGTAAAACTATGTATTTATTGATCATTAAGATGCTTTGAATTCAATTAAGTTTTTAATTAAATTTCTCATTGTCTTTAACTCATTATTAAAGTGATGATAATAAGAATACTATAAATCAATTAAAAGAACTTGTTTACCCAACTCACTATTTTGATCTCTTGTTCCACATAAGGTTGTTTAGTAGACAACAATTGAGCAGGTTGGTGAATTTATTTCAAAATGCACTCATAATTTATGAAGTGTCAAGTAATATGAGTATTGTGTGTATTTTTTATTAATTAATTTTGATTTCGAGAGAATCTTTCATAAGTTTTTAGTTTTATTTGACAATTTTAATTATTTAAAATTTGGTTTTTGATATTGTTTTAGTTCTAAACATATTATACAATTTTTAACAAAAGTTTGCACTTAAAAATTAGAAATTATAAATATTACTTATTTTTAAAATGAGTTGAATGAGGTTGGTTGATCAAATATTATATATGGTGAACTAGAAAAAATAATCAATCTAACTTGTTTTTTACAAGCCAAATATAAAACAGGTCAAAATAAGACGGATCTCTCCATTATCATCTCTAACTACAAACTAAATAATATCAAAGATTAGAAAAATAATATTAGTTATAGATTTTAAGAAATGAAAGGCCTCCATGAATACATTTTAAATCATTCAACATTTTTAGACAAAATTATCATATTATATTGAATATTAAGTGATTAAAATAACTAATGAACAAGTTAATCTTGATTGTGGAGTTATATATGAGTATTTTAATATTACATTGTAAATAGAAAGTTGGAACCGGATACTATTGGCTAAGGTTCGATTTCAAATACGACTTTTTAAAAAGTAATATTATAATAAATTGAGTTTTTTCATAATAATTTTTTGCCAATTTTTTCCCCAAAATTAAGTAAAAACATATTATTCTTATTGAATTATTTACCAACAAATAAACAATTAGTATAACTAACATATTACTCTTTTATTTAAAAGATATTAATATTTTAATTATATCTTTTACAAATCAAACATATTTCTAATTATTATTATTATTGTTATGAATTATTAGCTGAAACATAAATTCATTTTTTTCATTATACAATTTTATTTTAATAAATTAAAATTTAATATTTATATTAATTTCATTTTATACATTTATTTAAATAAAAAATATGTATTATTATTTTATATGTTTAATGTATAATAATAATAATTTTAAAATATTGTTTTAAAAGTAACATGTCAAGACCTAAAAATTGTTTTTTTAAAAGTAGTAATGATTTAAAAAGTGAGACTCGACTATTTTAATATTACAAAGTTTTAATATAAATAGTTTTGTTATGAACAAAATTTATTATTTTAAAACACAATATCTATCTAGAAACAACTTTTTTAGAGTTTTCTAACTTCTCTATTTGAGTAAATTGAGTTTCAACTCTTTTTTCTTGGTCTTTTCTTGTATCAGTTGTATGGGGACCTCACTCAACTTGCATTTGTCTTTTGAATCATTATTTTTTATCTTTATTGATCAATGATTCTGTCGGTGTACCCTAATCGTGTTTATGTTGTTCAGAGGAACAAATAGAGCTTCCTATGTTTTTAGAGCCCGTTTTAAGCTTTCTAGAGTGTTTTGGTTTTTCTTTCTTAATTCTAAAGGTTTAAGTAAAGAAAAAGTTGTGGTTCGAGTTTTGTTTTCTATAGTGATTCTTGTCATGTTCTTGCCTCTATGATAGTTTTAAGTGTTCTATAGTGGTATATGAATACAAATTCAAGGATAACTTGACTTGTTTACCTTTGTGAGTATTGGTTTAGGCTTTTGAGAAATTTTTTTTACCTTAAAGATATGGATAAGTAGTGTGTTGAAGTTTTAGAGTTAGAAGATCAAAGTTTTTTATTTCAAAGGATGGAGAAAGGTGTTTGAATTCATAAGCGACGTTTTGGGATTAAGGGAGTTTCAAGAACAAATTCTTGGGATTGGATATCACAAGTTTTACAAAAGTAGTTGAGTTAAGAGGTCAGAATAAGGAAAAGTTGTTTTTGGAGTTGTTTTAAGCTTTCTAGAACGTTTTGGTCATTTGTTAGGTAAGAGGAGTTAACTATCACTTTTTGATGTTGTTGATATTTTGACGCATTGTGGTGCATGATTGAATTGGTCTCAAATTGATGATTTGGTACTTGTTGCTATGTTTGGTATTGGAATGTTGCATGTTTTGATTGAAATTGGTGCCGAGATAGAGAATTGAGAATATGGTCATTTGGGTGAATTAGTATTCACTATTACACCTAAACTTGTTTTTGAACCATTCATTGAGTTAATAATACCAATTCGGTCCTTTGAACAGGTCCTTGGTTTCTTAATTCGCAATGTTGAAACTTTTAGATTTCTGATATGGCATTGAGAGATGCTTGTGTGGTGCTGAGCACCAATTTGGCAGTGAAGGTTTTGGGACTATTTAAGCTCTAGACCGTTGAACGCCACTTATTCACCGCTGATAGACCATTTTTATGAATGCTCTGGCGCTGAGTGGTGGCCTTGTACCATTGAGTGCTAGTTACCACTGCAAGTTTGAAGTTCTTTCTCACTATGTCATAGAGCGATCAAAGCATCTTGCTAAGCAAGAGAAAGTGCGAAAGCTCTGGCGCTGAGTGCTCTTTTTGCGAGAGTTTCTGCGTTGAGTGTCAATATGTTGTTTTTGTGACTTTTCTTATTCTTTGTCTGTTTGAAATAATTTATGTTGGATTCTATGAATGTTTATTATAGATTTGAGATTTATCGTGGTGCTTGTGTATATATTATGGATTGAGAACAAGGTTGTGGTTATGTGTAGTAATGATATTATAATAATTTTAAGGAAAAAATATTTGTGGTGATGTGTTATGTATGCATTGACATTAGGGGCTCAACAAGGAGGTATCCTAAACTCTAATAACCATTCACACTCAAATAAAATGGAATGAGTTATGTGGTAAGAGTAGTAGGAAGTCTTAGTCTACGGACACTAGTTAGGTCCTAGGTGCAAAGTGGACTAACCTTGTGAATAGCAGGGTAATAACCCTTTGTTTATGACTCTACAAAGCATATAAATACTACTACAAGTGGCGAGACCCAATGTCATAGGTTTGTATCCGGATAATTGAGTCTAGTGTCATTTGCTTATGTATATCTATATGATTGTTGTATTTAATCCATGATTAATTTTTATCTAATTTAATTTAATTGTATATGAAAATTCTTATAATACTTTAACTTACAATTTCTTTTTTTGTTGGGTGTGTGTTTGTTTTCTCTTATTTGCGATTATCACCTTAATGTTGTATACAAATAATTATGTTCTAGTTGATATGGTACAGTAGGACAAGAGATGTCATAATATAGTTACATTCTATCATATATAAAGTTTCTTCTTTTAAAAATTCTAATTCTCTTTAGTATGTATATATAACTTTTTATACTTAGTATATACTTTATGAATGACTATAATATATAATTATATTTTTATCTTATTTAGAATTGATTATTATTTTTATAATTATAATATTAAATGAGATAGTACATAATATATACAACAATTTTACGTAAAGAGAAAAAAATTATTATGAAATAGTTGGATAAGATGAATAATATATCTTTATTACTATTATATAATAATCTTTAACATTAATAAACTATAATTATTTGTATTCTTACCATTTTATTATTTAAAAAATTTCTTTTAAATTAAAATACTTATTTACAAAAGAAAACTTATCTATAAAACAAATAAGAACTATCTTTAATAAAATTATAAAAACTAGTTATATTTAATTTATAAGTATTTTTTATGGACTTTTTTATAATTTAATAATATTTTTTTAATAATTATTATAAAAATAATATTTTTATTATTTTTTCATAAAAAAATGATAATTCATGCGTGGACATGTTTCCATTAATAAATAATTTTTATTTTCATATATTAAAAATAAAACAAATTAAGAACAAAATGGAAGCAAAAAATACAGATACTAAATGAGAATATACTCCTTATATATTATATATTAATAATTCACAGAGTTTGCTAAATTACTATAAATTACTATTTCATAATGTGATTTTTTTTTCATGGCTACTCTAATAATGCATACTAAAAGCACCATCAAGCACAAAGAAAATAGGCAAATAAGAAGAATAAGAAAAGAAAGGTTAAAATTACTCGAGACTCTACCAAGAGAAATTGTTCATGACCACAACAAACTATGTCAGTCTCCTTTATCTTGAATAGCATTCATTCCTTTCACAGAATTTTTTGTCTTTGTTTTCGTTTGAACATTCGTTGAGTAACCCTTGAGTGGCATTAAGAGTCATCTTTCCCACCACAATCCACTCTCTAGGAAATGACAAATCAACAAAACCAGCAATGGCGTATGGTGCTGGAAAGTGCTGTGACATTACACCATGGACATTGACAATATAATTATGCTCCATCTTTCAATATGTTTTCAACATGCTATGATAACCTTGTCTAGCATATAATCAAGAGTTCCATCCATATATAGTATGTGAAAAAAAGAAAAAAAAAACTTCATTATATTTGAAATCATTTACAAATATGAAATTTCTAATTAAATTCATGTTTTTTTCTATTAAATATTTAAAAATTTTAGATTCTTTAAAGTTAAATATTTTTATAATTTCTAAACTTAAAAAAAAAAATTAAATTTCGTTCATAGGTTAAACTTTCATATATCTTGGTTCTGAACTTAAAAAATAACAGATATAATTCTTTTAATTGAATAGTATTAAATTTTTTTAATGTGTCAAATAATATTTTAAGTTATTTATCTCAATTCAAATGTGAAATAAAACGTTATTTAACATGAAATAATTATATTCATTTATCTTTAAATTTTTTAAATTCAAATATATGAAAATTTTGGAACATAATAAATTTCAATTTAGTATCTATATGTAGAAACTAGAAATAATTAGTTGACCAATTTGGATACTAATTTAAAAATTAAAAATTATTAGTAGCTAAAATATATACTATTATAAATCAAAAATTATAATTAATATTTAAATTAGTAACTAGAATAGTTTTTATTATTAATTGATATCTAAATTATTCACTAATATTAGTTACAAGGTTTTGATTAAAAAAAATAAATTAGTTTCTAATTAGAAAATTAGTCTATAAATATATTTTTATCATTAAAAGTAGTCATTATTTATGAATTTTCTTGTATTGAATATTAATTATTTAAAGTTTTTAATCGACATATTAAACAATAGAATAAGTAATATAAGTTAAATTATAATTTTGGAACTATGAAATAAATTTACAAATTAAAGTATATTTCATTTTCCAAAATTAATAAAGAGAAATTTAATTAAAATCCATACTTCAAAATAATATGCTTAGGAAATATATATATATATATATATATATATATATATATATATATATATATATATATATATATATATATATATATATATATATATATATATATATATAAAGGAGATTCAGCTTAATTGGCTTAAATATGTTTTTAGTCCCTAAACTATTGGTCGTTTCTGGTTTTCGTCCATCTTTCAAAGTAAGGTACAATTTGGTCCTCATTCTTTTCAAAACGTTCGTTTTAGTACTCGAAATTTTGGTTTTAGTCCTCATTTGTTGCTAAATGAGGACCAAATTTTTAAACAGTGTTTAGTTTTCGAGGACTAAAACGAACGTACCAAATTTTTAAACAGGGTTTAGTTTTCGAGGACTAAAACGAACGTTTCGAAAAAAATGAGGACCAAATTGTACCTTACTTTGAAAGAGGGACGAAAACCAGAAACGGGCAATAGTTTAGGGACTAAAAACATATTTAACCCCAGCTTAATTTATTAAGGAGTTTGACAATGAAATATGTATATAAAGGGGATCTTTGAGTTATCAATTTTAAAACCAAAAGATATAGTGCTTATTGGTGTATTTCATTGTAAAGTAGTGTGTGATACTGGAGTTAGCTTTTTTTTCTTTGATGTCTATGCTTTTTCATCACACAATTTTCAAATGGAAAACTTTATATACAAAATTTGTAATTCGTTTTTCATAAATTCAATTACCGAATTTATGTTAACAATTGAAATTGAAATTTAATTATAAATCTTTCTCAAAATTAATAATTCCTCTTTTTGTTTTCTTCTGTAAAACAAATCTAACTCTATTTTTATGAGAACAAGATTTTCTAACGTACATGACACTATACTTTTTCTTTTCTCTTGCTATTTTTCTAACCGTCCTTTCATACAATTCACATAGTCCACAGACATTTTCCACTTTTTTTAACATATTTTCTATTATTAATTTTTTAAAATCTATAAGTTTTTATAAAATTAGTTTCTGATTGAAAAATGATAATTTCACATATTTAAATATTTTATATTTATTTGACACTATCATTTTTTATTTTTTATTTTTATAATATATGTCAATCTTATTATTATTTTTTCTTATTTGAGAAGTTTTGATTATATAGTTTTATAATTTTAAATAAATATTACGATGCTATTAAGTTTGGTCATATAATTTAGTGGAATTAATCTAATGACAGCACAACAATAAATTTGACTGAATTTATGGTCTATTTTCTTCCATTATGTTGTCTATCTGATGACAATTAGATAAACTTAGAACAAAAAAACGGTAAAAACATGGGAAGCAAAAAATTAAGTGTTTTTATGAGATAAAAAAACATAATTTGGGAGACTGACTTGTGGAAAACATTATCTCAGGCATTCTCTTTAGAGTTCAAATACTCTAAAGAAATAACTATAATTTTAGTTTCTAAAATATGAGATAAATTGAAATTTGGTTTCTAAAAAAATATTTAATTATTCGAATTTTAAAAAAAGTTCTAATCTCTTAAATTTACGGTTTAGGAAAACACTACAAACGTTATTGAAAGCGCAATAAAAAACTGAGATGATTCTTTTTTATTTTTTATTTTACCATATGTATAATAAATTTATTTTAAGTTTTAGTGGTTAAAAATATAATTAAGTATTCTATAATTTGCATGGATATAAGTGTAACAATGATTTCACACTTAAGGCAAGGGATTTGTGAGATTTGTTACTTGTTGCATTTTATTTATGCTTGAAAGACAAAATTTTACATGGTTTAATATTTATTTTGGTTTGAGTGGTTGGTTGTATTTAAAGTAATCTTTAAGTTGTTTTTATGTTTTGTAAAAGTAGTTTAATTTGATCTTTTTCATCGAAGATGTTTAAAACATTGAGAGTATAATGTTTACCTTAGCCAATAGTAAATGATAATGTCCAGCTTTTTTATTATGTAGCTACGTTATGTCAATCGATGTTGAAAATGTTAAAACTTTAATTTATTATGTTAAAGGAAAGGAGGGTCAGGGTTCGTATGTGAAGAGGGTTAGGATTTGTGGAAGTTGTTCCCTATATTGAGCAAAGTCCTTATGGCGATAGAGGTATGACTTCTTCCTAAGATTGTTCTTCTTGTTCCAATACATGGGGCAAATAAATTTCTCATTCCTCACATGGTGGTGGTTGGAGGGGAGGTGGGATAATCCTATTTGAAACTATGGTAATATTCATATAACCAAAATGACCAGAACTACAAAGAATGCTAATAGACAATTTTGGGGGATGTCGTCATTACAAGGTTTTATGAATACCCTTTTCACATTATATCTATTGGATTTATGTATGATAGTTAATATTGACTTTGAAGTTATTTTGGTGAGTAACAGGGTAGATCTTCAAATAAGATGTCCTGTAACTTTTTAAAGTGGTGTTCTATGACCACAAACACTCATTTGGGTCTCATCCTTAGTTAGCTTCCATGCCTACTCCAACCTTCGTTTTGTCTTTGGCCTCCCAGACAACTTCCTCTTAAATGGTGGGAGTACATCTGTCAAGCTTGTTGTTTCCTATAGCAGGTGGTCGTTCACAGGATAAATGATGGAGGCATATGCCTCTTCATATGTGGATCTTCTGAGCAAACTTGGAACATAATTTTGTGGGTCTAAATTTGAGTACTTCATTGCTGCAATAGCATGACAACAATGAATGACATTCATCTTGATAAATTAGATTCAATAGCATGAGAAATGTACGTGAAGATAAATGAAGAGGATCAATAGATTATTACCTTGGGATCCAATATTTTGATGATTAGATTCTTTGACGAGTCTCTTTTTAATCTTTGGGCAAATAGAAAAATCGATAGATGCCACCTTGGTTCTGTTGGTGGTCCATCATTTCATGAGACAAAGTCTGATGTCTTCCAGCATAGTGATAATGGGTTTCCTCTAGCATAAACAATAGCGTTGTTGAAAGCTTCACTCGTGTTGTTATCAAGTGTATTAGACACTGCCTTACATGTGAACCTAGATCTTGACCAATACTTGTTGCACAAAATAACCGGGACTACTATAAACCCTCAAAATGTGACAACTTTAACCATTTTTACCCCAAACTGACAACGAATTACAGATAATTACAAAACAATTACAAATTCAAGCTTTTACAAAACAAGATAATTACAAAATTTATACCACGAAACTCATGCCTAATCAAACAAAATAATACATTTAACAAAATTAACAGATTCAACACCAAATTAAACCCTAACCCCCAATCCAACAACAACAACATTAGGTTAAAGCCACTTACCTGACCTATGTTCTTCCAATTGAAAGTTCAACAAACCAAAAACCTAAATTGAAGACGAATTTCAACCCCAATTCGCAAATTCCTTCCAATCCTAATTGTAATTTCCTTTTACCCAATAACTTTAACTTTTAACATTTCCACGTCAATTGACATATATTTTCAGGTAATGAAAAACTGTATAGGTCATTCACTATTAGCGTTTTAAATCTAGTCAGCAAAAAAATGACCAATTTGAACTATTTTTATTAAACATGGGACCACCGTAAACAACTAAAAAACAAGATACTACTTTGAACAAAAACAATAAACTAGGAGACCGTAATATATATTAAACCTTCATTTAATACACCTGACAAAAATAAAATAATTATAAATAAATAAATTTTTATATTTTAAAAAATAAAAATAAAAGAATAATCTCAAATAAATGTAAAATAATTATACTTGTTAATTTTTTTTATCAAATCTATAAATCCCAAATTACTTTTCAGGCTCTTGTCATTGGAACCACCACTCCAATTGGGCCAACTTACCATTGCATCCAAAAGGAACTCTAGAGAGGCATTCATAGCAGCGGGCATTTGATTCAAAATCTGTTTGTATTGGATGAATTTGTGGTTAAGTTTATTTTTATAATTTTTTTTATCAGTTTAGTTTTGTTTGTCAATTTTAATTTAAAATTTAATTTTAATTATTGTTTTAATTATATATTTTTGTTATAATTTTTTTAATATATTTGTATTTAAAAATTATAAATTATAAAATTATGAATATTTTTTATTAAAATTAATTTATAAAACTTATTATTTAATTAATTTAAGTAAATAAAATAAAGTTATTAAAATCTTTCTCCTTGATAGTTTTAATGCTATGCTTGAGGGAAGAAATTTCAAAATAAATATTGTTATATGAGTCGGTAAAATATTATGTAAGACAGAAAATGCTATGCTTCTTGAGGGAAGAAATTTCAAAACAAATATTCTTTATATGAGTGGGTCAAATATTATGTAAAACAGAAAATTAATAACATTTTTATGAAGAACAGTAAAATATATGGCCATGGAGAAAAATGCAAAAAGATGAAAGGGGAGAGGGATGAGTTGGGTTGAGGACGATTTGGAGAAGAGGAGGAAAATTAGAGAAAAGATGAATTGATGGAAGAAGTAGCATGGTCTGTGTGGTCCATGAAAGAAGTAAATGGGAAAGTGAAGGTGTGTGGAAGAGTGTGACTGGGGTTTGAAACAGAGGAGAAGAAATTAGCAGATTTTGAGAATTGAAGACAATTAAATGAAGAAGATGGATGAAAAAGAGTTTTTTAAAATATTCTATAATGTATTTTTTGAATGTATTTTAAATTATGCAACTTGAATAGTATTTTTAAATTTTGAAATATAATTTTTAAAATTTAATTTTTGAATACATCCCAAAAATATCTTTTAAATTATATAATCTAAAATCTATTAGAAAAGCGGAATGCAGTAACAATTTTGAACCTAGTTTGTGTTGTAAGTCTAATACATTTAACAAAAAATTTGTCACCGAAACATTTAATGATTTTTGTTATACAATCACTGTAGAACTCACAAATTTATGAAAGACAAACCCGTATTATAATTCAATAAGAAGATTAACTATTAAAACTTGGATTTAAAGGATTGTGAAAATTTTAATTTCAAACAATTGTGAAAGGTTTTTATTCTTGCAATCTCATACTTTTCAAAATAATCATTTTACCCTTTCTAAAAAAGTTACTTCCAAATTATCTATTATTAAAATCTTTTGAAACAAGCTTTCTAAAATTTTCAAAACGGGATTTCTAGAAGGAATTTTTGAAACATGATTTTCGGCATGGAATTTCTATAACGCATGAAATGTTCTAGAACAAGCTTTCCAATATAAAATTTTCAAAACAAACTTTCTATAACTTATATAATAATATCTTTCAAAATAGGATTTCCAGAATGAATTTTTTAGAACAAGCTTTCTGGACACAAAATGTGCTTCTGAAAGAACTTTCCAAAGAACACTGCATGTCATAGGCACAGAAACTGGAAAATGTTTGGAAAATAAATAAATAAATCAACTTTAAGATTTGGTGAACTCTATTTGGGACCAATTTAGATCAATTTTGCATAAACATTAATAGAAGAAAATAGAAAGATAAAATAGATAAAGTTGACCCTGTAACCAAAAAACAATTTAACCACTTAACTTGTATAGAAGATATTCCAGCTTCAAAAGTTCAGGTACGTACCATTTAGAAAAGAAATTCTATACTGTAAAAATCAGCCACTTGTTTGACATCCTAATCATTATTATTATTATCCCAATTCTCAAAACCATTTGACTAAAATATCAGTAAAAGTTATCAAGTTCCAAAATTGACACTATTGCAACGCCTCCACAGATTGCCTCAAAGACCCTTCTGTTGATGAAAATGCTGCTTCACCTTTCTTCAACCAGTTCACATACTGCTCTTGCTCTCTTTTGTGTAGGTAGTGGAGAAGAAAGTTTGTCAGGCTTACGCCAATGCCCTTGACTATCAGGTATTCCTTGAGTGCATGTTGCAACTCATTATCCAATGTGCTTCACATGGATATACACAAGACAATGAACAAGTATTAGTAAAAAGACCAATGTAATTTATGAATGATTTACTAGAATTTGAAATGATGATACTGGTAAAACCAACTTCTGGTGATGATTTGATAAGTCATAAAAGCAACAAGGAAATGCATGTTTGCTAATCTAGCGAATTTAACTTTCTAAAGAGCATGAAAAGAAGTTCTAAAGTTTAATATTAACATATAGTTTAAATTTTCACAGGCTTAGTTATATCAAGTTACAAGCCTATGCAGTTAAGAAGATGAGTAACCAAAAAGCATACACTAACAGTTAAAATAACTTTAATATGTTAAAAATCTAACAAATTTTGGTAAATGAATTTTTGTTTCTAATGCTACTTAAAAAAAGTAGTTGAACACGGTCTTGCACAGTTGCCAGTAAGAAACAGAATCAAGATGAGTAACTCTGTGAAAATGTATTTGTAATATCTAATCCAATCAAGATGAGTAACCCTGTGGAAATGCATATCTAATCCAACAGGACTATAGCATGCCATCTAAACATTAAAGCCATATGAATAGGTATGTCAACACTCAAGGTTCACGAAGGATGTATGCAATAGACATTAGGTAGAGGAGTCTTGGATATGAAGCCAAGATAAAAAATGGTAATCTAACATTCGCATGCTTTTAACATCTTGGCATTCGAATGTTCAAAACCTCAGTTTAACACCAATCAAACTGGTTGCCAAACACACTATAAGCTATAAGAGTACATTCATTCTATGACAATAACACTAGCAGCATAAACGAACAAGAAAAATGAGCCATCAAGATTCAGAATGCAATGTGCAAATAAATGGGCAGATTGAAATAATCTCTGGAGATTTTGAAAACATCAAATGATCATAACCAAGCATGTCAAATGTGTAGGCCTGGGTTAAATTTGGAGTTACAATCTATGAAGTAAATAGACACTTTAGTTTCTGAAGTTGTTGAACATAGTCTTACATTAGTCTCTTGAACAAAATAAATTCTCAAAAAGTTCCCCAAAGCTGTAATTACTCAGATACAATTAGTGCTAGATATGTGACTTAATTGATTATACTAAAATTGTTAAAGAATAAAAAGAGACAGAACTGGTTAAATCTAGGGACTCAGATGAAAAGATTCATACTTCCCGGGGGTTTTGGGCTTTGTTAATTATAGAAGGACTAAAATGACAATTTTAGGGGTTGAATTTGTCATTTACTCTAATCTATAGCACAAATTGTACTCTTTGTTCATTGAAGCAAATCTCCAGCACTAAATATATCCACCACAAAATTGTAAAGCCAATACAAATCAACTTCCCCTCAAACAGGAAAACCAAAATTGTTTTAACATAGATAATAATTGTAAGGAACAATGGCCAGTATCAGCTTACCTGAATAAGGGACCTCTGTAATTGGAAGGCTTGAGAAATGTAGGTGATCTGAGATAATAAGCATTATATATGTCAAAATCAGAGCCCTTATCAGTTTCTTCATGAACTCCACAGTCAAACTGCAAAATGGAGCTTAATGTTGGTTTTTTCACACACACTTTCATAAAAGCATCTCTTGGAAAAACGGTGTCTTCCTCGTAGTTAGGAGGCCCCAGAATAGCAGAAACTGCAACTTCCTCACCAGAATCGAATTTTCTTCGCAAAACGACATCTTTGGAACTGAGTGAGTCAGGTTCCATCACAAAGTCCCCTAAGGAACCAGTTTGAGCATTCTGCACCCATGGAAATGCACGAGTAACTCAAAAGACCCCCTTTTGTTTTTTAACTGTCATGGGTGTGGCGATTCAAGATGTAGAGTGTTTTGAAGTGAAATGGAAGAAGTGATGAAAGAACATGACATGGAAGGAAAAGAAAGAGCGAGAGAACCTGAAAATGATTGGAAGAAAGCTCGAACTGAATCTCGGATTTGAAGCACTTGAGCAGTTCGAGATCTTGAATATATCTCTGTGGGTTGTGGCATAGATGACGAAGATGTACCACACTCTGCTTCACCTCTCTAACCCTTCCCAACAGCATCATCTTTCCCCAACCGCCTTGTGATATTCCAGGGTGTTTTCTCGTTTGTTTCGAACGTTCTTTCTAACCTCAGGAGGTACAGCAAATCTTTCCTAATTTTTTCTTTTTTAAGTTTTAGGGAAAAAAGTAAATTTATTTATTTATTTTTACTTTAAAAACGAAAATTTAATAGGGTAACATTTTTATGAATTCAAAAATTTCTAAAATAGAACAAGCGGTTTAAATATATATTTTTTCTGAAATTTTTGAATTTGTATGGGCATTTTAAACATGTTAAATTATTAAAATACTGAACATTTGAAATTAAATTTTTCTCAAACTATTCTATTACTAGGAGCGAAGCTTTTTCCAGTAGTGAAGCTCTGAAAAGCTCTTCTAACATTTTACACAAAAAGACTATGGAAAATGACACTTGAACAACTATTTTTGACAATATTTAGACACGCACACACGTGTCAAAATCTGAATGGTCCAGTTGGAAAAATTAAATGAAAATGGACCACTCAGATTTTGACACGTGTGCGCGTGTCTAAATGTTGTCAAAAATGGTTGTTCAAGTATCATTTTCCAAAGACTATATATCATTGTTACTTGAAAATAAAAAACAAGCAGGTAGAACACTGCTACCTGAGAAGCGTGCCTTTTTCTTCACTCTCTTTCTTATTTCTTTAAAATGGAGGTTATAATATACTAATATTCCTTAGTTTAAACATTTTTAATATTATTAGAAAATGGCTTTTATGTAAGACATGATGATTTTAATAAGCCTAGGTATAAGTTATAAGTTAGTAATTGAAATATTTTGAGTTAAGATTTATTTTAATACTAGGTGGATAATTAGGATAGAATGTATGATGGTAAACTTATTGTGTACATGTTTTTGGTGGTATGAAATAATTAATCATTTGAATTAAAAATGTGAAACTAAGATGATAGGCGAAAAAATAAATGAGTAGTCTTTTTGTTGCAACTTTACTTATTTATTTATTTATTTTGGTTTGTTTTTGAAATCGTGGGCGAAGAGTGGCTTACAGGTTAGTTTCTTTTTCTTTATCTTCTCTGTTCCTTATTTCTCTTCTTCTTCCTTCCACAAATAAAACCGGGAGGGTCAGAGTGAGATTGGGGTGAGAGGGAGTAAAATAGAAATCAATGCTCTGGTGAGAAACTAACTGGAGAAAGGGGTTATAGAGGTTGACGTTAAAGGCGCCTTATTGGAGGCGGAATCCGAGATTGGGGAGAGTAATTTTAGGTTTTCGAGTGTCTATGGTGAGGGTATCGGTGAAACCTATAAAAGGAGCCATAGGGGTAAGGGTAGAGCACGAAACAACAAGTGCTTTAGCATCTAAGAGTGACTGAGAGAGTAAGGGTGCGAGTTGAGCGTGGGAGAGCGAAACAAACTTGACGAAAGGGGGAGAAGATGAATTCAGTGAGGAAGGAACGACCAAGGTATGGGGAGTTAATTTGTATTTGATTGTTTAAGTGTTTGATAATCTGGAAAAATTCTGGGTTTTCTTCTAGGCTATTGATTTGTGAATACTGTGTGGTTTTGGTTCGAATACGATATATGTGTAATTGGTAGAATGTGGTGGCTGGGATTTAATTGTGGCATATCATGTTGAAATTCGTAATTGGTGACTTGAGTTGTTTTTTTTCATAGCATTGTGTGTGTGAAATTAGGTTCCGAAAAATAATATTGGTATGTTTTGGTTGGCTGTTTGAATCTTGAAGTGCTGGAAATTTACATTTAATATTGTTTTGGGTTTCGATCTGAGTTAATCAAGCTTTCACTGGTCTATGGATGGTTGTTTTGTAATTATAGTTATTTTGGTATGCCTTTAAGGTGGAATTAAAATGTATTTCAAATAGTGCTTGTTGAATATGACTATTTGGATGTATTAACATTCTGAAAACCTTGGTTTAATTCTGATTAGATATTAAATTGATAATGATGCTGTGAAACCTGGAATGAGTTTATCTTTGGATTCTTATTCGTGAACTTTGTAATAGTTTGAATATATCATATATGTTTAGTTTGTAGAATGTAATGCTTAAATATTATAAAGCTCTTGAATTGATTGTGATTAGAAACTAGTCTAGTCAATTGAAATATCTTCGATCTGGGCTTGAACTATAATTAAGCGTTATATTTGTGAAAGTGGGAATTATGTATTTTGAAGGTGTGTCACTCTGTTTTAATCTAAACGTTCGACTAATCAAGATTGTACTAGAAATAAGGATGGATGTATTGTAGAATAGCTAATTGATTATGAATTCAAAGTGAATTAAAAATGGTTAGAATGAGTACAGGGATAGTACGTTAGATATTTCTATGATGTTTCTGATGGTATCCTTTATAGTTTCATAATGGTGATTGTTTTTGCTATAAAATAACTTGTCCAAATAATTAATAGCACTGGAAGTAAATTTTGGTATGGGTAGTTAGATTGTTGGTTTGGATCTTGGTGTTATATATATATATATAGACACACACACACAACACACGCGCACGCACACGCACACGCGCACGCGCACGCACACGCGCACGCACACGCACGTGTGTGTGTGTGCGCGCGCGCATGCACTTTTAGATTGAACTCGGGTACAGGATCAAGAATGTATATATAAATGTGTGTTGTCATATGATAGTTTCTATAGAGGTGATTGTCAAAGATTTGGTTAATGATGCCAGTTGATTATGCTAAATTGAAATTTTATTCCTAAGACCCTCCAGTGTCCAATGCGTAAATTATGAGAAATGAATTGAAATTGATTTAGTTGTTTTGTAATGTTGAACTTTATGAGGGATGGTTATTAGCTCTGTTGGAAGCTGTATATGATATACTATTGGTGTATATGTTTTAAACATTAGCTCACCCATACATTTCTATTTGCTTGTTTGCGTGTACTTGTGCAATGATCATATAACATATACGGAAACCCAAATAGGATTACATATAATTCTGGAGCCGCTAATTGACGAGAGGGGGATCCACTATGGAAATTTTATAATGATGTTTTAGAAATTTCTGGGAATGATGTTTTAAATTAAGATATGGACAATTATGTTTGAAGTTATAGTAAATTATGTTTCTTTGAAATTCTCAAACTTTATCTTGACAATTTCTTTAGTACTTGATGTGCTTGATTTAAGTGTTCTTATAATAAAATTTTCAATTTATTTTCGACTCGAGGAAATTTTAAATTTTGGCTCATTTTCGTGACTCTCAAAATTAGGGGTGTTACATTTTAAGCGTATAACAACCTCAAAATCGACTCCGAAGGTGATGTTTGCGCTTATATATTTTATTTGAGCCATATTTCTAGACTATGAGATCTTCAACAAATATATTTTATCCTTTACACTTGTTTCCATTTTAGTCATGTAGATGAGTTTCCTTTTCATGTGGTCCGTTTGAGATAGTGAGTCTCAGTTATAGGGCGAGTACTGATTTTATAAAAGGGTCATTAACTTATCTAACAGGTTGGTTATAGGACCTAATAATTACTAACATAAGGATCCAATAAAAATATTAAGAATATTAGGCAAAAATCAAGGAAATATCTATTTGTGGTACTTTGAGTTGGTTAAGAAAAATACAAATTCTAAAGATTAAATAATATTAGTTAAGACTGGGAGATAATAGAACAACTAACTAGGGCTTATAAAATACACCTTACACTATGAACAAAGGGACTCAATTTGAATGCCCTAGAATCATACTGAGGTATTTTTGGCTGGAACATTTTGACACCCATCATGGGGTCCAGTAAATCATTTCTAATGCCCTTTTATTATTGTTCTCCTTCTTCTCTTGCGGCAAGGGTTTTATTAGTGCAGCTTTGTTTAGATACGACCTTTTATGCCATTTTAGTAGTTTTAATCCTTCAATTTGTGCGTATCCTATTAGATTGTGTTGCCTGCATCTTATGGTTTTATGCCATTCATGTTCTTCTTTTATTTTTCATTTATTTTTGTTCGATTTGTTTGTTATCATCTGTTTTCGAACATGTGAGGTTATGTGTGTTGATTTTTGTAGATGAATAGTTTCAACGGCACAACCAACTTGCTTTGACATAAATGGGTGCTTCTTGGTTTATTTATATTTTTGCCATGTGATTATCGTATAATGATATGATTTAGTGATTATTTTAACATTGCTGCCAACAATCCTAACAACTGATCAATCGGTTTATATTTTTAATTACAGCTTTTGAGCTATGGAAGACAATACATGGGGATGTTCTTCAAGTGAAGATGGTGATGACGAGGTCTATTTCCAAAATGCAAGTGATGAAGAGGAGCTCGGCTTTTCATCTGGTTCTATACCTAAGTTGCAGTTCAGGTCAAACATCTTTACATTGTAAATTAGTACGAACTAGTTAGGATATCTCTTTTCCCCCTGCTCAAGTTTGATTTTCAAAGTGAAGATTTTTTCATTTCATTTACCAGGAACGTGAAATCCAAAAGCATTTGGAATGAAGAAATGGGAATGGGAGAAGTCATTGAGAAAAATGGAAAAATGTGGATAACAACTGGAATAGTTCGTAGTGGCAAGATTTATTCTTCAATTGAGGAGACTTTGTAGGTGATTTGCAATCTTTTTATACATATCTTTTGTTGACATTCAGAAATAGGGAAGAGTCACATACTTCTTGAAGCCTTAGCTTTCTGTGAATAATAAACTTTGTAACTAGGCAATACACTTGTTTGCATGTGAAAAAAAAGTATGTATTGAAATTGTGAGCTGTTTTCAAATTCCTGCTTATGTAAAGGCTGATATGGCAGGTATCTTATGGAACTAGGAGCCTTACAGCTATTAGAAAGTAGTGGTAGAAGCATATCTCTCGCAGAAATGTATGAAAAGGTTGCTGGCGGGAAGAGTGGATGTTGTTGGGAGCTGTTTGAGGTTTACAGGCACCTCAAGTCTCTTGGTTACATAATTGTGCGGCATGGTGTTCTTTGGAGTTTGAAGAGTATTAAAAGTTCCCATAGACCTGCTGCTCTTGAAATAGCAGAAGAAAGCAAAGAACTAATAGACATGGGCTCTGTCCAAAGATTATTTTCTGAGTTGCGAGTAAATGATTTGAGGCCAGATTTTGATGTTTATCTTCCGAACAGCCGATTTAGAAAGTCTTCCCCTGGTGATCCAAGTTTTTTACTGTACTTATCTAGGTAATAACCATACCTCATGCATCAGTATGATTACTTTAGATTCATAAATTTAATTGGTTAGTGATCTTTCTGTTGTTTATAAATGGACTAATTGAGAACGTGACTAAGGAATTCAAGCATATTATGGCCTAATTTTTTGCATTCCCCCATTGAAAATCGGAGGAATTAATACTGGCTCAAACATGCTGCTTTATTTTGTGCCGTGTGTGTTGTAAGGTCGGAGGTTTGTAATGTGGCCATGTTATTTCTCACAGTAAACCACTAGGAATTGATGAAGACATTGCCGCAGTCTGTTCTCTTATAGGATTTAAAGGTATTGCCATAGGAAAATGCAATTTCATATCGAAAGATATTTGTTCTCTGTTAAATACACTTCAATACATCCATGAGAAGCTGATGGCCAGCTGAAACTTGGATGAATAGTTCTAATTCCTGGGGAACAAGTGAGCAAGTAACTGTTGTAGATATTTACCAATTATAGTTATTTATTTTAGAAAAAAGGAACTGGAAATGATCGACATTGATTATTTGTCCCCCGCTAATTAATAGCCAAACAAATTTGTCCTTAGTTTTTTATTTCTTTTTTTATTACCTGTTGATGGAAATCTATTCAATCGTGTATCTTCTGTTAGGGGTCATCCACCGTCTAGAACAGAGATTGAAGTCCTTGAGAAGCAATGTGGTGGCATTCCTTTGAAAATCTGCCTGGTCACGGAGGGAAGGGTCAGTTTCTTTTCCTTTGACAAGGTGGATCTTTCTGTTCTACCCTGAAGTTCTGGTACCAACGCTTCTACTCTGAGCTGGGGGCAAAGGAAACTAAGGGGTGTAACAAGAGAATGGGTTTGTTGTAAAGTTATAGCTTATTATAGGATCCAATGTAGAATGGGCTTAGTGATCACAACTAATGCCTGACTCTAGTCAAATTGATTATGATTCTGCAGGGAGAGCATGCTATTGTTGACCATAGCCAGAATCTAAAGCATGGGCTTAGCCATACACGCCTCTGTTTACATATGGGCTATAGAGGACAAGGAAAGTTCTCTGTTAGATAGATGATGTAAAATTACAAGAGTACATGTGATTAGACTATCAAATAGGATATTTTATACATCACTCAATTGATTATTATAATTTCTATTTGAACTTGTAGAAAATTCTATGGGCTTGCTACAGTGGTTTTTGAATTATTGAAATCCATATGCTATGTACACTATTAGAGAAATCCATATGGTTGAGGAGACCTTTTAATTAGATCCTAACCTACATGAGCTTTGGTCCTAACTTACATGAGTTAGGATAAAAAAAGTTCAAAGGACAAAAAAAATCCTACGTTAAAAAAGTTTACAGACTCAAAATACCAACAAACTTGGTGGGTTAGGACCAGTTCATGAGTTCTTTTTTAATATGAAAAAAAATTAATTTGTATATGAATAATTGATGTCTTTTAAGTATTGAGTACAATAATACATGACAGATATTTATACCACCTATATATGCTTATTATTATTCTCCTAATTTATACATAAATGTTTCTGCAGTTTAGCAAAAGTTTATATTATTCACCGAGTGAAGTTTTTTAAAGAGAATTTTATGAGGAATTTTCAAATAGATAAAAGATATTGTTTTGTTGTTTCCATCTTATATACACTAAATGTCTGTTATATATCATTGCCTGTAAATAATCTCTGCAAAACAACTTATTAATCAGTTCAAGTAAAGTTTCTGGTTTTTACCATGTTTTCATGTTCTATTTGCAAACTTAAATTCAAATTCAGCATTGTATATAAACAAACTTAATGGTGTAGATAAATCCATAAAATGTGAACACATTTCTGTCCAAAATTTCTTACATCTGAGTTAAACAACAATAAAACAAAGGGGTTCAGTGTCGATTAAACATAAAAAAAAAAATTGAATATAAAATTTAAACAAGTCATTAAACATAAAGAAAATAAAAGCATTACTAACCCCTTCATCTAGTGTCTACTGGACCTTTAGGATATCCAACCCCTTCATCTTCTCAATGAACAACATCCGTGTGTTGTTCAATATAACATCCTCTAAACATCAGGACCAACTAAAGTTGTAGTTTATCTAGCTTTAACATCATAACCTATTCTATAGTAGATGATTAGAGTCTCCTTCTAGCTTTACCTTGTGTGGAATTATCAACCCGATATGTAGAAGCACTTACCATTTCTATAACATAAAAAATAAATAAAATTAAAAAAAATAACAAAATCATAAGCTATTAAAAATAATTTTTTTTAAAAATTAACTAAATTTCAAAATTCGTATTCAACCTAAATCTAGTACCCTATAACTAGATTTGAAAATTTATTCAATCCTATATTCCCAAATCTGTAATCCTAAATTCTTAAATTTGGTTTCTATTCATGTTCAGCTACAAATTTTGACATCCAATACAACAAAACACATATAAATACACTCTTTATCCCAAATATATAAATTTAATAAATGTAAATGTGTATCTTTCTTCTTCTTGTTCGTGGCACAAGCTTGCGTGGAATGTATGGAGTAGGGTGGATTAGGAAAAAGGTTTGAAAAAAAAAAGAGTTGAGTAAATATAAAAAGAGATTTTTTTTTACCCAATCATACAGTCTAAGGTCAGTTAAAAAATTTAGAAATACAGAAAGAAAAATTAAAAATACAAAAAGAAAACCCGATCAGAAAAATAAGATTTAGTCTTGAAGAAGGTCAAGATAATTCCATAGACAAGATACTCAAAAGCGCTTCAGTGTTGAGGCTGATTTTTCAAGATCAGTGGATTTTCGAAGAAATCACCACCAATGTCAACATTCTAGAAGTCTTTATGAAAGTTTATGAATGTATTGCTACCTTTTATTTTATTTGTGATTCAACTGTGAATCTTGTTAATGGTTTCATTTCATGTACACATTAAATTACTCGCGGAGTTCCTACAAATTTTGTCTTTTTTTTAATAATTTTTTAACTATTTTAAATTAAAAGGTTTTGTGATATCAGTATAATTAAAAAAAAGAAAACAAATAGTTGCATGAGGATAACAACTAAATTGTGCTGTTCTTTGTAATCACCTTCAAGTAGTTGGGTTCTTGAAAGTTGTAGATAAGGATGATAAAGCAAATTGACTTCGATGAGCTTATCCGTCAATAATTTTATGGAAAAGATTATTATTTTCAATTCGTTTTTATCCATCGCCTTTTTCTTTTAGTTCAAATAAAAATTTAGTTTAAAACATTAAAAATTTAATATTATTTTATTTAAGAGTACAAATGTATTATAATATTTTCTTTTATATTATGAATAATTATAAATTAAGTTATAATTATTCTTGTAAAATTTTTTAATTTGAAACATTAATTATTTAGTTAAAGGCTGAAAAATAAAAAGATAAAAAGAAAATCTATTTTCGGAAAGAATGAGACGTCTTAATCACATTATATTAGATGATTGTGTCTTGGATTCAATTTTGACAAAATCATGCATCTAACAAGTTTTGACGATTTTTATTGTCTTATTATGTCAAAAATATTACCAAATTATAATATATATATATATATATATATATATATAAAAGTATAAATTTTATTTTATTTATATCAATTTTTTAGGTTAAATTAAATTTAAAATATAATTTTCTAAACTATATTTTACGACATTATAGTTTATTAAAAGTCAATATTCTCTAATTCTACATAAAAAATATTTAATAATATAAAAAGGCATGTGAGAAACCTTACCTTGTTTAATAGTATACTTAAATTATAATATATAAATAGATTTAAATTTTTAACACTGAGTTAAATTTATTTTCATGATATATAATTTAGAATGTAATATCTATTTAATAGTATAAAACTATTAAATAAAATATTATAAAATTAATAAAATAAAACAGATAATTAGAAAGGTATATCATATTAATATATTTATCCATTATAATAATATAACATATATACACACCAATTACAATAATTTGAGTTTTTCAATATAGAAATACTTTTATACCAAATTTATATAAAATTATAAAACTATTTCGTTGCATTTTTGCCTTCCACAAAAAAAGTACTATCATTTACCTCACTATCTATTCACACCATAAAGTGATTATCGCAAAAAAACAACAAAAAGCAAAAGATACATAGTAAGTTAATGAACAAAAAATTTATTATATATAAGATATTTAACTATATCAAATACTAGCTAAACATAAATAAGATACCATCAATTATACAATTTCACACAACAATTGACACTAAACTTAATTATCTGAATACATGCCCTTGACATCAAAACTCACGAGAGGTTTACACATGTGTTGGTTTCTAGGCTCTTTAGAGTCATAGCTTCAAGGTTATCACCCAACCACACACAAAGTTAATCTCCTTTGCATTTAGGAACAAACAAAATTGATATACTTGAACCTTCTACTATTCTTCTCGACATAACACATTCAATTCTACTTGAGTATGAATGGTTATTGGAGTGTCAGAATATCCTTGTATTTAATACCATATGTCAATGATACATTAAAATTATCATCGCTAAACACCAAAGCATTTACAAAATTGACCACTCAATGACACTTTTTGGCGCTCAACGTCCTGGAGCTAAAATGTTCATAGAGGAAGCTAGCGCTCAATGCCCGTACAACATCTTTCAACACTATATCAACTAATAACAAACATATTTTGTGATTTTAAGTGAACTAGGACCCAATCAATGGCACCCATTTCTTAGTGAATTAGTTCAAAACAATTTTTACACATTAAAAACTTATACCAATTTGCTTAATTATTGAGATCATAAGTTCTCTCAGTCACACAAACCCTAACAACAATCAAATATGAATAAATCCTCAAAACTATACAATTCAATTCAAGCATACATACCAATTAGATTCAATCAACATGAAAAAACATTAGATTTCTCAAACTCACACACTAAAGCAACAAGCTTCCCTTATCTTTAATAACAGTTCAAACAACTCAAGACAATAATAACACCTTGAAATGCATAAGAAACCTTATTTGTCCCAAGGAACAACATAAACATGAATCAATGTATGTCATTAGAACGATTGATCAATAAAGAATCTTATAAATGATTCTAAAGAAGCACACAAGCAAGATTTTGTCCACATGCATAGGAAGAACCAACTTGAATTTATAAAAGAGACAAAAAAAACAAACTTACTTAAATTAAGAAATTAATTAATCAGAAATTGAGAATTGACTATATAAAGATCACACAAACATCTCTAATGTTTAAATAAATAGGCAAGATATCAAAAAATCTAAAGAGAAGAAAAAAAGTTTTAAGAAAAAAATTTATAAAAAAGAATGAATATTTTTAAATTTTTTAAAATAATAAAATTCATTTATAAAAGTTTTATTTACATTTTAAACTTTTTATTATTAAAATAGTCAAGTTTTACTATTTTAAATACACTGTTAATTTTAAAAGACGATTTTTTAGATTATATAACTTTTTAAAAAAGAACACTCATTGTATAAACTGCACATAATCACGTATTGGATTTTATTTGACTTTTTGAAAAGTAACTTAAGAAAAATGAATAAAATAAGCGTAGGACACAACCACATATTTGGATTGAAGGTTAGTGACACACGATTCCGAGTTATCCAACAATCTACATATCTTCGTAAGGATAAGTGACAGATTTGAATAAAAGAAAGTATACCTCAAATAAGAGAAACTTAATCAAACAGAAAACTGAATATGATATATGAAAAAGTAGCTAAAGACGGGCATGGCTTAGAATCAGTAACTTTAACAATAGGAGAATAATTATATTTTTTTTTTATTCAAAAATGGGTTGTTCTGAATAGTCAGTCCAGACAGAATATTGAAAGAACAATACTTTCCTTAAACAATATTGGACAAATAAATCCAATTTCAATTCATAAAGATAAATGAAAGAGATGAGAGAAAAAAGAAAAAATAAAGAATAATTCACAACTGAAAAATACTTTTTTATAATACATTATTTGCATGGATAAATTAGATATTTATACTCTCCATGGCGCATATCTCTAAGAAATAATTAAAAATATAATTGGAATAATTATGGCTGTGGAAAAAGAGAAATAAAAAAAATGTATTCATAGATTTCTAAATCTTATATTACAAGAATTTCTACAGTTAGTTATGAAATTTATTAAGAAAAATAAAATTATCGGTAAAATAAAATTTAATGACAAATTTTATTATTGAATTTTATAATTTTAATTACTAATAAATTATAATATATACAAAATAATATTTTTATTAGTTAATTTCATCTATAACTTATAATTATTATTACGGATGAATTTGTTTATTGACAAAATAATGTCAAAACTTTTTTGTTTAAGTTTTGATCAAATTTGTGTGTCATCGATGATAATAATGTGTTGTGTTTTAAAATTTAAATGTAATTTATAATTCTTTTTACTAACATATGTTTCACTTAGTAAAATGAGTGTTAAATTTTTCACTAAGTCTAATGAGTTTATTTTATAAATTAAGTGAAAATTAGTGAAAGAAAAGAAAAAGAAGAGAATGAAGAGAAAAAAAAAAGAAGATGAATAGAAGAATAGGTGACGAAAGTGCAACAACAAATAACATGTGAACACGATTACAATGAAAAGATGGAAGAGGAGTGGAGAAGGAAGTGGGAGGAAGAAGAAAATGAAGAGAGGAAAAAGGAGAGGTAAGAGGAGAAGGAAGAAAATAGGAAGAAAGAAAAAATAGAAGAAGAGAAAGAAAAAATAGAATAAAAAAGAAGACTCAATCACTATATTTACTAAATAATATTACTGAGAGTCAAAATTTATCAATAATTATCACTGAATGTTCTAATCTATCAATACAGTTTATCAACAAATATTTTATCGCAAAATTTGTTGTTATTGATAATTTATCAATAAACTTAAATTATTAATAAATTATTGTTTTTACAAACAAATTTTATTCATCAATAATTAGTAATTTTTTTTAGTGTTATAATTTTAAAGAGTAAAACTTTTCCTGTTGATCATGTTCGTTTTCCTGGTATATCAATATTATGTTCAAATAGTTAATCCAAATCTAATAGAAACAAGAGGTGCTATCATAGAAACTCAATTTTGAAGACGGAAAAGTTTTACTATAATTACCTTATAAAAACAACATTTGAAAAGAAAAAAAATACAATATAAAGATACAATTGATCGAAAAAATTCCAAATTAAATTTAATATTAAAAACTGAATAAATCAACTTGGTCGATAAACAATAGCTATATGATAAAAGTTAAATGACGCACCTATAAAAATTAAACTAATTGGTACGAAATTTAAATCCTAGATCTAATATTCCAAGACAACAACCAAGAAGGTCAACTATAACTCACGTTCATAATACTAATTTGTGAAAACAGTAAAATAAAAAATGCCAACTATAAACCACATTTATAAACATGGAATGAAGGTCCTATTTATAATATTTTACATTTTTAATGTAAAATTAATTTAAATTTGTGCCATGATTTATTTCAATTCCATATTTCATTTCCAATTTACATGATAATGAAAACACAATAAAATAAAAAATGCCAACTATAAAGCACATTTATATAATAACATGAAATGAAGGTCTATGTATATTATAATATTTTACATTTTTAGTGTAAAATTAATTTAGATTTGTGCCATGATTTATTTCAA
Source organism: Vigna umbellata (assembly GCF_029865625.1). Lineage (NCBI taxonomy): Eukaryota > Viridiplantae > Streptophyta > Magnoliopsida > Fabales > Fabaceae > Vigna > Vigna umbellata. The sequence goes on from NC_142169.1 coordinate 22,171,086, forward strand.
TTCCAGATTTCATTTCCAACATGACAATGACAATACAATAAAATAAATGTATACAGTGTTGACTACTTTTAAATTAATTAATTACATGAATAATTTAATTGATGACATTAATAAGTGGAATTTATATGTTAATAGCTAGAATTTACTTATTAATAATATACCTAATTAAAAAAATATAATATTATTGTTTGATCAAAATGATTCATTGAATAAGATATTAAGAGAAAAATATCTATAAAATATGAATATTCCTAAAATTAGAGAAAATGATATTTATGATAATATAGATCGAACTTAAGTTATAATACACTAAATCCAGTTATTATATTTATTTATTTATTGTTATACTTTGAATTTATCTTATTTATTATCATTCTTTACATATTAGAAACTTAGAGAGCCAATAAATACATGATAGTACATGGAGTACTTTAACTTAATATTCATTTTGTACTTTTATACTCTCCCATACTTTTTATTGACTTGAGAGTCAAAGTCTTTACAAGTGGACTTCCCTCTTTTAGAGACTTGAAGCTCAAATACTCATAAGCAATCAAGTCACCCACCTAGATCAAACTTGATCAAATTTTGGTAATAAAACATTTAACAATCACCATAGACTGAGATAAAACTTTATTTCGCCTCTGCATTTTATGCATTGCTATTGACAATAATCTTACTATACCATCATAAGCATTTATAATCAAAACTTTTTAATATCTTTTAGGAGTGTTATCTATACATTCCATCTCTTTTCTACATTGAAAATTTATTATTAACATTTTATTCAAAATTTGTGGATAGTAGTTTCAAAACAATTGTTTCCTTTGCTTTGATAACACTTGCCTCAATAAGTGCTAAAAGTTTCAATGATGGTCACATTAAAAAGAAGCGAGTCAAGGAGCACTTTGGTCCAAAGGATGAAAGTGAAATCGTTTTTGCAATTGGTTAGAGCCATCCTTGCATCCAATACTGCCACATCACCGTTAGATTCTCCCTGGTGACTCCCAACAATGCTCCCATCTCACTTCCAATTGGGATGAGGAAGTCTTAAAAACAACTCATAAGCTCAAATGAAAATTCATCCAAGAATTATTTTAAAAGCATTAAAAGCAACACATAAGCTCAAAAATCATCCGATAATTATTTCATAAAGCATGAAAAACAACACATAGCTTTGACAAAAACTAATATTCTCTAATATTTCCAATATATTTATGATATAATAATTGATTATCTAACTTATGATATTCTAATATATTCCCAAGATATTATGATATAATAATGGATTATCTAACTTATTATGATATTCTCTTATATTCCTAAGATATTTTGATATAATAATTATTTATCTAATAGTTGATTATCTAGCTATGAAAGATAATGTTCTTAAGTTTGTTTATTTATGATCCATCTCTTTTTTCTAAGAGTCTACTTAATACACTTTCAACAATATTTTCCTCTAGAAACGTTTATGTCTTGTAGATGGAAATTTAGATGGTACCATTATGAACTTACAAAATCCTTCATTAAAAGCCCAAAGCTTAACCAAAACCTTCCTTATAAGAAAATGGAATTACTCGCGGCTAATGTTTGATAAGACAACACTTTGACGAGGAACGCAACAAGGAGGACTGCTAACTTGATCTAAACTTATACATGAAAGATGAGAAGAGTCTCGAATGTGAGAAAGGTAGCAAACCAAAGAGTTGCACAACGTTACAACATGTGAGTAAAAGAACAAGCTTAAGCTTAGAGAAGCAAGAATAGATAAACTTGAAATTCCTCATAATGCCCCTTCATCAAAGGCTTTGCAACTTCTGGTATCAAGCAAAGACAATGAGCAATACCTTTGACTAGAGATAACAACACTACATAGGGAGGACTAAGATGACATCGATCTAGATTCTTGGTCAAAATTAAAGACTTAACTCAACTACCAAAAGTCTACACTCAGAATTCAGATCAAGAAGCATGATAATGCTGACCACATACGCAAATTGTTTCTCATATGAGAAATAAAACATGACGATGATTATATAGATGATCAACAATTATACTCTATGTCCAAATTGGATTAGTCCACTGGTAATATTTTATGCAAGGCAAATTCAGACCACAAAAATGTAGGAACTCTACACATATAGATAATAAATTGATCGAGGTAAATTTTATATGAGAAGTCCGGGATGAGACCTGTGGCATAAAAAATATCTCAAAACAAAGACGAATTTTATGTGTGATGTATGAGATGATGTATGTGGCATGAGAAATATTCCAAAACACACACTATTGAGCTGAATATAACACGGGATGAGGCCCTTGATAACTTAAGCATTTAACTTTTACTTTACTATTTTATAGCATAACGATGCAAAAAAGTGTATACTCCTTTCCTTCGTTCAAAATTTTCCTAAAATAGGTTTTATAGGACAAGGTTTTAACAAGGCACACTACATGTATAAATTCCACATGTTTCATAAGTACATAAATAACGTCCAAACTTGCGACTACTAAGTAAATTTGTGTCCAATGCCTAAATATGTAACTACTCGGTAAATTTGAGCATAAGCATTAACATATGTGACTATTCAATAAATTCGAGCATGAATGTCCAACCATAAACTTACTTGAAAAATACTTTAAGTACCTTATAGGTGTCCAACCAAGGATGTACTTGGAAAACACTCCATGTACCTTACGTGCGTCCAACCATTGACTTACGAGTTATTATATAAACATCACTAAGTAAGATACAAAGAAAAAGATTTGCATGAAACAATAACACCCTTAAAAAAAGATTTACATGAAACATTAACACATTGAATACTTTAAATTAATAAATTACATAAATAATTTAGTTAATGACATAAATAACTGGAATTTATATATTAATAATTATTTTATTCACTATTTTCAATTTGATTTATTCTAAAATATTATCTACACTTACGTTATTTAACGTAATTTTAAATATTTGCCATAATTTATTTTACTTTTGGTCTGTTTTTTAAATTACATTAACAAAACTCATCATGATAAAATAATCAACCTAAGCCCAGATTAAAAAAAAATTATCATCTAAAAAACAAATAAATACATCTTAAAATAATTAAATATCTAAACAATACATTTAAAAATAACACTACAATTGAAAAATATATATAAATTTGGTGCTTTTAAGTAATTACATCAATAACTTAAATTTATATAATTAGAATTAGTTTACACAGGATAAACTTAACTTTTTTAAAAGTACATTACAAAAAGAAAGAAGTTTTTTTTAAATCGAGAAGTGAATTCACTTTTTCCTTTAAGAACTTAAGTGACAATTTCAAACAAAAACTATTACTTGAATCTGTAAAACAAAAACAAGTCAGTGTAAGTTGGTCAGTTCAATAACTATTTATCTAAATTCATCTATATATTTTTAAATTAACTTAAATCGATAAAAAGAAACTATAATTTTAGTGAAAAAAAAGAAAGATTTCCACACCACGAAAGAAAAAAAGCCATAGTTACCTAATATAAAATAGGTTTAATACCCTATTTTGTCCCCAGTTTCGCTCGACAATGTCAAATTAGTCCATCATTTAAAACGTGCGTCAATTACGTCCCTACTTAATAAAATTTATATCAATGAAATCCCTTCCGTTAAATCCGTACAAACGGCGTTAATTATTTTTCTCACTCTTCTATTAACGCCGTTTGTACGAATTTAACGGAAGGGATTTCATTGATATAAATTTTATTAAGTAGGGACGTAATTGACGCACGTTTTAAAGGATGGACTAATTTGACATTGTCCAGCGAAACTGGGGACAAAATAGAGTATTAAGCCTATAAAATAACGTAAATAGATGATAAGACACTAGAAAAACTGTTTTACGCCTATTAGTCGATCAACTATATAGGAAGTCAATTCCAAAAAAAGCCATAACTAGGTAAATCAAACAATCAAACACTAATCATTTGATTATTCGGTCCAAGGATCTCATTTCTTGATTAATAAGGTAAAAACATATTTAGATGATATTGAGTCACGATTGGGTCAATCCTAATAAAAAGTCCACTTTAAAACTTATAAATACAGAAGTAAGATAAAGAAATAAATTGTTGCATTTATTGGACATTTAAAACTTAACTTCGATAACTAATCAATAACTTAAAACTAACTTGAACGTAAGAGTGTCTTTAGTAAGTATTTACCGCTCGAATTTAAACTCTATCAAATAAACTCGATAAAACATAAAAAAAAAAAAGTGAAACGAAATTAAAAGAAGTGACAACTAAATTTTTCAAGGTGTGATTTTCGACTTCCATACCGATACAACACTAAAGATAGATTTCTGGATAGATTATATGCCCTTCAACTCTTGTAAACTGATGCAAAAGGCATGTCATTCAAAAATAGACTAATTGAAGGGCATATGGTCAATTTTTCAAACTCCCACCAAAACCTGTCATAATGATTTATTTTCATGTGTTTTCATCTGTACTATTCTTTCAGTAGTTCATTGTACGTGAGCAATGCTTGTAATACAATTCATGTATTTCACGTGGTTTCTTCTCTGCTAAAAAGTCATTCTTCTGCTCATATTTCAAGTCTATATAATACCGGTAACATTCAACATTTAACAAAGTCTCAATCACAATATACAAACATAACCTTATTTCAAACTCTCACATTGATAATTCCAGAATCAAGCTCTTCCTGACACACACTCATGTAAAACTAAAAGCAAACATGCTGATATTGATATTTTATAAATGTAATTAATCTCGGTGTCAATACAAATCTAGACACGAGAAAACAGTAGTTCGGAAATACAAAGGTAGGAATCCTATCTTTGCATTCACACGATATATATTTTCGAGGAAAATGATGTTTATGTGAAAATGTTATTATTCTATTCTAAATGCTCCAACTACTCCCAATATATACTTATTTCTCGCTATTTATGAAAGAGTGTGAAGACGTAAGATAGAGTGGATTTGGATGAAAAGAACACCTATCGAGTGACGTGAGCAATGAAATCATCAAATTCCATCCGAGAAACTCCTCCTTCATCCCTGGATTTGAGGATGACATTTTTGAGGTCTATTGCCCTTTGTCTCATCTCATTACCCTCCTTTGTTGCCATCAATTTTCTTACGGCATTCTCAACAGCTGATGCTGTCACCAACTCATCTCTGTGGTCCCATTCCTTCACCACCACTCCAACCTTAAGCACATCAGTCACCAAAACTCTATTCCTAGGTTGGTCAGAGTGCATAGGCCATGCTGCTATTGGCACCCCCATGGAAATGCTCTCCATGCAAGAGTTCCATCCACAGTGACTCATGAACCCCCCAGTTGAAGTGTGGCTAAGGATCTCCAATTGGGGTGCCCACTCTCTCACCACCAACCCAATGCCTTTCACTCTCTCTTCAAACCCCTTTGGGAGAACAAGTTCATCACCACCATGCTTGAAAACATCTCCCTTGTCAGCATCCCTCAACACCCAAATGAACTTTTGCTTGCTCTTCTCCAACCCAGTTGCAACCTCATTGATTTGTTCCTGGGAGAAGCTTGTTGTTGTCCCAAAGGAAACATACATCACTGACCTCTCCTCTTGTTTGTCAAGCCACTCAATGCAAAAGTGCTGCCTTTTTTCACTCTTCTCAATGGACAAGGGGTTGAATGGCCCCAGAGCCCAGTGGTTCTTGCTGCTGATGATCCTCTCGATCAGCTCCATGTAAGGTCCCTCAAGTGCCCTTGTGGTGTTGTATATGATCCCTTTGCTGAACTTGTGGAACACATACTGAGAGGTGATGAAATCAAGGAACTGGGTGGTGAAGCAGCCTTCAAGGGTGGGAACTTCGGGGACTAGGTGGGACATTTTTTTCACCGGAGGCTTCCCCATTACGTCCCAAAAGTACAAGAACATGGTGAAGGCGGAGACGCTGTGGAAAGTGTAGGTCTCGCAGTTGGAGACATGGATGGCATCTTGCACCACGGAAGCCATGAGAGAGTCGTAGATGACGACGACCCTCTTGGCCACAAGGGAGAGAGACTGCAAGAGTGAAAAAACAGGTCCACGGAGGCTTGCGGAGGCCTGAAAGGAGGGAAGAAGGTGGGAAGGGAATTTGGTTGGGGCATTGGGGTTCGGGGGAGGGGAGGGAAAAGGAGGAACATTGAAGTCGTGAATGTGAATGTGGGGAAAGGAGTTTGGATCCCAGCCTTGAGCTCGAACCATGGCTTGGCGGTTGTGTGTGGGAGAACCGACGAAGTGGAGAGGGATGTTGTGAGCCAAGATGAGGCGAGAGAGGTGGAGGAGCTGGTTCAGGTGGCCCTGTGCAGGGAAAGGGACCACCACCATCACCACTGGGGTGGGTGGATGGAAGATGCCATTGTTGTGCTTTTTTTTGTTGCTTGTGTAGTTGGAAGCCATGGGAGAACTTTCAAAGCTAGAAGAAACCATAGAAGAGGTGGTAAAGTAGGTAACTAAATAAAAACTGTTTTCAATGCTTCTTAGCACCTAGTTTCTCTTTGCTATTTATAGAGAGCAAAACCCAATGTTGGCCACCACTTTTTTCCATACAAATTCCTTACCATATATGGGTTAGATTCCAAGCCTGAACACGCGTCCCGCATTTCGTTGTAATAAAGTGATTGATGGATTTTTGGGTGTGAGCTAAAATTTTTAAAGTGAAGATGATGTTTTATTTTTAATTTTAAAAACTAATTTTAATTTATTCAATGATTCTATCTTTATATATGTCTAATTGTATTAAATGAAAGTTTGAAAATTATTATCTTGTTTGTAGATATCCTTTCTCACTCGTTTACTTTTCATAACAGTATTACACTTCAAAATTCAAAAAGGAAAATTAATTAGTTGAGGAAATTAGAATGAATCGTTTCTTGTAAGAAGTCAAAATCAACCATAACTTATATATCAAACCACAATATTAATTATGACCACATCTATACATAGAATATCTCATAGTCACATTAACTAATAAATAGATGTGCATTATCTTTGATGGTGAGACCAACCTGATACCGGTATAACTACCTTTGCTACTTTACAATTATTTCTTAAAGTGAACTGAAAAAACCTATAAAATTATTTAACATTGATTATATTTAAACAAAGAAAATTTACCAATATATATATATATATATATATATATATATATATATATATATATATATATATATATATATATATATATATATATTTTTTTTTTTTTTGTTATGTCTAATTTTTTCAAAACTCTAATTTTTTCTCCAAATGCGTCTCACTCACTCATTCTTTGTTATGTGTTTCTTGTTTTTTTTTGCATTCTTTTTTTCTCTCACGAAGCACAACATAGAGTTTCATTCATGATTTCTCCTTGTCTTGTAACAATACATTTACTTATCGGTCTCAATCACTTTATATATAATTTTTTAAGTTTGATGAGAATGTAATAATATAAAGTTTTAACCATTTTGTTTTGTTATGACTCCTGAATCAAATATAAAATTTACAAAAACTATTCAACCGATACATATAAGTGAAAAACAAAAAGAAATTTTGTAAAATATAAAATTTGACATTAGTTAAGAAAAAATTTAAATGTAAGTATGCGGATAGAGCCACGAGTCAGAACAATTCGAATGCGAAACAGACTAGTATCTTCAGCATATCAATCCTATCTTATGGACAAAGTGTGAGTCGAGTCTAACTCGAGTGCGCCAGCCTCCATTACCATCTTTGATAAGGGTGAACATAAAAAAACAATAAATAGTAATAAAGAACAACCTCGTTCTCTCGTTTTTATTTTTTACTTGGTTATGGTCCATTGTAATAATAATGCCCAACAGTGGTGTAAGCTGTATCTGACTCATCCCATATTAATTTATGTCCCAATTGGTAGTTGGATACTTTCTTTTTTGGAATGGTACAGTGGGTTACTTCAAATACCAACCCCACATAACAATTTCACATTAATTACATTTCTTTCTTTTTCATTTTCTACAGAATTATTCATACAAAACCTTTATTAATATTATTAATAATTTTGTTCTTATAATCTAACAGATTACTTAAATAAACTTTAATCTGTTCTTTATTAAAAAAAATTCTCCTAAAATGGGCTTGTGATTTTTTGGTGCTTAATTATTTTACTTTTCATATTGTAAAATTTAAAATCTCCTCTTTAGTCTTTATAAGATATGATAATTTTTATTTTAGTCCTTGTATAATATGTAATTTATTTTACAGAGTTTAAGAGTAAATTTTTATTTGATATTTTGAGTTGGACCATCTGTATTCCATACACCTCGAGTTTAATCACATTTAAAGATGCCTTTCCATATCTTTTCACCTTTGTTGGTTGTGACTAAGTCCCATGTGCTTTCTCATGTACCTTTTGGGACAAATGTTTATGGCTTTAGAATCAGATGTATCTATTTGTACTGTTTATTTGATGAACCAATGAGATTTCAAGTTTTATACCATTTTGGAACAGATAACAAATAGACACACACATATATATAATTTAATAAAGGGTTAAATATGTTTTTAGTTCCTAAACTATTGGTCGTTTCTGGTTTTCGTCCCTCTTTCAAAGTAAGGTACAATTTGGTCCTCATTCTTTTCGAAACGTTCGTTTTAGTCCTCGAAAACTAAACACTGTTTAAAAATTTGGTCCTCATTTAGCAACAAATGAGGATTAAAACCAAAAATTCCGAGGACTAAAACGAACGTTTCGAAAAGAATGAGGACCAAATTGTACCTTACTTTGAAAGAGGGACAAAAACCAGAAACGACCAATAGTTTAGGAACTAAAAACATATTTAACCCTTTAATAAAAGTAGTAATATTAGTTGTTCGATTTAAGGAGAAAATAAAAATGAAGTATTTTAGTTTGGAAAAATAAAGTACTAATTAAGATGTAATTTTTAATATGTACTTTTGTTAGATTTTTTTTTCCATGGTAAACTCCACAAGCTAGAATACAATTAATTGCATGTGGCCATTCTTAGTCCTAAAATTATCAAGAAATTAAAAAAATTTATGCATTATGTTGCCTTTCAATGTGACGTTGAAATAAATATAATAAAGGGAATTTAATATTAATAATGAGGATGGGTATGAGTTTGACTATTTTATTTTTATCTATGAAATAAAAATTTATTCTCATCCTCATATTTAAGTTTGATTCTTTCAAAAATAAAAATTTATTTTCATCCTATATATCATCGTAAATAACATTTGAAAACTAATACTTGTTTAAAATAATGAGATTCAATTATTTTAATATTAAAATATTGTAATATAAATGATCTTTTATGAATGAGTTTCATATTTTAAAAGGCACAATACTTTTACAAACAATTTTTATAGTGTTCTTTGACTTCTCTTTAAGGGTTATCATTATCTGCTTGTCAGTTTGAAAATCCGAGACCATTAGAGTGATCTTTAAGGCGAGTTCATCACTTCCATATGATCAGTTTCTCTCATAGAGTAAGTTGGTTTTCTACTCCTCTTTATGGTCTATTTTGTCTTCCTTTACATGCGAACTATTTAGAGTTGCATGTGACGTCTATGTCATCTTTAAGAGTCTTTGCTAATCACTGGTTCTAATGGTATGTCTTGATCGCGTTTTTGTTGTTCATAAGGGTAGATAAAGCTTCTTGCGCTTTAGAGGGCATTCTTAAGTATATCGAGTTGTTTGATCATCTATGTGGTAAGAAAAATTAATTGCTTTGTTTTAAAGTTATAGATGTGATAAATATGGTAAAATGCACATTTGGTTGATGTGTATATGTTGAATTGTGATTTGATGTTTGAGTTGCTGAAATCTTACTATGTTTTTGTGTTGTTTGCTTTGTCTTAATTGGTGTTAAATTGAAGAACTTAGGATCTGATCATTTGAGTAAATTGGTATGCATTTTACATTGAAAACTATTTTTGAACCAAGCATTAAGTAAAGATTACAAATTTGATCCTCTGAAAAGGTTCTTTTTTTCCACAAATAATATAATTGATTATACTGCATTCTGGTATAACATTAAGCGATTACCATATGACACTATGTGTCGATTCCTTGTGCAGGTCTGAGAACACTTTGACTCCAGACCACTAAGTGTTAGTCGAATGCTCTGGCGCTAAGCACCGATTTCTGAATGCTCTGACGCTAAGCGATGACAAAACAACCTTGAACGCCACTTTTCACTATAGGTGTCGAACAATTTAATTCTAGGTCATTAAGCAACAAAATGATGTCACTGAGCGAGACGTTTTGTGAGAAGAATAACGTTGAGCACCACGACTACCGTTGAGTGTCACCTTCTCCAAAAGGTTTGGTGTTGAGTGCCAGGCTCTTCATTAAGTGCTCTCTTTTGTGAGAGGTTTTACGTTAAGGGCCACTTATGAGTGCCAAAGTGTAAGTTTTGATTTTCTAATTGCTTTGTTTTGTTTAAAATGGATTACTATGGATATGATGTATGTTTAATATGTATTATGAATGAGAACATGGTTGTGGATACATGTGGTAATGGTGTTGTGAGAATTTCAAGAAGCAATTCTTTATGGTGATGTATTTTGTGTATGCATTGACATTAGAGGTTCAACAAGGAGGTATCCTGAACTCTAATAATTATTCACACTTAAATAGAGTAGAATGAGGTATGTGGTAAGAATCGTAGGAGGTCATAGTCTAGGACACTAGTTTGGTCCTAAGTGCGAAGGGGACTAACCTTGTGAGTAGTGGGGTGATAACCTCTTTGTTTATGACTCTATAGAGTACAAATACTACTGCAAGTGAACAGCTACCATGAAACCCAATGTCAAAGACATATATCCGGATAATTGATTTTAGTGTCAGTTGTTTATGTATATTCTTTATTGCATTTAATTCATGTTTAGGTTTTATCTAATGTGATTTCATTGTTTATGAAAACTCTTCTGCACTTAGCTTACCTTGTTGTCTGTTGTATGTTGTTTGTTTTTTTTATGATGATCACACGTGAGGGATAGGAGTTGACGCATCTCTAATAGAGAATAATGATGTTGTAGAATATTTCTTCATAGTTGTGTAATAGTGTTCTTTAGTTGGTTCAAATATATGTTTTATTAGTATAGTTTATTTTTCGATAACTGTATTAATATAATATATTTATAGTTTGTGACTATCTATTTTGTTTTATCAATTTTATAGCACCTTATTTTATTAGTTATAAGATACTAAAATTGGAATTTTACATTAATATCTAATGAGAATGAACTTTTTGTTTCGTCTTCTACTATACTAGATATTTATTAAAAAATAGTTTTTATAAAAATAAAATTTATAAAAAAAACACGATATTATCAAGGTTAGAAAATACACATCTTCTTTTTCCTTAATGTTAAATATAAAAAAAGTTATAATGATATAATTATCAAATAATAAATTAATAAAATTAAAATGATTGTATAAAGAAATAAATATTGATTATTCTTAAAACAAGTTGTGATTAAAGAAAAGCTAATACCAATACTAAATTTTATAGATTACGTAAGATATTAAAAGTATTTCAATAATTTAAGATAGAAACGAGACATATATAACATATTTATTTTTGTTTCTATATTTAATATAAAAAATAAAAAAAACATTTATACTTGTAAAGGATATACAAAATCGTATTGATTTAAAAGTTTAAAAGTATAAATAGATTTTTTTATAAATGAGTATTGATTTAAAATCACACCATCTATTTAAACTTCTTTTTACTAGAGTTATTTATTTTAGAAATTCTATCAAAGACTGCTTGAGTAATCCTTGAGGTGAGATCTTCAACTCTATTAGATCAATTTCTACAAAAGTGCAAGTTTGTTTCTACTTTTTTCCTTTGTCTGTGAGTTTTTCTATGCATGTGAGCGGTTCTAACTTGTGTGTGAGACTTGAGTCTTCTATAAGACTCTTTACTTACTAGTCCTAACAATATGCCCTAATCATGTTTCTGTTGTTCGTAGGAGTAGATAAAGTTTCTTGTGCTTGTTGAGTTGTCATAGGACCCTTAAAGTTGTTTGGTTATCTATCAGGTGACGGAAGCTAGATGTTTTAATGTGTGTGAGTTGAATATTGCTTATTGAAATTGGTATGTTGAATATGATTGTTGTTTGTGCTGAATTGAATGATATGGTTAGTTAATTGAATTGAATGTTGTTTTGTGTTTAAACTGTGGTAATTTAGGGAACTGAGAACTTGACCATTTGATTAACTTGCTATGCATTCTGACCTTGAAAACTATTTTTGAACTAATAAGTCAAAAATGTGAATTTGATCATCTCAACAGGTCTCTGGTTCCCCAAATCACAGAAAATTTTACTGTTTTTGATATGGTGGTGAGTAGTACTAGTGTGGCGTTGAGCATAAGATTGATTGTGCAAGTCTGTAAGCAATTTTTCTCCAAACCGTTGAGTACCCACTTTTCCTACTGCAGTTTTGCGAATGGTCTGGCATTAAATGGTGACAAGGCACCGTTGAGCACCGATTTTCACTACAAGTCTGAACCATTTTTAATTCCAAGTCATTGAGCGAAAAAATGGTGTCACTGGGCAAGTCATTTCGTGAGAAGAATGATGCTAAGTGTTAGAGTTGTCATTGAACACCTCCTTTTGCAAAAGGTCTAGCGTTGGGTGACAATATTGTTGAGCATCACCTTTGTGCGAGAGGTTTCGCACTAAGAGCCACCCTAAGCATCAATTTATATAATTGTTTTGGCTTATTCCTTTGGGTGTTTGATATTGACTAGTATCATTCATAATTTTTGTTGTTGAGTATAATGACTACATGAATGTATATGAGAACCTTTTATATGCTTACATGTGATATGGTTCTTGGGAGAATTTCAAGGAGAAGTTCTATTTTTTTTGTGATGTTTAATGTATGCTTGACATATGACAATTTAGAAAGTAGGTATCCTGATATACTGTCCATTTAACTCATATAGAGATTAATATGGTGGGGGAGAGAATTGCAAGAGGTCTTTACCGTGAACTTTTAGTTTTAAGCATGAAAGATTAACCTCGTGAGTAGTAGAGTAATAACCCTTTGTGTTTATGACTCTACAGAGCATAAATACTATTAATAGTGCACATCTATAATAAAGCCCTATGTCAAAACATATATCCGGATAATTGAGTTTAGAGTCAACTGTATGTATGTTTATATGAATTATAGTACTTTATAAATGTTAGACTAATATGTGATATGCTTAATTTGTTTTATGAAGTTTTTCTTTAAAAATTAGTTTATCCTGCTTTTATTTTCTTTTGAAGGTTATTTCTCTTTTGCAATTATCACATCTTGGTATGAGTAGAGAAAGAGTTAGGTGTTGATATATCTTTGCCGGAAGATGAAGACTTATAAGTTTAGACATTTTGTTAGAAGCTCTTTAGTTTTGAACAACTTTAGTAGTTTCAATTGTTATGTAAATATACATGTTGGTATAATTAATATATTAAATAATTGTATTAATATTTTATATGTTTTTTATTATCAAAATTTATAAATTTTTATTTAATATTTTTATACTACAATATTTATGTTTATCCAATTAACATTAAATTTTCCATAAAAAAAATTACCTCATATTCATTTTTCGGCTATATTTAATATAAATAAACTCTCGATCAAACGAAAATAAAATTGTGAGAATCAGAATATGTTATTAATACTTTCTCTGTAACACATCCAAATTTAAGGGTTTGGAAAAGGAGAGAAGACCCTCACGTGAATTTTGATTCATTTATAAGTTTCTTGACAACTGTCAAAATATAAAATATGCTCCATCCAATTATTTGCTTCTGAAAAGGAGTGATGGAAAAATTGTGATTTAAATTAATCAAGTATTTAAATTAATGGACCTAGGTTAATTTACTTCATTTTATGAAATAATAATGATATTTAAATATTAATAATATTATATTTTGAAAAAAAACACATATTATAATTTATATATTAACTATAAAATTAAAATTAAATTTAATAAAGTTAAGAAAGTATACTTTACTTTTATAATTTTGTTTTTAAATCGTGTCAAAATCATTTTTAGTACCCATTGATAGACAGATCATGTGTAGCTTCTTCATATGTCGAATTAAGTCTATATCGAATTTTGTAATCTAACTTTGCCAACTTCACCTTAGAGAGTTCATTAAAAGTTTTTATGAATATATTTTCTTTTTAATATATTTCAAGTTGATTAGTATTATATTGATTTGCACCTCATTTAGAAAGATATTTAAGAAATAGAAAAATGTCAAAGATATAACGTGGGAATTCGTTCATCTAGTAATAAAATTATTGACAAAAATCAACATTTTTTAAATTTTTTAGAGACCAACTCAACAACTATTCAAATCTGCAATCTCTAGATATGTATAACTAATTGTGTACATTTATCATGTGAACCACTTAAACATAATATTTCTGAATAAGTCAAAATCACATGGTTAAATATAATAATACCATCTATTCCTTTTAGGAGAAATCTGCTTGATTTGATAAAAGGGAAAAAAATCATACTCGTGGCTCGCAATTTTTTCATCATGAGTACTTTATTATTTCCTTCTCCAGTTAGTAGTACCTACTGGTTGTAAAAAGAAAAAAATTGCTAATACCTTTTACATAAGTCTCAAAATTTACTACTTTTTCCTCTTGCTTCTTGTATAAGTGTACAATTTGTAACCATTGACAAAAACATTTTTTTCATTCATTTACACAACTGAAAGGATGATATGATAATACATTATAACTCATGTTTTGAATGACCTCGTAGATATTATCTTCATCTCTTGTTATGATACCTTTTACATAAATCCCGAAATTTACTATTTTTTTTAGTTTCATACACACACTGTAAAATTTGTAACTATTGACAAATCACGTCTTTCTATACATTTACACAAACAAAATGATAGTATGATAATTTTTTCAAGTGTTTGAATCTCACTTAATGATAATGGGTCGATACAAATAACGTTTATCCGTTAATCGACCAATAAAAAAAATTCATCCGTTCTGCTATTCATGTGAATACCTGTTTAAAAAACATTTACAGATATTTTAAAATCTATAATTACCCGTAAATACTTAAAAATATTTTAAAAAATACATTTTTATAAATTTTTAAAATAAAATTTAAATAAAATTATAAAAGAAATGTATAAAATATAATATAAATTAAACTTTAGTTTTAATTAAATTTAACCTAACAAAATATAAATTAATTTTTATTTTAATTAAATTAAATTTAATAAAATATATATTTTTATTTATTTTTTGCAGGTAGTAGATACTCATATATACGGATAGAATAATATCTGTACCTGATCTGTTTATAAGCGGATATTAATATCTGCTATTCGTAACTCGTAAATAATAAATATTCAGAAATACTAATTATCTTTCGTGGATTTTATTTACGAATATCCACGTATACATATTTTTTTGTCATCCTTATTTTAACATCTATAGATTCATTATTAAACTATAAATATGTATGGAATTTTTTTTTATCATCTCTATTCTCACCTTTAAAAGTTTATTCTTAAACTATGTAGGAGAAAATAAAGATTATACTTACTAAATATTATACTTAAATAAATAGTGAAAGACATACTCTATTCTTAATCATCTAGTGAAATTTACACGTATTATGAATAGTATAATTTGATTTTCTAATATGTTGCAATTTGAACTATCAAAATATATCATTGTAGTGGTCTATTTAATAGGGTAATAAAGTTTCAACAAAAACAAATTCAATAATTTTAATTTTAGTGAAATTTATTAACACACAAACATCGATAAAATTCCACTCATTTTGGTTAAGTAGTAAATCAACATCTTCCTTTAATATGGATCAGGTTTTTCAAAGATGAATAATACTTCTTTTCACTTTTAATTTTTGTGTTGCTTTGTTTCTAATTTTTGTGTTGTTTCTAATATCTCATGTTAACAATGATAATTTTATTGTATTTTAAATTGATACTTCCACTTATATTAAATTTGTCTATCAAGTCTTATTTCATAGGGTGGTATTGATATTCAATTTTGACTTACTTAATTTGCTTAAAATCTAATCTAGAATCAAACAAAAGTTAAAAGTTTACTTCTTTTCAAACCATTCAAGATGAACTAAAATCAAACAAAAGAACTAAAGAGAGTACTAAGTTAAAACTAAAAAGACTACTAAAATAAAAACCAAATAGTATCAAATCAAACTAAATAGTTCAAAAAAAAATATTAAAAGCAATAAATGAAACACAAAACATAAACCAAGTATCCATCTTGTTCCAAAAGTCCCTTAAACTCCACCAATATATTCATAATGCTTAATGTCTATCACAAATTCAATGTTTTCTCACGGATATCTCATGTCATCATCTCCATTAGCATGAGTGACATTAACTTCTCTATATTCTCTAGATCTTGATGGGCTTTCCCTTTTCCTTCCTGAGACAGTAAGATTCCCCCATGCCATGCTAAGAAAGCAACAAATTGCTCGTAAGTTATCCATGACTTTTGCCTTTGTATTTGTAGTTTTATATGTAGATGAAGTTAGCCCATGAAAGGATGCTCAATGGTTACATATGTATTATAATCACTTACCTTTGTTAAGTTAATGTTATGTCTAAATGTAAGTACTTTGGTGGTAGCTAATGTATTTAGTGGTTATTAGACCCATAAATTTGGCTTTCTTAATACAGTTTGACATTGACCAATGATGTTAGATCAGAAAAATTTACAGGACCAAAAAATCCTCCATAGAAAAAGTTCACAAGACCAAAATATCTACAAAAGTCCTATGAGTTAGGGTCAACCCATGAATTTTTTTTAGAAAAAAATATTCATTTTGAATACAAGAAAAAATATAATTAACTCATAATTTGTTGCAAATCTAAGTATTTTTTATTTGTCAAATAACTATATACAAACATTTTAATCAGACTAAATATATTTTATAAAAAAATTCAATAAACTTGATTGTTTGTTTATATAGAAAAATTACGCAGCAATATAGGCTGTTAAAATCCTTGACTAACTAAATATATTTAATTTTTTTAGACTGACTAAATATATTTTTAAAGTATATAAGATAGTCATTTAATTTTGTTGTACAAAATCTTGATGTATATTTTTCTCTCACACATATAATATTTCTCATATAAACATATTTAAGTAGTTTCTTACTTTTTAATTTTTATCAAAACTAACAATAAATTGTTTACAATATTAAATGATTTATGATGTATCATTCTTAATATTTTCTAAACTTATTACTATTAAATTGAATACTTAAAGATTATATACATTTTTTTTATGTTAGTTGTTATTAATTCATTTGTTTATTCAACAATCCCAAAAGAAGATTTAAATGGTGCTTTTTTATGATGCGTAAGTAAACTAACACCACCAAGAAATTCATATATATTAGGTCTCATTGACTACTGATGCTTATTTGTTCGACTAATAATAATATGGTGTGGTTATTTATTACATAAAAAGCCAATTGTAGACATGAAAGTTGTGGTACAAGGTATGTTTTAGTTCAAATGTGCATTATTATTTTACATCATATAACGTATAGTAATTACTAATAATGATTTTTTTAGTGCTAATGTATGCAATATCTTAGATGGTAAATCCACTTCCTGGTCACATAATTTACGTTGATAAAATATACATTTAGTACTCCAATCAAACTATTAAAATCTTTTTGTTTTACATTTTAATTTCATATTTTAGTAAAATAGACAATATGGAAGTTATGAACGTGATTATTATGTTATGCATTCGATGTGAGTCATAACTCGTGTTGGTATTATTGACTCTTAGAGTAGGTATTAAGTCAATATAAATAGATACATAAAATCAATTACAAATGTTTCATATGATATTATTAACAAAAATTAGAGCACATTGGACATTGACATAATTAAAGAAATAAATAAAGGGTAGCCCAATTTTTGATAAGAATGAGAAACATCTAACTTGTTATCAAGAAGAATGTTTTGAAGGATAGTTATTCATTACTTTATCATATAGTTGTCTGGTCTTGTGTTTTAATTCATGTGATATTTAGACATTGTTTTGTAATATAGTTGGTTGGTATTGTGTTTTAATTTATTAAATTTTGTTAATTTTTCTTTTGAATTTGGTACAAAAACACAACTGATTGAAGGTTGAGTTTTATGTAAAATGTAAATTTTATTAAAAAAATCAACATATAACATTGATTATAGTCATAACCGATGTTATATTTTCTACAGACCACATATATAACATTGATTCTATGGACATTTAATCTAGTATCTCATAAAAAAAATACTACATCAATTATGACTAGAAATTAATGTTATGTATGAAAAATTTGTGTGAAATTTATCACTATTATTTGACATTGATTTATAGTAATAATTGATATAATAAAGATATATTTTACATTTATTATTAACCGAAGTAATAGGTTTTGTACTTTCTACATTGTTAGCATCTACATCAATTATTTAACTAATGTAATAGGTTGAAAATAACTGATATAAAATTTTTGTTATGTATTTTTTCTACTAAATTTGTAATATGGTTACTAATTGAATGATGTGGCTGATAACTAAGTGATATGACTATTTTATTGCATTAGATAGTTATAAATTTATAATTTTATAATTTACTATATCGTTATTTTATAATTTTATTATTTTATAATTTTATAGTTTTTAGTTTTATAATTTTATAATTAAAATAAAAATATTAAAATCATTCATAAAATAAAACTAATTTATTTAAATGTTGATAATTTATTTTAATATATTCTAATATAAATATCATTTTAATTATTTTTATATATTTTCTTCTATCACGTCAATCCTAACCATTACAAACTTTCATTTCACTTTCCACTAATTTTTTTTTCACTTTCTTCCAATCCAAACACTTTCATATTTTTTTTTTACTTTTTCTTCATTACCTTGTTTTTCCACTCCTTCAAAATTACTCTTTATATTCTCTAATTTAATCAAACCTTCGTGTGAATAAAGAAGCCCAATATAGTGAAATCTACATCTTATTATTCATGACTTGTTTCTCTTGTTTATACATACATTTATATATAATTTTATTTTTTCCTTCTTTTTTCTTCTATATTGAAAAGTAAAAGCAACCCTAACCAATATCTTTCGTTTTCTTTCAGATTTCATCCATTCATTTTGTTTGTTAAAATATTTAGCAAAAAAGAATGAGATAAGATAAGAATAACTTAATTGCACGAAATGTTGGACAAACTTTTGAACATACTTTTGATATGGTCCAGAAATTATGATTGTCCATGTGTAAAGGAGTTGAAATGTGAAAATTGAGCATTCGTTTTATCCATTATCCAATCAAACAATACAAGTACAACCTATTGTGGTCCACTCCAGTTCCTCGTATGGTCTTCTTTTCAGATTTTAATCCATCATTTATAATACATTCAAATAATTAAGAATAATTTTGGCATACAAAAGTGTTAATGGAGCAATTTTTCCAAGTTTTGTGGGATTTTTATTTAAAATCTACTTGAAAATTGTGCAACCTTTATTCACTTTCATTACTTCTCTTATATACTTTTGCAGAATTTTGCACTTTTGCAGAATTTTGCACTCCATCCAAGTAACATTGACAGTTTTATTAAAATTCGCGAACACTGGTATGCGTGGATAAAATCTGCAGTGAATAATTATTATTTTCGAATATTTATTATTTGTAGATAACGGATAATGGATATTTTAATACCCGCTTTTAAACGGGTTGGATACGAATAATATATTATCCGATTTGCAGGTACCCGTTATCCGCAAAAATAAAATAAAAATTTATATATTTTTTAATTAAATTTAATTAAAATAAAATAAAATAAAATTATATTAAATTTAATTAAAATTAAATTTTAATTTATATTTAATTTAATTTATATTATATTATATATATACATATATTTTGTAATTTTATTTAAATTTTATTTTTAAAATGTATAAAATATTTTCTTTTGTATATATCTACTTAGTTTTAAAATATTTGTGGATGCTTTTTAAACAATACCCACGTAAGCGGACTGAATAATAAGTATTATTCGTATCCAAACCCCGAGCGTTGTGATCCCTTATTTACAAGGCACGTGTGTCCTTTATATTGTGAAGTAAAAGTGTTGCTTTTCATTTGCAGTGTTGCAGATGTCTCCACTTGGCTATTCCCCACATGTACGTTAGTTAGTTGCACGTTCACCTTTTTCTTTAACTTTTGATATATCTTTTCAAACCTTTTTAGACTTAAAGTTAAATACAATACTGTATTTTTTTTAAAACATCAATAAAAAATGTTTTATTTTAGTCAAATTCTAGCAAATAAAAGTAAAAGATAAGGAAAACAGAACCATTTTAATTTTTCAATTGTTATGACTAATATAAGATACTATTTATTTATTTTTTTCAATTTTACCTTCATGTCATTCTGGTGCTACACATGCACATGAATGTTTGGTGAAAGGATAATGATGGATAATGTTTGACAGAAGAATGAAAAGCTTGAACCAATAGCAAAAAGAAAGAGGCTTTAGGAGATACTATATTGTGTGGATTAAAATACTTATTTATAATATTTTACTGATTAAAAAATGCTATTATTAAAATTCATTTTAAAGAACCAACAATATTTTTATATGTTATAAAAGTAAGAACTAAATATTACCCAAGTTTATATTCTTCCTTAAAAATTCAAAATACATCGATTCAAAACTCATTTATATTATTTATAAAGAGTTCTTTTGATTTTTTATTTTAAAAAATCGTAATTGAATACACCTTTAGCATTTATACTTTTATGATCATAGAATATTTTCTTTACATAGATTTATAGTATTTTTGAGAAGCAATAAAGCTCATCATGTTACCTATCCGCATATGATTGAATTGACAAATTCCTACTAGAGTGGGAGATTCCATTCTAGCACGAAAATTTGGATAAAAATTATGCTTCAGCATCACCACACTAATAATAATAATAATAATTATTATTATTATTATAATAGTAAAAATATTATTATTATTATAGTTGTGGTTAACCTTTTTATAATAAAAATATTTACGAATGTAATACGATAAATCATGAATAAATCAAACATTAATATATCATATTTAATAAAAAAAATCTTTAAAATAATTAATTTATAAATTCTTTTACACATTCTTAACTGTTTTTATCCAATTAGAGACTCAAACTCGCATTTTAAAACTTAACAAGTATTATTTCAACATTAAATATATTTACGATATGTCTAAAATTTGGTAACTCCTTCTTCATACTATCACTAAAAAAATATCTACATACACTAATAAAGATAATATATATATATATATATATATATATATATATATATATAATATTATATTTAACCTTAAGTTTTAAATGATATTTTGATATTATTCTAGATTAATATTATAGGTATTGAAAGGTGCTAAGTGTTAGCTAGATTTGGAACATTATATGTGGGTGATGGGAAATAATTGATAGGTGAATTCAGGAAAATAAATATTAATGGTTCACACAGCCCTAGCAAGAGTTTAAAGAATCCTTTCAATCCTATATGTCGAGAATTAGAACATCATTGTCATTATGCACTCTTTGCTCTTAAGCTATTCAATTAGAGACTAGACATCTAAAGAACAACCATACATGCAATTTATTTCGTACAAAAAGCAACTTCAATTGATACCTATTGTCAATTGATATGGTCCCGTCCTATATTTATTACACGTGTAATAATTCCAATATTATACTAAATTTATTACTGCTACAACTTTCTTTTATATAATTGTAACTTTTAATATACATTTTTTTTTAATTTATAATATATAATGTTATAATATATAATGTACTGTATGGACGTTGGCAAGGAAATTAACTCTAATGTAAATTAATTTAAAGCAAAGAATCATTACAACTTATTGGTTAGAATTATGTCATTAATTGTTAATCAAAGACTTATTTCCAAAACTATAAATATAGGTTTGAGATATAAAGAGGTAGGTGATTACATTTATTATGACATTAATATCTGAAATGTCAAACATCGAACATACTTTAATATCAAAACATCTTTTTGTAGACGTTCTCTGAAAGATATTGGATGAACTAATATAAGAGATTTGGAGTAAAGGATAACATTTGGACTCTTTTACTGGTATAAAAATGGGCTTTGATGTTTATTATTTTTGGCCTTTAATGTAAAAAAAAAATATTGACATCATATCGGGAGGTGCTAATTGGCCACATCAATTTTTAATGCCAAAATTAGCTCAAGAAAAACAGCTTAAACAACCTTATTAGTATTTACATTGTCAACTGAATTTGACTCTTGCTCGATTGATTCTAAAATCGAAGAAGAAACCGATAATGGCACCGATGATGATAATGTGTCATCAGCATACCCTCAGTCGTCCCTCCCCACAAACTCTTAAGATCATGACAAATCAATAGTCAACATATTTACTTGAAAGACAAAGAAGACTTGGACAATCGATTGGTAAAGAAAAGTTGAAGGCAAAGGTGAAAATGACAAGCGAGGTACACTTGTATTTATAGCAAAATGGGACCTCTCCATCATTCATCCTCAACTGTTGGATCAAGCCATATTTAACAACTCACTGCATCAAACTCTGCGAATTTTGGTTGGAACAAGACTTTGTGAATTTCGATTGGCATCCTTAAAATTTTGAAAATCGTTAATCGTTCAACCGAATCGTCTAGAGGCCAACCAAACGAGCGGCTAGGGTCGTGGCTACTTTAAAAGAGATTGAACAACATAAGGCCCATTACAAATCTTTTCGTCTGCCATGATAGGCTCGGGCTTGGGGGACCTGTGTTACCATCACGCTCATAGTTTAACTTCTACTCCTTTCATTTCTATGATTTTATCAAAATTGGTATGAAGAAACTAAATTTTTTGCAACTATTATGGGTTGATGCTAACGTCTTTTCGTAAGGGATTTCTTGTTTTTTTTTTAGTTTTGAAATTATTAAAATTATTGTAGACTTTAGTTTTTTACAAATTTAATAACAATGAGAAGGGAAAAGATATATAACACAATCATTCAATCAGAAATCTACATCATCAATTATTTTGTTATTAAAGTGGAAAATAAATGAACAAATAGAGCAAGAACAACAAATTGTGGTGTCGTTGGTTGTTGTGTGTGGATGTGAGAGATGATGAAGACGAGAGAGGATGAATATGAGAGAGAAACTAATTGGATAAGTGAGGAAGATGAATTAGGGTTATGTGAGTATTTCTTTTTTTTTTTTGTTTCAGTTAAGACTACTGTAAGGATGACAGAGAAAATGTTGAAGTGAGAGAGATAAAAAAAAGTGTTAAAAAGAATGAGAAATGAGAGAGACGTAAATAAAGATTTAGGAATTTCTTATTTTTTCTTTTTCATTTCAAGAATGAAAATTAGAGATACGTATTATCACCAGGTAAAACTTAAAAGTGATGAAGATAATCTCAACCTCCGTCATGAGATGTATTATTCTTTAAACTTTTTCTTCAAAAATAAAATTAAGAATAAGTGATAGTGTTAAAAATGATATAACAAGAAAATTTCATTTACACTGCCTAAAAACTGAAAAAAGAAACTTTAATAATTTTATATTATAATTATATTTAATTTAAATATATTATTTTTACCAAAAGTTATTTATCAATATTATTCTGATGTTATGATTTCAATCCGAGTAGCATGGAACAAAGTATGCACATGATGCATTTATGCGTATGAAGTGACTACTCGTGCGTTCGAATATCTAAAATATGTGTCTACTAACAAATGATATAAGTAAGTAACAAAGGTTTAAGAAAGATATAAATAAAAAAGTTTAATTAAGTGTTGAGTGCGATAAATTTAAAAAATCTTCTTTTAAGTTTTCAAAATTTTAAAATTTTTCAATCGAATCTTGTAGTTAGATTTTTCTATTAATTATGTCATCGAGTTACACAATACTTTTCTAGAATAGACATTGATAATGACTCAAAGATTTATAGTATTTAACCAAATTCTTTAAAAGCTAATTAAAACTACAAAATTTAAAATTTTGAAAATAAAATTATAAAATTATAAAATATAAAATTCCAAAGTTAGAAAATATTAAATTAATAAATTATAAAACAAAAAATTATAAAAATATAAAATTAAAAAATAATATATAAAATTATGAAATTTTGAAATTATAAAATTATATAAGGCTAACAACCATATTGTGTTTCCTTCCAAGGTTGACGAACAAGATGGGCTGTTAAAGAAGTCTACATAATTTGTTTAGGACAACTAATGTCAAGATCAATTTGACCAAACTAAGCAAATTTTGATGTCTTCATCAATCCTGTAAAAGTCAAACACGACTCAACCCATATTGGTTTATATAGCGGTCATTGAAGATGTTGATAAGGAAGTTGTTGCACTTTAACTTTAAAATGACTAACACTAAGACCCAGTATGAGGCCATCATAGTCATACTTAATTTAGCCAAAGAAGTAGGAGCTAACAGAGTAATCTATCGCACAGAGTCCCGACTTACACTAGGTTGTTTAAAAGAAAAATATCAAGTGAAGGACGTCATATTGCTCCAGTACTACCACCTAGTTAAAACCATAATAGAAGACTTTATCGAAGTGAAGCTTGAACATGTTTCTAAAGGAGACAAGATGAGGGCCAATGTTCTTTCTCAATTAACAAGCACTAAGAAGAAGGAATGATAAAGGTCATTGTTGCAACATGTGTTATTTTCACCATCCACTGAAAGGGTGGAATAATGCAGGCAAGTGTAACACAAATAGAAAGCTTAGATGATACCTTTCATTGCCTACCTTAAGACTAGAGTTCCCCTTTAGGGGGAAGACAAAAGATAGGAGAGGAAAGTTACCCACTATACATCAGTTAGCAACGAGCTATTAGGAATTGGCTATAGTCGGTCTTTATTCAAATGTGTAACTTTGGAACAAGTCGAGTACATCATTCAGGTACCTAATCCTGCAACAATGGCGTTAAGCGGTGTAAAATGGCACTGAGCGGTGATTTGAATGAGAGTCCATTTCACGTTTTAACTAATATGACATTGAGCGGTACTGATATGACAATGAGCTGCTCATCGTTGACATGTCAAAATAGGGTATTGAGAGAGGCCTTTAGAGGTTGTTGGGATTCTGGAAAGTTCTCTCACACCTCCTTGGGTCCTCAATATTCATCCATGGTATTTTCCCCTTCTTAGGGTTGATGAGGGAGAAGAGCTACGAATTAAAGGTGTTGAGGTGATGGGAGGCACAATTGAAGCATGGAGAAGCTTACAAGAACCTTGGAAATGGGCTTGCATCTTATCTTTGGTTTCCATTTCTTCCCTATCTCTTCAATTCATAGAACCCTAAGTTCTCCACCATGGAGGATTATTCTTATTTGTTGAGATTAGTTGTAAAACATGGAACTCTTGTGTACGTTTGTGTTATTAATGATATATGTTTTTCCCATTCATCTTACTATTCAATTTCCATGTTTCATGATTGAAGTGGATTGTTCCTATATTTGATTTGTGATTCTTGAGGTGTTGGGAAATATCTTTATAATCTAACTTGAAATTGAATGCCTAATAGATGTTTGTATTTAGGAATAGAACTTGATTCTTTAGTAATCTTAGAATCTTGAACTTAATGCATGGTTGCTTGTTGAGGATTTAGATGATTGAAACTTGATAAGTTATCATAGGCTCAAAGTCACTAAGGATAGGATTTGAGTATGCTTGTGAATTGATTTTGACATGAATATGGAATTGAGATGATTACTAATGCATGAAAATGAAGTGGTTGAACTCTAGTCTCAACAAATTGTAAACAATTTATGTTACATTTCCTTCCTCACCAACTGTTTGATAAAAATACAAAAAAGAGTTTCTTGTGTTTTTTGATTTTTGTGTCTAATTGATTTATGAATTGTGAAAGTTGTCGAGTGTTGCAAAGTCTCTTGGAAGAGAACAATATTTATCACTTATAGCGTCGCGACCAGAGCACTTGTCATTGATTTTGCAGCCAAAAACCTTCCAACCTCTTATTTCAACCATTAGATCTCCATATATCTTAAGGCTATGGGTTGCGACTTGTCACCTTCTCAATATCGTGTCATTTTTTGTGCAGCCTAAAAACTTCTTATCTTCTCCATCTCATCAGACTTGACACTTCATGATTATAACCTCTTCCTCACTTTGCTTCTTGAGGTTAGGGGCTAATATACCCATAAGATCAGCTAACCAAAGAAATTCAAACTTTCTTTGAACAACTACACGACAACACTATATCGGCAAATGCAACGAGTAGGGGCCGGCTAATGTATGATATGTGTCTAAGGACATATAGTACACTCAATCCTTATGGTATTGATACGATTCTGTCTAGGAAAAAGCACAATCGCTTTTTAGTTTGAATCCTAAAAAGACACAATAAAAACAAATCAGAGAAAAATAAGAAATAAGACAAGGATAGGAACACCACAATCTAGATAATTGATAAGTCAAATGAATATTCGCTATAAAGATGTTAATTTTTTATAGGAATCAAAGTTCTAATCTAAGAACCAAGAGAATCCTCCCTTAAAGAATGCAAATGCATATAATATGACTCAAAAGTGTCTACATCAACTTTTGATATCTCTATATATAGGCACATAAGTTTAAGAAAACCTAAAAATGATAAAATAAAGTCCAAAACCCAAAACACATAAAAATAATAGAAAAGAAAAATTACAAACACATACTTTCGCCTAGCGAGACTTGCTCGCCCAACGAGGCTCGCTCGTCCATCAAACACAAATTGGTTTGTCCAACAAATTTAACATTTTGTAAAATTAAAATAAAATTAACATTTATTTAATTTCCTAAATTATTTTTCGATTGTGCTCATGATCTTTATGTTCTTTAAGTTCCCTCCTTCATGGATCATTATAAGATTCAAGGAGACAAGTTTTGATCTTTGACCTTACCATAGATCCTTTGAAAAGTTCTTATCATATATGTTCAAGAGATAGTCTTTAAACATACTCTCCTTCTTAAAGAGAATATTTGTCCTCAAATTCGTACCACTTGAAGATTCTTTATCAGATATGGTCACAGGAAAGTTTGGTCGATTACATATCGATTAACCAGAAAGTATTCCTTACACATTTAAGTACCCCTTGGCTACTCATGCCTAGGTATACTCGACTCTCGTGTTATGACCTAGCATCAAGGTAGTTTGTCTACATACATGGCGACCAATTAGAACCGACATCTATAAAACGTTGACTAAGTTGACTTAAGGTTTTGATTAATGTATAATTAAGCACCTTAATTAACTAAAGACTAATCAAGGTGATTAGTTGCATGAATCAGACCAACCTAGGTAAGAAGCCCATAAAAATGGTATAAATATCACAATACACGAGGTAAATTAATGATGTTCAATTATTACAACTTTTATTACCATCTAACGCACTTGCTTAACTTGAGCATTAGAATGTCTTCTACAGACACAATCCCTATTTGAAATGGAGAGGATGAGTACCCTCGAAAGGACGAAGACCCTTACAGTTGGAGCTTAAAGTGTCTAGAGAGTATATTTGATTCCATAAGAACATTTCTATAACTGAGTTTAACCTTCAGCCAAAGACAACTTAGCCTAACTTTTAGCTTAAGTTGACTAATCTCTAGTTGTCTTGATCGTGGGCTTGGGACAAGTTTTTTTACAACTTAGGATGAGTCTTCTCGACCTTTAACCTAGGATGACTCGACTTCACCTTCAACTCGAGCTGACTTGTATAGATTGTCATTATTGGAAGTTTCACATCGACTAGAGATAAAATCAATTCACAATAGATAATTGAGTGCAAACATCAACTTACAAGTTGATTTTGTAAGGTTGAGTTAAGCTTAACATTCATTTCTTAGCATGGTATTATAACCACGAGTTAGAGTCTATACTAGCGGAATTTGATGTTTGTTAGGTCTATCCTTCCACAAGCTATCAGACCACCCGTTAACTTCTAATCTCGCGCACGATACATATATGTCTCAACGTGAGGAGGGTGTGTTGGAAGTTTCACATCGACTAAAGATAATGTCAATTCACAATATATAAGTGAGTGAAAACCTAACATTACAAGTTGATTTTGTAAGGTTGAGTTAGGCTTAAAGTCTACTTATTAAAAATCAATCCAAGCCTAGTCATCGCAACTTACAAGCTGGATTGATTCATCACGCCCTTCGACCCAATAAACACATCTCAACCTTCGTTTAGGGCCAACTCATCTCGTCATTCATATCGTACCAAATCAGATCAACATTTGACCTCAGTCGAATTAGCTAGACCTTAAGCTTTGGCCAAATCGGCTTGACCTATGGCTCGGGACGAGTCCTCTCGACTGTCAGCCTGAGATAAAATCAGCTTAACCTTCTATTAAACACGAATTGGGTCAACCTTCGACATTGGCGAAATCAGCTCAACCTTTGGCCTTGCCAAAATTGGATTGACCTTTTGCTCAGGCCGAATAAGCTCGACCTTAAGTCTAGGTCGATTCGTCTTAACCTTCAACCTGAACTAAATCGTCACGACCTCCCAAGCACAATTGGCACGACTTTCAGTTCGACTCAAATTTGTTTGAACTTTGGCACTAGCTGATTCGCCTTAACCTTCAATCCCGACCGAATTAGTAAAAGCTTCAACCTATACTGAATTGGTTTAACCTTTGGTTTAGGTCTAATCAGCTCAACCTTCAGCTTAAGAAGAACCAACTCAACCCTTGGGCTTGAAATTATTCAACTCGACCCTTGACTTGGGCCAAATCACTTCGACCTTTGATTCAGTATGAATCGGCATGTCTTTTGGCTCGAGAAAAAATTGTTAAATATTTGGCTCGGGCTGAATAAGCTTATACTGAATCGGCTCGAACTTCAGCCTTACTAGAATTAGCTTAACATTTTGCTTGGGCTGAATCGTCTCAACTTTTGGCCTGAAATCGAGTTGATATTCAATCCGACCTTAATTGCTTGAACCTTTATCTTTGGCTGATTTAGTTTGACCTTTAGTCTAGGCCAAATTAGTTCGACCTTCAGCTTGGGGTGAATCGACTTGTACTTCAAACAAGGATGACTTAACTTAACCTATAGCCCAAGTCGATTCGTCTTGACCTTCGCCCCAAATCTTTTTTACCTTCAACCTTGGTGGAATCAACACAACCTTCGGTTTGGGTAGAATATTCTCGATCTTTAGTTCGATTCAAATTGGCTTGAACTTCAACCTAGGCCGAACAAGGTCGACCTTTGAAATGATTGAATTGACTCTACGTTCGGCGTAGTCCAAATCAACTCAACATTCAATTTGATGCAAATGAACTCAACCTCTAGCCTAGGTTGAATAAAAACGATCTTCAACCCGGGACAACCTTTAATCCGAGCTAAATTGACTCGACCATCAACTTGACTTGAACCATCTTATCCTTACCCAAATTGACTTGTCTCGTCCTTTAACCCAGGTCAAACCGTCTTTAACCTGATTTGTTACGTCTAGATTGTCATCTCGAGTGAACTCACCTCTACATTCAACTTGGTCGACCCATCAAGACTTATGGCCTCAACCAACCTATCAAGAACTTCAATTTTTCCTTACTCAACTCAAACTTCAATCTAAACCTCACCTTTAATCTTGACCGACCTAAATTATCTTTTAGTTTTCACTGATAGCCGACACAACTGAACCTTCATGAGAAAAGTAAAAAGAGTGAATAGGAGTAGAATTTCATATTTCTTTTATTATTTTAGTGTATTTGAAACTTTTTTATTTTATTCATTTAAAATACTTTTCAAATTTTCTTAAATTTCAATTTCTTTTAATTACTTTATCTAAAAAAGTCATTTTAGTGTAAAAAAAATTAATTCTTCAAATAAATTAATTATCCTTTTAAACTACCTCATCCAAACACAATATAAGAAAAATGCCACGCAAAAGTAAAAATAACATAAAAAAAGAGGCATTTTCATTGAGTTAAAACTATAAAACAGTCAGTACATAAGGACAGAACATTCCAAAGGCATCTAAGTTGTTAAATGTGGTCGTTAATTTTTTTTTTTTCTCTAAGGGCTGCATAAGTTCTTCAAATACTCTTCCTTTGCATACCAATTTGGTATTATTTTGAAAACATAAGGATGAAGATCCTTGTACGAGTTCCTAATGGTTCCTTCTGCAACTCCTGTAGCAACTGATATATCTGCACTAACACAGTAGGTCAGATACAAATATATCATAATAGCGCAGCGGCTAATTCTTATGATCACTAAGACCTTCATACATTTGAATACTCTTTTAGAAACTTATTTGAAATCGAATTTAATTCCAAATTTATCACATAAGAAATAGAGTAGACAATTTAACCAGTCGAAATGTTCTTATTTCATTCACCCTAGGAGAAGTGGCACTGACCTTTGAGGGGTTTTTTATCATCGGAAAGCTGAGTTATAATGTATATAACTGCTGCAGCAATTGATATGGGGCTTCTCCTGCAGATTAAGAGATGCTATTAGTATCTATCACAAGATAAATAAAAAAATTATGAAAAAAGGAAATGCATTCGTGGTGCAATCAAACAGGCTGAAGAAAGCAATAAACACTAAAATGGATTCGTGGTGAGAGGACAGCGCAAATGATTTGTCCTTTAAATTCAAATTGAGTCACGCAAGCGTGTAATACAATAAAGCAAGCCTATATATGTCTAACATTAGTTCATGACCCACAAACTCATCATTTGCCTAGTTAAAGGAGAAAGAGTTCAAATTCAAAGCTATTGCATACTACCCTTAACCATATCCCCCGTCCAGTCTCGTAACCCTTGAGCACTTATAATTATAAAGCGCTAATCTTATGCTAGTGTGGTTGGTTCATTTTTGTCACAGTATTGCCAACTTTTTCCACCTGAAATTCCTCAATAGTAGTGACACCAAGGTATTTATTGAATTCATAATCAACAATAATGTAATAGTATGAAAAGGTAAATAACATGGCAGCTAACCTTAACACTGAACTATATCATTCTCTAAAGAAAATACAAGACAAAATAAAATTGACCTTATATCAAATTCTTCTGATTTCTGAACAGCTTCCTGAGCGGCTTTAACAGCTTGATTATTCATACCGAGATTAGAACAAAAACGCCTCTAATGATTGAGGAGAAATAATGTCAGTGGAACAAACAAAAATTTATTCGTCAGCTAACCCAATGATTAAATTGGCTAGCCGTGCAACATAAGCAACCTTCAACAATTAAAAAACCTCACCATAAAGTCCCCAGCGTGTATTGTTCCCATCTCTACAGATTGGCCCTTCTCCAAACCCAGTTGTTTCACTACGTATTCTTTCGCTCGGCCAATGTCCTTCTTGGAAGCTCCATTGGCAACAGAGCAAATTTCTATTTCAAATCCATAGGTTCATGTAAGGTAACTTTAGGAAAAGATAAATCAGGAAGCATCAAAGGTCAAAAGAAACATAAGGTTGCACCCTTTACAGTGCGAGGCTTGTCCTCTTGTCGACAAGCTATGTAGAGGCAAGCAGCCAATAATGCATCCTGATTTCTTCCCCTACTAGACTTCTGGTCCTCAACTCGTTTATATATCTCATTAGCCCGATCCTTCAAATCAAATGCAAAAAATAACATAAGAGGGGAACAAAAACTAATTTTCCATAAATTTCAATGTTTAACTCAAGATAAACTAATAACTGCTTCAAGGAGCAGTTGATATAATGCAAAGAATATAAACATTGTTGTGTCAAATTCAACGTAATCGGTTGCCATTAATAAACATGGTTCGACCCTCTTACTTTGAGTAAAAATGAAATCACCACTCATAATTTCATGCTTGTCTCACCACATTCGTATACATAAGAAACTTTTATACGTGTTTCGATGAGAGTAACCTAATTTTTAGGGAATTTCAATTGATATTCCGTAAAATGCTCTATTCACATTTTTAATTCCAAAAATTAAACAATTGTCCAGCATTTAACCTTTTGTTGAAGTCAGGAATTTAAAGTCGACTAAATTAGGAGTAACAGAAGAACATGTCTCCCATGCAGGTGGGACCTTTCAAGACTGGATTCTGGCCAGAGAGATGTAAAGGGCTTCAAATGGTAGAAGTTCACAACTTTTGCTTTATTTTGTGAAAAAAAAAATTATATATAGTAATACTTTCAAATGTTAAATTGTGCTGTTATTTTTAACATAAAGGGTCCAATTTTTATGATTAAAAAGTTTCCAAAATTTTGAAGATGGTTATGACCTTGAGTCCCGTTTCGTTAAATGGAAATACCAGTGCATCGCCACAAACGAATTGCAACAATAAGTAAAGTGATCCATTACTCCAATGGGTATGAATGACACTACCAAGAACCTTGTTCAATGGCGGTCCCATGGCCACCATTGCAAATGCCGTGGTGGATGATTTCTGAAGGAATGGCCGCCATGGCATCTCCACAACAAGAAATCCAAACAAGTTGATTCACAATTCAGCAGAAAAATTAGATTTGACTCCTTTCAACCGAATTATTTTACATTCAAACACATTCTTGATCATGGTTTAAGAAAGGTAACGGTTTATAGCTACTAAAGAAAGTTATCAAGAACATAATGTGCAATACCTTGATAGTTGCAACAAGTCCCAACCTGAAATTCCACCGCCAGCCACGTCAGCCAATACGACAAAAAAACCATTCTCAACTAATTTAAACAAATAAATAAATAATGCGTAGTGCATGACCTATCGGACATGGTGGCGATGCTTTTGAAGGCGACGATGAGTCCGCGGTCGGGGTTGGAGCCGCGGTTCTGCCAGCGGCCGAGTGAGGAGGTGAGGAACTCGCCAGAGGCGCCGTTCGGCTTGGCTATGACGGTGGAGAGGCCGCCGTCAGTGAGAAGCGGGTTGGTGGGCCCGCCAACACGCACGGGGTCGTTGTCGCCGGACTCGTTGGCGAAGGTTCGCCACTCGGAGGTTTCGTCAATGGAGTGAGACTCCAAGACGAGACCGCACTCGGAACAGACGGTGTCCCCCGCCGAGTGGTCGAAGACGACCTCCGTCTGCCTCTTGCAGTCAGTGCAGAAGACGTCAGACATGGCTTTGTCTCGCTAGGGTTTTAGGATTGGGGTTTTGAGGTTTGAGAGGAAGAAGAAGTGCATTTGCAGAAGAGAGCTTGCAAAGATTTAAAGAAAGAGAGAAATAAATTGAATAAATTGAGCATTTATGTCGTTATGTTGTTGAAGAAGAGTGGTTTAGGAAAGTCATGGGATTTTCGTGCTGAGTTGGATCTTTCTTTCTCTTTTCCACATATTGGATTAAGTTAAATAGTGTAATTAATTAGTGCCAATAAGCTTCGTAAGCTTTATTAAATAGTATAATAATTATGAGTTAATTAATGATGTCGTCAATACATTTATTACAAACGTCATTTTATTATTTCCTATATATTTTTATAACCATCTTTTAAGGCAGTTTGCTCAAAACAATATAGTATTTAATATGGTGTATTAAATGTTTTTCTCAAAATATTTGTTAACATGAGTTTATCTCTTCATGGTAGTAATATTGAATAACTTTTTTAATGGAAGTCAAATATGAAGTTTTAATTTATTTTCTAGGAGGATTATTATAGTATTTTATTTTTAAGATTTTATGTCTATTTTTTTCTAATATAATAATTTTATAATATTTTCACTTTATTTACTTTAATTAATATTTTATTTCATTGTTAGCAAAAATATATTAATATACTTAAAAAATGGTTTAATTATATACCTTTAAGATTTTTTATTGAAAATATTTTATAAAGTGCGTTGGAGATTACAAGTGTAATTTTTATTGCTGCCTGCATCATTTATAAATATCTTTTAAGGCATTTGGGAAAAACGATGTGGTATTTAATACGGTGTATATATTAGTATTCTTCTTGAAGTATTTGTAAACATTTGTAATCTTAATTTACGTTTTTAATCTTATTATTTCATTAATTTTTAAGACTTTTTTTATCTACTTTTTCTACTTTTAATACAATAGTTTTATATAAAATTCTTATTCTAATTAAAATTTTATTTCTTTGTAAGTAGAAAATATATATAGAGAGGGGGAAGATTTTCATTAAATTAGGTTATTTTTTTAAAAGAAGCAAGTAAAAAAGATGTTCCTTTTAGTCCTTTTATTTTTAAAGCTCGTATTTTTAGTCCTTAAAAAATAATGGTGTTAGATTTCATTGTGAGGTGGCTAACGACAAGTCAATCTGATACCATTTGTGTGTCACGTTGCTTTTATTTTTTGAAATCAGATTAGAGCTTTTTTATGTTTGAAAATAATTAGGGTTCTTAGCAAAAATCAAAAGTCCGACAATAGCAGCAACACCCATCTCTCCCTCTCCCACCAAATAACAACAAACTCATCAGGTTCAGATACTAAAAAAGGCACAAGTTCAAATTCTGCATACATCAGTTCAACCCACGATTCAATTTTTGCCCCTTCTTAATTCCCTCGCGATTCAATTACTTCCATGGTCATCACCATGAGTCCACCATGAACAACTCCTACAAAAGGGTAATCACAACGATCTCCCTACACTAATCTCCTTCACTAAATTGAAATCACCATGGAAATCTACAAAAGAAAAATCCAATCGAATGCAAAGAAATCATAAAACCCCAAATTACACTCGTGAAATCGCACGTCATCAACCTCTTCGCACCTTCGCACCTGAATAACAAATTCCAGAAATCAACAATCCAAATCGTGAAACCCTAACTCGCGAGACATCTTCCTCCTTTGCGCCACCATTCAGAGAACCTCCTTCGTCTTAATCGCACCATGGAAGCATTAAACGCCTCCCTCATCTCCTTCAACCTTCGTCCAAGCCATTACGCCTGCAACAACCTGTGCGAAGCAACCTCCATCTCTTAACGCTTCTTTGTCTTCTCCGTTCAACTTCGCGCAAATCACGCATCAAGCACTTTTACGCGAACATGTCTTCAATCATTTATGAAATCAGATTAGGGGTTTTTTATGTTTGAAAATAATTAGGGTTCTTAGCAAAAAGAGTAGTAAAAGAGAGAAAAAGAAAAAAAAACAACGTGACACAAAGTTATCAGGGAAAGTGACATCTGACGTGGCTCGCCATTAGCCACCTCACAGGAAATCTAACCTCGTTGCTTTTTAAGGACTAAAAATACGAGTTTTAAAACTAAAAAAACTAAAAGGAACAAAAGTTTTGAGTAAGGACTAAACCCAAAATCGTGTGATACTTAAGGGACGAAAAACATATTTAACCCTATTTTTTTAAAAGAAGAAAGTAAAATAGTTCTGATAGATGGATTAATTTGATATGTATATCAAATTTTAGTATTTCACATGGGATGATGTCTCAGAGCAGCTATATATTACTAGTAAATTAAATTTTAGTGAGCACTAAGAGTTGGGTGCTAGGCTTGAGTCTTTGGGTGTTGACTAGTACCATTGGGTGCATGTAAAGTAGCATTGAGCACCAATGGGCAATAGTTTTCTGTTTTGTTTCCGTAGTACACCCTTTTTTTGTTGGGGGTGTTGAGCGAGTTTGTGATGACTGATGAGATGTTACAATGTTGATTAAATTAAATATGGTTTTAAATGTTAGAGTATAGTAAAACATGGAAAGGAATGATGATAAATTTGGTGAATTTTTTAGTTAAGGTTAGAGATTTCTCTAAAAGTTTTTCTTAGTTTGATGAGAATGAGTAAGAATGAGTGAGAATGAAAGAATGAGTTTTTAATGTTGATGGTGATGATTTCCTTATTTTAGATTGAAATTGTGATTGAAAAGTAAGGTTAACTTGTGTTGTATGAATTGATTAATTTTAAAAAGAATTGTTGCATTGTCTAATGTTAGGATATCTAATGATGATTTTCTTATTTTAGATAAAAACTGTAATTGAAAAGTATGGTTAACTTATGTTGTATGAATGTGATTAATTTTAAGGAGAATTCTTGCATTATCTAATGTAAAGATATGTATTAAGTAAGAGTCTCGATTATGAAGTCATTATAATATAGAGAATATAGTTTAGGTGGTGAGAGTTAAAAAAAGTCTTGTTAAGTTGATATAAAATAGTCTTGTGACATAAAGTAATGAAATAATTAACTTTGTCATGGTATTGATGTATCAAATGAAGGCATAATAGTTATTTTTTTCAAATCCACTATATGTGTGTCAAGTAGAGGCACAACAATTATTTTGTTTAAACCATCGTAGATATATTACATGAAACGTACAAGACTTCATGCATATTTAGTTCAATACATGTTATTTCAAAATTTTAAGTATAAATCATGTCAATATCATAAAAAATGATTAATTGTAATTGAATGATATTAGGTTGTGTATTGGGTGATTGATTTGTGAATGATGAATTAAATTATGAATATCTAATTAAAAAATAATTGTAATGAAATGCATCAAAAAGAAGTTTATAGAAACAAAATAAGCCCATCTTTATATTTTTTTTGTTGTCTATGGTTGTCTATTTACTATAATAGTATGTTACATAATAATGATGATACATATGGGAGAATTTAACCACTTGAGACTATACATTTGCAAGTTGTATATTCATATATATATATATATATATATATATATATATATATATATATATATATATATATATATATATATTTGTATTATTATAAATTTTTATAAGATTTTTTTTAATTTATATAAAATATTATAAATCCAGATATATTATATATGATTATATTATATGTTACAAGTAACCTGACTTATTTCTACTTTTAATATTAATAATAGTTACTCTTGTTTACCAATGTCATAAAGACATGAGTTAAAAAAGTCAAAATAAAAACTTTTTGTCATGCTTTATTAAAAAAACACATAAAAAATGCATTGAAAATTATGATAAAAAAAATAGAAAAAGTAATGCATTAGTTTAAAACATGTATGCTGCAATAATAGATAAATAAAAGTATTTTCTATTGAATTTTTTAAACTAAATTCAATTTATTTTTTATTGAATTGAGTTTTAAAACTATAAATATTTTAACAATTTATTTAGCATTTTCATTCGAATATTAAGAAAAGAGAGTAGTGGAGAGGATAGCCTTTACTAAAGACTCGGAAACAAAAACATAACTACTTAACAAAAAAGTTAATCAATTTTACATACTTTACAAACTACTTAGACAGGTTTTTTAACTACATATATTTTTCTATTTTGTAATGATTTTTAATTGGGTAATCTTCTTGACAGAGAAAAAAAATTAAATATAAAATATAATTAAAAGTAATTGAAACCTCGACAAAGAAAGGTTAGATTGTACTAATAAAGTGCCTCACCGTTCAAAGAGTAAAAAAATCACCCGCCCCGCATTTACTTGCGGATTAAATTTGTTTGGAGTAATTGATATTTGCGGATAATAAGATTCGTGGATAGTGGATAATTTAATAAGGTGCTTTACCGTTGAAAGAGTTGTATATTTAGGATTGGCAAAAAAATCACCCACCCTGCATATACTTGCGGATTAAATTTGTTTGGGATAATAAAGATTCGCTGATGTTTTGTAGCCTATCTCGTTTCTATTCCTAAACTTCTTTCTACCACTGACTGCATGATTGTCTTCTATGATTTAACCTGTTTAATCATGCAGAAATCCAACTTCCAGATTATTGATGACTGGAAATCATGTGGATCTTATTCCAATACTGCAGTTCAAAAATTCATTTCCTCTGTAATGCATATTGAAAGATTCATGCTATGGCATTTAAGACTAGGTCACAATTCAAACAAAAATGTTAAAACATTTATTTTCTAAAAATAATGACATTGTCTTTGATTGTTTGCATCTTTGATTGTTTTAAGTTTTTCTTGACTATTGTAGATTATTTTTCACGTTTCACTTATATTCACCCTTTAAAAACAAAATATGATGTTAAAAACATTTTCCCCTCTTTAATTCAGTTAATTGAAAACCAGTTTTCTTTCAAACTCAAGAAAATCAAATCCGATAATGGCAAAGAGCTCCTCCTAACTCATTTTTACTCAAATAAAGGTATTTTTCATGACTTGTGTTTGAGACTCCTCAACAAAACAATGTTATTGAACTCAAGCATCAATATCTATTAAATGTTAGTAGTGTATTGTTTATTCAATCAAATTTACCAACCTCTTTTTGGCCTTTTACTCTCAAACATGCAGTGCCTAGCATCAACAAGTTTCCTACTCCTTTTCTCAATCTCGAATCTTCGTACGAATTAGTACATGATAATACTCCTATTTTAGCCCACATGTTTTTAGTTGTTTGACCTATGCTTCTACTCTCACATGTGGTTAACTTAACCACCGTTTGTTTTCTTCTTTCTCCTTGCTACGTCCTTTGGCGGCTAGATTTTATATCAACTTGATGTTGATAATGTCTTCTTACAAGGTGAACTAAATCAAGAAGTGTTCATGAAACCTTCACTAGCTCTACATTCCATCTCCAAAGCTTGTTTGCAAATTACACAAGTCCTTGTATGGTCTTAGACAAGTAAGCTGTCACAATATAATGCAAAACTCACCTCTTATGTCTTTCAGTTTGGTTTCATCCAGAGTATGGCTGATTACTCTTTAACTGATTCATCCTTCACAACAACTTTATTGGTCTATGTCGATAACATAGTCATCACTATAAACAACCTTTGCATGATTAATCAAATCAAATTTTATCTCAATGATCAGTTTCATATTAAAGATCTAGGTGAGTTGAAGTATTTTTTTGGATTTAAGGTTGCAAGATCCCAGCGTGATCTGGTCATCAATCAACGTTAATATTGTCTTGACATTCTTTCCGAATTTAGCCTAACTGGTTGCAGACATGTTAGCTCTTGGTTGCTATTAAGTTTGATAGTTTTACATCGTTTAGGAATCAAAACTAAAGACAATTTAAATATTTTTTCTCCTTCCACTCTCATGTGATACCTTCTAAGAACAAAACCATGATGGAAAGTAGATAATACCTCAGACAAAAAATAATAAATTCTAACTATGTCACTGGGCATATTCATTCCACACTTTAAGGCGTCTTTTAAGGACAAAAGGATGATGAAATAGAGACTCCAAAGTGAACAACATGAAGGGTGATTACTCAGTAGATTTAGAGTCAAAGAAGGAGACTTACTCACTAGTTCCACCAACTTTCGCAAACTAATTGGTAAACCGTTGTATCTAACACAAAAGGCCCAACATAAGCTACTTCCTAGATTCTAAAATATCTCAAAAATGCATCAAATAAAGGTCTTTTATATCCAATTCAAAATTCTAACAAAATCCAAGCATTCACAAATTCAGACTAGGAAATTTGCAAAGTTATTCTGAAATATGTTTCTAGATACTGCATCTTCTATGATAATTCTTTAATTTCCTGGAATCTAAGAAGCAAAACATTGTTTCAAGAAGCAAAACATTGTTTCAAGAAGCTCCACAGAGGCAGAATATCGAGCTTTAACCACAATTGCATGTGAGTTACAATGGCTAAAATATATTGTTGAT
Organism: Vigna umbellata; assembly: GCF_029865625.1. Classification (NCBI taxonomy): domain Eukaryota; kingdom Viridiplantae; phylum Streptophyta; class Magnoliopsida; order Fabales; family Fabaceae; genus Vigna; species Vigna umbellata. The sequence goes on from NC_142169.1 coordinate 22,210,757, forward strand.
GATCTTTCTCTGAATATTCTTCTGCCTTTCTTTATCCAATGTGATAATCAATCAGCAATTCAAATGGCCGAAAATCTCCCCTTCCATGAAAGATCCAAGTACATAGAAATGGATTATCATCTCATACGTACAAAGATCGTTGAAGGCCTTATTCTTTTCTCTCATATTCCTTCAAAACATGAGCTTGCTTATGTCTTTACTAAAGTCTTATTTTCTGCACCTTTTTGAATCAAATGTATCCAAGTTAGGTATTGTTAGATATGTTAGATTATTAGATATTTGAGATAGATATGTTATCTTTTATTTCCATCATAGTTCTTACGCATGGTATCTTTCTAGTAGTGATTCAAAGCGTTAATGTCACACCTTTTTCTTCTTTCAGGATTATTGTTGTCTCTTTTGTCCACTCTTCTGTCACTGGTATGTTTGACTCGTCCATATATTTTTTTTTTCTAGATGACTTCTATTAGATTATTTATAGTCATGATAACTCTTCAACAAAGATCTCTTTATCAATTGTATGTCAACCATGCATTTTTTAATGATGATTTACTAAAAGAGATTTATATGGAACAATATTCCGAATTTGTTGTTAAATAGGAGTCTTTTGGATTGTTAAGTTGTCTTTTATGTCGTTTTCATAAATCATTAACAATTTAGTATTACTCAAATACAAAAACAAATATTTAAAATCTTTACATAGACTAAAAATTGATTATATTTATACTAAATTTGATAAATACGATTTATATATACTAGAATAAAGTTTAAATATATTTGATTATTAAATAAGTCTCATTTAGGTACACCACCCAACTTGAAGTTGTGTTAGACATAATATCTCAATGTCGATAAAAGTGTTGACTATTCCAATTTTTATGTTTTTCTGTCTATAGGCAGTTATCTTTCTATTTTCTTCTCATTTAGCTCTTTTTAAGCTAAGTTATTGTATCATGAAGGTGTGTTGATCAATAATGAAATATTATGCACGTTTGTTAGTGTTTAAAAATGCTAATACATATAGAAAATGAATAATTAAAATCAATTTTATGGAATACAATGTATTTTTAAATACTATTTAATTTCCAGTGTTATGCATTTCTTTGTAACAGCGTTATTTTTAATTTAAAATAGGTTTAATACATCATTTAGTCTCAACTTTGGGGGGTTTGGTTCAAAATGGTCATACCTTTTGAAAAAGTTCAGTAAGGTCTCATATTTTGTTTAAAAATGTTAAATTCGGTTATTTTCGTGGACGCCGTTAAAAACTTAACGGTGTTGATGTCACTGTGGCCAAATCTGAGTGAGGTGTTATGTTGGATGATTACATGGCACTGGGAAGTGAAGTGAGTTGGTGGAAATATTTTAAAAAAATAAAATGACTTAATTTGGGTGATAGGTTTAAGTGTGGGTTAAACCAAAATTACCTTTATATAAGACTGATTTGGGGATTTCTGGATAAAACATTGTGCTGCAAGTGGTTCTAGATAATTAGGGTTGGGGATTTGGGTATTTCTTTTAATTATAATTAATTAGGATTGGGATTTCCTTTTAATCACTTTTAGTTATCAATTTCTATTCATTTCTGAATTCTAATTGGATGCATTAGGTTTGAACCCTAAATTTAATTCCCAAATGCTTGTTTCACACCTAAAGAACTCTAATAACAACTTTTTTCCCAAATCCTTTTCTTGTCTCGAACAAACCCAACTTGGGAGGGTGTTCTTCGGTCATGTGCGAGAGAAGCTCGCTACGGGGAGACACTCTTCTTTTTCGTTTCTGGTTCTGTTGTGGCTTTGTAGGAAGGGGGAGATATCATTCTTTGTCTTCCCTTTCTTCTCTGTTTCTGGTTGATTTTTCACAAGAAGGAGAAGCAAGTTTCGGTGACAGAATCATCGTCAATCAAACAAAATATAATTAAACCCTAATCCCAAATACAACAACATCAACTTATTAGCCTTGATTAGGACCACTTATCTCACGCGCGCACGTACGCTGTTCCAATTTCATTTTGAAGGAATCACCAGCCAAAACCACTTGCAGCACAATGTTTTACCCAGAAATGCCTAAATCAGTCTTAGATAAGGGTAATTTTGTTTTAACCCACACTTAAACCTACCACCCAAATTAAGTCGTTTTATTTTTTTAAAATATTTTCACCAACTCACTTCACTTCACAGTGTCACGTAATCATCCAACATAACACATCACTCAGATTTGGCTACAGTGGCATCAATACTGTTAAGTTTTTAACGACGTCCATGAAAATGATCGAATTGAACATTTTTAAACAAAATATGGAGTCTTACTGAACTTTTTAAGGTGAGACCATTTTGAACCAAACCTCCAAAAGTTAGAACCAGGATTAAACCAAAATAGTATTTAACACAGGAATGCATAACACTGGAAATTCAGTTTTATGCAACATCAAATTTTCAGCTTTTACATTAATTCAGTTTTTGACCAAAAGCATTTAATTAATATTTTTATAAAAAAAATTAATTTATATTAATAAATATTATTATCTTTCATAATCAAATTTAAATACAAAATTATAAAATAATTGTTGTGTGAAGTTATTTAAAAAATCTGTAATAAAATTAGGTATGAGTGGTTTATATGAAGGAACTCATGAGTTACTTTAATTAATGATCAGTCGTTAATGGTGGCTGCAATTTTCAGCTTTTCATTTTGCCCACCTTACCCTTTTCTTTCACTTCTCAACCATAACATAACTTTACCACATTCACCATAGATCTGAAATCCCTATTCAGAATTTCATAGGGTAATGTAATGCTTAGACACTCACCAATATTTCTACTGTCTTTGGACTCGGATTATTTCTAACGCTTTCACTTCTTATCTTGTTACTGTTTTCCAATATCTGATTCGTTCAAACAACACTGGATCTTCAATTTTTGGCTTTCAGTGTTCTTGGATGTGTGTTTTCATTTTGACGAGTTCATTAGTGAGCCTAAAAGTCTGTATTGATTGATAATCTGATAGTTCAGAGTTTTGGTGAATTTTATTCTTCATGCACTGGATTGATGTTTTTAGGGATTTTTCTCCTTTTTCCTTAATTGGAATTCACTTACCCCTTTTTCGTAAATTGCAGTTTACCAGCCACAAATATAATCCTGTGCAAGCGGGAATGAATAATTGGGTTTAGAGTTAGGACAGGTGGTGTGGAGTGGTGTGGTGTCCTTTGCAATGAGTGCACAAATGTGAAGTGAAGTTCAGTCCACAACAGCTGTTTCTCGAGTGGGAATTTGTGTTGTGTGTGTCATTGCCTTCCTCATCCATTTTCTTTTTTTTCACGCCTTAATCTCTCTGAAATTTGTAGCAGCAACCATCACTCTATGGAGTCTGTACTGGGTAATTGGCCATCCTATGACCCTCACAACTTCAGTCAGCTTCGACCTTCCGATCCTTCAAGTTCTTCTGTAAGTTGTGTAGTCTAAGAAATTGATAATCTTGGTAATGACTCTTCAATCATGCAAATGTATGCTTTATCACTTGCTGAGAAATCTGATTGTAGTTCTGAGTTTTCCGTTTACTACGGTCTCATCTATAGACATTTATTTGGGTTTATTTGGGTTGGATGCTTAGGGAAGAGAGAATTGCCCTGTTTTTTATTCTCAACCTACTTGTCTCTTGAGGACAAAATTTGGTTGTTAGCCATCAAGATAAGATTTTCTTCTAGTTGACATACTTGCTTATTTCAATCCTATATTTTCATTTTAAGATTGTTCGTTAAAGTTTTAAGTTGGTACATGGTAGAGAAGTTGTAGTGTAGAAGAGCATGTGTTTGCAATCATTACATTTTTTCGTTTGTTCCTTTTTATCACAAATGACAGTATTTCTTGATGTTATGATTGTTATTACTAATTCATAATAGGATGGCATTGTGCAATTTGTCCTTCACCTAAGGTTGAAGCACTCATAAATTTCGAAGTTTTAAACTTTTCAAGCATGGGATGATTTTCTGTTTCCTTTTGTTGTTTTTTTTCACTCTAAACATAATACTGTTAAGTTTGGTTTTCTTGTTCAATATTGTGGCAATTAATTCTTCTTTCAAAATAATTGCTTTACTTTTTTTCTAAATAGTTGGAAAGGCTAGTTTTATACGTAATTTTTCCTTTATATTATAAGAAAATCTTTCCAGCTTTCAGACATATATTAGTTTCCATTAGCCTGATACAAATTTAGTTGTTTTACAATACCTTTTGCTGAATGTAGTTGTACTTTTCTTTTCCATTGATTATTAGAATCGCTAATCCACAAAATTACAAATAAATAAGCATTACTCATTAAATTTATCTATTAAAGATGAAGGAGACCATTAGATTCATTTAATACCTATGCTGAAGCATAAAAGTATGATTCCACTATTCATTTCCTTTTTTCTAATCAAGCCATGGATAAAAGAAACAGTTTTAGGGCCAACAACTTCTTTGTGCATACTTCGACTGAAGTTTGAAACTTAAGTTTGAATGAACCTTATGTTACACACTGAACGAACTTTATGTTACGGACTTAGTTTGTAAAACGGCTTTCTCTATCTTCCATTTCAAACTAGAGGCAAAACTCAGTTTGCAATGATATCAACTGAAAATCGAGCAAGAGATTTTCTCAGTTTTACTTTTTGAATAAACGTTGGGGATCTCTCAGCTGAAAACTAAACATGCCCCGTTTTGCATCTCGTTACTCTTTTCTTTTCTGAAGTGTACTATGGATCACCTAATCATATATTTTCATTTGCTCTCTGAAGAGTAAACTTCTATTGTCATGCAGAAAATGGCACCGGCCACTTACCATCCTACTCACAGCAGAACCCTTCCACCACCTGATCAAGGTAGTCACTAGAACTTTTTCTACTTCTGGGCCAATGCTTTGCTCTGTTTTTATCTGATCAATAATCTGTTTGAAAAATGTATTTTCCTTTAGTCATGATTTTGGAGGAGGATCCAAATTAGGTGCTTTAAACCCATTACTTTAATTTTATTTTCTCTGTTTGCCACACACTAAATTTTGCTTATATAGAAAGGTAAGAAACATGAAAAACATTTGTTGCTGGTTTTTATTTTTTCTTTTTTTGCATCCCTCATTTTCTGTCTCTCTTTTATTTTGGGTAGAATTATTACTGATGTTTGGTAACTGAGGGTTTGTTAACTTGTTGCTGAAATTTGTTCTGACAGTGATAAGTACTGAGGCCAAAAATATCCTACTGAGACATATCTATCAGCATGCTGAGGAGAAGGTTAGTAACTCTTAAAAGTTAATTCCAATATGTTTTGGTACAATTAGGTCTGCACATGCTTGTACACATTCCTACCATCCATTCATCAGCCCACAGGGATCTAATAGATGTCAATGATCTTTCGTATTTTTCAGTTGAAACCAAAAAGAGCAGCATCTGATAACCTTTTACCAGAGCATGGATGCAAGCAACCTAGAGTTTCCAGCTGAAACATGTCATTGACCATCTGTTGCATGTGATTGTGAGCTACTTTCCCTTAGATATAGCCTTATTTTTCAAGAGTTCGGTTCTTGTTTGAAATTGTGAACTATTTTTCCAATTTGGAGAGTTTTTGTAAATATAATTGCTCATCAAAATTTACAGTGAAAGAAATGATGCTATAGAGGTGACAACCGATTCTCCACATTAGTTCTCAGGAAGAGATTCGTGCTTTAATTGAGGACTTTCAAAATGCATCTCAGTCTTTTCGACTCAGGAGTTTGCTTGTGCCGTATTTTTCATTGTATAACTTTTTAGATGAATAAGCAATTATTGTCATTCATCATTGATAAAAATGAATGAGTACTCTATAGTACAAATTAATGGTTTTGAATTTGGTTTGATGACTTTGAAGTTGATATTAAGAAAAGAGAAGAGAACGGGTACACACCCCATTTGTTGTATTCCATTTATTTATACTTTATTATACAGCTTGTAATGCTGGTTAATCTGCTATCGCAAGTGCACTTTTTATATCAAGAAAGACTGGATGAGTCATCTATAATTAAAATTATCTAGAGATAACACTTATGCCATAAGTATTGGTTGGAGCTATCGAACTACTCAACTTCTGAATGAAGAAACTCAGTTACCTTGTAATGAAAGGGATTCTGTTATCGCCATAGGGAATGTTTGGATAAATGATTCGACTAATTTTTTTTCCTTTTTTGGGAGACGTTTTAAAACTATTTTAAGTATGAGCTAAGGTCTTGATTGATTGAGTATAACATTGCATGGAAGTCGACATAACAATTAAGCTTCGACGTTCAAATTACTAAGTGATTAAAAGAAAATAAAATAATGAAGAGTAAATATGAATATTGAAAGTGAGTTAAAATTAATCTTTATTGTGAACATGTTATATAAATGTTTATGATTTTAAATGTCATAATATATTAGGTAAGAATTAACAATCCAATTTAGCATATTTATACTAAATGAATTATTATAAATTAGATATTAAGTAATAAATCATGACATAAATATATAATACGTATTTATAATTTTTCATGAATTGATACATTTTTCGGATCATGAATCTTAATGATACATTTTTCGGAATATATAATTTTTTTTAATAAAAGGAGGATCTACACAGTACATAATTTTATATATATATATATATATATGCATTAACTATAATTTAACAAATCATAAACAATTTCACTGCTTTTCAATCCTCTATTTGCACTATTATCTATTCACATATAAATACAATCATTGTAGACAAATATATTAAAAATCAAGAAAACAAACAGCTAAACTAATGGTATTTTATACAATCATATATTATAAAACCATCTTATTTAAACATAGTTATTAGTCCACACATTTCACAATATAACATGTTATTAATTCACCACATTCTAATATGACTTATTCTAGACTCAATTTTTGGAATATGTGGAGTCAAATACTCAAAGTCATGCACTTGCCATCAGATTATGAATGAATCTGTTATGACAGGCCTAAATTTACCAAGTCTCAATTTCTCATGATAGGATTAATTCACTTATAACATCATTCATCCATATATGTATAGTATTTTAATATTTTAAAACATAATATATTCAATAAATATCATACTAATCATTTAAAATCTATATTTCACATCATCACATATCACTTTAACCATTAGAGTCTTAATAGTTTCTTTTCGCTCAACAAGACACTCTTGGAGGAATACCTACTCAACAACTTGGATCTTGGAACTAATAGTATTCAAAGCCACCAAGCGAACTAGACTCGCTCAACAACCAAACCTTCATTGTCTTTATCAATTTTGAAATTGACTCTTGTCCAATGACTCTTTCACTTGCCTAGTGACTTAGACCCTAGGAGCTTGTTTTAAATCAAGTTCACCTAGCGAGCTCATACTCGCCAACAAATGAAAGGTCATCATTCTATCTGTATTTTTATTTTTAAAGCTTGCTCTGTGGGAATTTGATTCGTCCAACAAATTTGTATAAACCAAACATATAAATCTACATATTAGATGAACCTTTGGCTCTAATGAGTGTTTTTATCCTCTATCCAAATTATACTCAATACCAATTTAGTTAAAATAATCCGCTAGAAGTAAAAAATATCACCTCACACACTCACACTCAATTACACAACTCAGATACCACTTCTACACAACTAAGTTCAACACATCAACCAAATCATCTACCAAATCAATCATTTAATCACATATTCACATTTTACTTCATGAATCTAATTACTTTTTTTTTCAAATGATTTAAAAATCTAGAGATTCATATTAAACCTAAATTAACATTTTTCGGTGAAAGATCTAGGAATACTCTGTGCGTAAACTGATAAAAATGTTCATGACAACACTTCTTTTTAAAAAGAAAAATCACTTTTATACATTACTAAATATTTTATTTTTTCTTTAAAGTTTAGCTCGAATCTCTAAAGGGTTACTATTATTACAATTGCATATGTTAAAAATTCTGAATATTTTTCGGTTATAGAAAGCATAAGTTTAGAATTGGTAGCGAAAAAAGGTTGTCTCAGTTGGAAGAAACATAACTTTTAAAGCGCCTTCAAGACCGATCCAATTCCTAGGCATCGATACGTTGATGTGGACATCAAGACTCTAAAAATGAAACTATGTTTGGAACACTTAGTTTTAAAACTTCAATATTCTGAAGTAAATGTTGAGAATAGTAAAGAAAACAAATGTAGATGATTATAGAAAAAGAAAAACTTAAAAAATGAATAAAGTTTTGAAGGTGAAACGGTGTTGTGTTGAAATCAAAAGTGTATGCGAAGAGACGCCGCCATCATCGCCTCTGGTTTTGATGATTTTTTGAGATGTGGCATGGTTGCTGTTATATACTTCATTGATTCTCCTTTATTTTAAGTAGTGCTGTGTTTATTGTCGGTAACACACATGCAAACTTTGCTTCACCATTATCATTATCTTGTTTCTATTTTTTTTTGTATAATTTTTATACAATTTAGAAAATAACAATAATTGGTACGATAAATAAATTCGTACGTAGATATTGTTCAACTCATTTTGATATTAATAGGTTAATATCTTGTTAGTGAATATAAAATTGTTAAATTTTTATTTTATAAACTAACCTAATTGGTCAGACGAGTTTTACTATTTTTAATTTTATACTAGTCTAACTTACTAGATTGTTCACTAAGTTAAATAAACAAATATTTTAATTCATTTCAAATATAAAAAGGTTTTTATAAGACAAGTAAAGGTGATTATCTCTTAGAGAAAATAAATTTTTAATACTGGGAATATCTGACAACTTGTAATGAAGTTTTAATTTTCAAAGAAAAAGACTAGACAACGTAAGCGAGAGAGAATGTTAATAGTATAAGAGCAATAACAAATTTTGTTCTTGTTATCTTCTCTTCATGCAATCTTCTTTATATAGATTTTTTTAAAAAATATTTGTTACTCAAAGCATTGACTTTCACATAGGGTAGGTAGTCTTTAGGTATAAGGTCAAATGCTATGTTGTTTTTGCACATGCAATTGTATTGCTTGTACGAATGTGTAAGGAAAAAAGCAGTAAGGAAACATTTCAAAATATCTTCCTATCTCTTAACATTCTTCTGATCCAATGTGAAACTTTTGAATAAATGATGTGCATGAAAAAAGAGAGCACATCACAATAGACAATAGTACTATTTCATACATGCATTAAACGTTCTTAAACATTTAGGCATGATACATGTACTAGTGTTTAATGAAGTCTGATTAGGATAATGTTTAGCGTTTATACATATAGCATTAAGCATGTTTATCCTAGACAGTTTATTTAATAGAAGTTATTTTGTTAAACAATTATGTTAAACATCAAAACAAGATTTATCTAGACAATCTTGTCTTTATATATATATATATATATATATATATATATATATATATATATATATATATATATATATATATATATATATATATATATATAATAGAAGTGGTATAATGACTAAAAAAAATTAAAATGGAACTTCAGTCCAGTGTCTCCTTTTCCCACCGAAAAAAAAAATGTTTTCTATATTTCAAATTTTAATTGAAGTTCAATAGTACTAGTTTGCACTCAGCGGCCCAAACTCCTGAGGTGTACTTAAAAAAAATAATGTACTTCATTCTTGTTGAGTGACTAAGCTATAGGAGCCAATTTCCAAGCTCGTCGAGTGCCTAAGGCTTGTCTAACAAGAGATTATCAAGTGTTCAATGAAAGTAAACTGTTTTAGTGACATCCAACAGTTTTGAGGTTTCATTAAACGAGACTGCATAATTCAAAATTTGACACAAGTGTATTAGATTGATCTATTGAGTCCATTTGAGTCATTTTACCTTTTTCTTATACCAAAATGAGTTCATTCCAATTCAAATTGTACTTAAATAGTACCAATTGACCAATTTAATACATCATATTCATATAACAACATTTACTTAGTCTCATTTTTATCAAACAAAAACAATCAAACATACATAACTACTATACAAACAAGTTCAATATATTACTCATTTATTGCACTCTCCTCGTTATCATCACAAAATTTGAGTTAGTGATAATTGTAACATTTTATTAACTTCCATTTTTTGAGTATAGATGATTTTCAGAGCTAAACTCCCACAACTCAAGAAACAATATCATCATCATAAGTAGAAACATAAAGCAAGATATCCAAATAAAACAAAATTTTAATATATGATAATACGATAGAATCACTTTTCTTAATTGTTTTCATTAATATCAATAACTAAAATAACACAAAAGTTAAAAAAGCAAAAATTCCACAAAATAAATATAATTTTATTATGTTTTAAAATATGATCAATTTAAAATACTTTTAGTTTCTTAATTACTATGTTATGAAATCAAATTCTGAAATAATGAGAATTGAAGATTATAATTTAAGGGAAAAAAATGATTGGAGACGAGAAAAAGAATAAACATATTTAAATGTTACTCTTATTTATATTTTTAAACACGTAACATTTCTCATGATTTCATACATTCCAAGAAATAATTTAATTAATCAGTAATGAGCATAATACTTAATTTAATTTCATAAAATACTTAAGTCACTATTTCTTTTAACGAGGGAATAGTTGTTGTAGATCTTCTTGTAACATGTTTTTACTTTTATTATTAATAATTGGTAAAGTTTAGACTTTTTGGTATCTGTGTAAAGTTATGGACGAAAAGTATGGCAGTGCACTATTATCACCGCATTTTCATAAACCAAGGCACCCATACTCGAAACCTTAATTAACGCCTTCATTTACTTGGCTTTTTGAACTTAATTTCAGCAATTTATGTTCTTTTTGGAGTATTCTTTTTATTATTTTTATCTTCAAAAGACAATCTTTGTGAAAATTAAATATTACTTTTTCGATGAAAATTTAAACTTTCATCTCTCATCCCATATAAAATCAGTCTGTTTTCTATTTACAAATAGTTAAAAACCATACCTAATGTCCTAAAACATAAGTATTTAGTTTTAGAGGCACGAGTTTACTTAAATATCTATATAAATCCATACGATAATGTATTTAAAATCTAAAGCAAATTTTTTTCATTTTTTATACATTTTCCTTGAGATCCTTGTAATCAAAGAATGGCATGCCCCTTTATTTAGAATAATTAAATACCATACAAACATATATTTTAAGTGAATTAACAATAAATAAATAAATAATTTAGTATAATAAGTATTTGATATATTTGTTTTTAATATAATAAGAAGAAAACAAAAGTTACGGTCTCAGTACATCAAATTTAAATTTGTTATTACATTAAGAATTTAAAATTTATAAAACTTTAAATTTACAAAGAAAAAACAGAAATTCAATGCTAATTGCATATTAAAGTTAATTTTCTTCTAATAAATAGGCATGATAATTTCTGTGACCTAAACACTTGTTCAATTACCCCATAACTAAGGCAGCTTAAATAAAATTAATAAATTAAAGCTTTTTACTAAGATGATAATTTAATTTATTATTCTACTAAAAACAAATTATTTCAACACTTATTATATTGAACCAATTATTTATCCAAAGTGATAATTACTTTATATATCAGATCAATCATATATTATTATAATTTTTTATTGAAGGTTAAAATTGTTTTTATCCCTTAACTTTTACTAAAAATTGAAATTACTATCTCTTTAAAACTTTAGTCCAATTTAGTCTCTCAACTTTAAAAATGCATAGATTTAGTAATTTTAACCACATTTTATTATGTTTTGTTTCGGTAGATACTTTTAGGGACCGAGAGACTAACCTGCTGACACGTCTGGGCCGCTCGCTCGCTTCCAAACTCCTCCTGTTGGCCGATCGGTGTTGGCGCAAACCGATCGGTCTCCTTCTTGACGAGGGGGATGTACCTGCAAAAGGTACTCCGACGCCCAAGTTAGGCGTGTGATTTGAAGAGCCTCGGCTCTTGGTTGAATATTTAGTGAATGGTTATCACTATTGACTATTTGAGAGTCATGTAGAGTAAGTGGAACGTACCTGGCTTTTGGCCCTGGCTTTGTATTTATAATTTACCTCATGGATACTGAGCTGATATAAGCCCAATAAAATATAAACAGAATAAGATATAAACAGATTACCTGAATATCCGATTGGTTGTTTGTAACCACTCGGTTAATATTTTATACTATACATTATGCCCCCCAAGTCCGAGTTAAGCGGTTGGCTTTAGCCGTGGTTAACTATAGGACTGATGAGTTTGAGGGAGGCTGCGTTGGCGGAACTGAAAGCGTTTTACCGCTCGACCTTCAACAGTAACCGAGAGGGATTTACCGCTCGTCCTTCAACAGGAACCGAGAGGAATTTACCGCTCGGTCTTCTACATTAACCGAGAGCGCTTTACCTCTCGACCTTTGACATTAACCGAGCGGGATTTACCGCTCGTCCTTCAACAGGAACCGAGAGGAATTTATCTCTCAGTCTTCAACCTTAATCGAGAGGATTTTACCTCTCGACCTTCGACATTAACCGAGCGGGATTTACCGCTCGTCCTTCAACAGGAACCGAGAGGAATTTACCTCTCGGTCTTCAACCTTAATCGAGAGGATTTTACCTCTCGACCTTCGACATTAACTGAGCGGGATTTACCGCTCGTTCTTCAACAGGAACCGAGAGGAATTTACCTCTCGGTCTTCAACCTTAATCGAGAGGATTTTACCTCTCGACCTTCGACATTAACCGAGCGGGATTTACCGCTCGTCCTTCAACATGAACCGAGAGGAATTTACCTCTCGGTCTTCAACATCAACCGAGAGGGCTTTACCTCATTAGCCGAGCGGGATTTACCACTTGTCTTTCAACATGAACCGAGAGGGATTTACCTCTCGGGCTTCGACATTAACCGAGCAGGATTTACCGCTCGTCCTTCAACATGAACCGAGAGGGATTTACCTCTCGGCCTTTGACATTAACCGAGCAGGATTTACCGTTCGTCCTTCAACATGAACCGAGAGGGATTTACCTCTCGGCCTTCGACATTAACCGAGCGGGATTTACCGCTCGTCCTTAGACATTAAGCGAGAGGAATTTATCGCTCGTTCTTCAACATGAACCGAGAGAGATTTACCTCTCGGCCTTCGACATTAATCGAGCGGGATTTACCGCTCGTCCTTCAACATGAACCGAGAGGGATTTACCGCTCGGTCTTCGACCTAGGAGTGCTTCCCAGGGAACGGACTTTACCGTTCGGCTTTGAGAGGGTTTTACCTCTGTTTTGAGCTAGGATTGTTTCCTAGTGAACGGGATTTACCGTTCATCTTTGAGAGGGCTTTACCTCTCTCCCGAGGGGGATTTACCGCTCGATCTTTGACCTAGGAGTGCTTCCTAGGGAACGGGCTTTACCGTTCGGCTTTGAGAGGGCTTTACCTCTCTGTTTTGAGCTAGGATTGTTTCCTAGTGAACGGGATTTACCGTTCGTCTTTGAGAGGGCTTTACCTCTCTCCCGAGGGGGAGTTACCGCTCGGTCTTCGACCTAGGAGTGCTTCCTAGGGAACGGGCTTTACCGTTCGGCTTTGAGAGGGTTTTACCTCTGTTTTGAGCTAGGATTGTTTCCTAGTGAACGGGATTTACCGTTCGTCTTTGAGAGGGCTTTACCTCTCTCCCGAGGGGGATTTACCGCTCGGTCTTCGACCTAGGAGTGCTTCCTAGGGAACGGGCTTTACCGTTCGGCTTTGAGAGGGTTTTACCTCTGTTTTGAGCTAGGATTGTTTCCTAGTGAACGGGATTTACCGTTCGTCTTTGAGAGGGTTTTACCTCTGCTTTGAGCTAGGAGTGCTTCCTAGTGGACGGGCTTTACCGTTCGTCTTTGAGAGGGCTTTACCTCTCTCTCGAGAGGGATTTACCGCTCGGTCTTGGACTTGATCGTTAATTATGAACTTTGCTGACAAAATTGGCAATCGTGCTTGCAATAGGAGACTTCCCCTTCGTTAATTGAATTCCATGATACTTTAAGCATGAAGTTCGTTTATGACTAGATCTTAGTCTGCACTTGCATAGTTGATGGCGTGGATTTCGATATATATTTGTTCAAGATGTTCATTGCTGAAATTCTCATGATGATATATATTATGGTATATAACCGTATAATAAATGATTCGGTTACCAGATATTATGAATTGCACCGAATAAATAACATATATAATAAACAAGGTATCAAAACCGTCTTGAGATTTTATAAGATTGCTGTTGATAGTTATCTCTAACACAACAATTTCTTTGACTATTTTAATCATGTCAAAAAATGTTTCGGTTATAATAATTAGATAACTATATTTATAGTTATATGCTATAATATATATATTATATCATATATCATATAATATATTATGGATTATACTATATATATTTAAACTATCTATATAAAATAGTTGTTATAATATCTATTATCAATTAGATATTTTATGAAATATTCATATTTCAAAAAATACTTATCTTGTTGATGATGTCTCACGTAGAGATGATGATTCATGTAGTGTAGTTTTCACTTTGTCGAAAGTTTCTGGTGTTGATCTGAAATAGTGATGTCGAGACCGAACGCTCGTCTTGGTTTCTTGTGGTTTCTAATCATCTTTCTGGTGCTTTGTTGTTCCTCCATGCTCCTCGTGGTCACCATTTGGGTTTGCCGCTCGGCCCACGGTGGGCGCCAAAATGTTTCGGTAGATACTTTTAGGGACCGAGAGACTAACCTGCTGACACGTCTGGGCCGCTCGCTCGCTTCCAAACTCCTCCTGTTGGCCGATCGGTGTTGGCGCAAACCGATCGGTCTCCTTCTTGACGAGGGGGATGTACCTGCAAAAGGTACTCCGACGCCCAAGTTAGGCGTGTGATTTGAAGAGCCTCGGCTCTTGGTTGAATATTTAGTGAATGGTTATCACTATTGACTATTTGAGAGTCATGTAGAGTAAGTGGAACGTACCTGGCTTTTGGCCCTGGCTTTGTATTTATAATTTACCTCATGGATACTGAGCTGATATAAGCCCAATAAAATATAAACAGAATAAGATATAAACAGATTACCTGAATATCCGATTGGTTGTTTGTAACCACTCGATTAATATTTTATACTATACATGTTTCAAATGTGTTTCTCAATTAACATTAAAGTGAAAATGTGTCAAACAATGTAAATAATTCAAATGCTATCATCACTAGTAAAAAACATAGATTCTGTTGCGCCATATATGCTTCGGTTATGCGAAAACCGAAGTGTACAATCATATATACCTCAGTCACAACTTAACCTGTGGCGGAACTAAGATATTGCCTTGGTCAACATGAGACCCGAGGTCTATACCCCTACACAGTGCTCCTATTGCTTCGGGTTGACTGCAACCGGTGCCTAAATCACTCTCTATTGCCTCGGTCTGCTTGGGAACCGATGCCTGCTGCACCTGCCACTTACCTGCTACGCCTGCTCCACTTCATTTTTTCAAAACCCTTGCGTCGCACAACTTCTTCCTCTACGTATACCTTCTTCTTCCCCTGCGTAAGTTCGTCTTCCTCTGTGGGTTCGTCTGCGCCACCCCTGTGCTGCCAGTGGTCTCGCCACCCCTGCCTCAGTCTTGCGCCACCCCTGCCTCCGTCTTGTGGGTTCGTCTACGCTACCCTTGCCTCCGTCTTGCTAGTGGTCGCGCATTCCACTGTTCTTCGTCGTTCTTGGTCGCGCCTCTTGCCTTCGCCGTCGCGCCATTGGTGCCCCGCCGGTGCTACCTCCGCCACTACTGCCTTCGCTGTTGTTGCCTCCACCGCTGCTTCAATCTTACTACCTTCAATCTTCCACGGCGGAGGCTCCATCCTCAACGTCTCCACCAAAACAGTCAAGCTTCCCCCTTTTCACTACGATTCTAGGGTTCAGACCATCCCTAATAGGTTTAACTTGATTTTGCAAGTTGAAAATTGCTGATGAGGATGAATGGAGGTTGAACAGGGTTGCGTGAAGTGAGGTTGGGGGATTTGCGATCTGCATGGACGCTGGCGGTGGCTACGGCGGTGGTGGTGCGATATGTTGGTTTCCTTTCTAATTGCAGGCTGTGCGAAGGAGAGAGAGAGCTCTCGCGGTGGTTCTGTGTGGCCGGTAAAGGTGGTCCGATGAATGGAGTGTTGAAGATTGGTGGAGTCGCGGCGGCGTCCTGGTTCTTCAGTGGTTCTGTGGTGGTCCAACAATGGTTGCCTTTCTGGTTCCCTCATTTCTAATATGAGTCACGATATTGTGCGACAGTCGCGGCGACGGTGTAAGGACCGTGTCCTTTACTTTTATTATTTTATTATTATTTTAATAAAAGTGGAGGACAAGCTGCTGTAGTGTTTTTGGTTGCATTGAGAATTTAGGAAAAGTAGCATCCAGGTTTCAGGGGATTAATTTGCTGGTATTTGGAAGTGGGGAGCAGCGTCCAAAATTTTCTCGGAGCAGCATCCGGATTTTTGGGGATGGAAGCAGCCAAGATTTTTGGCACCATTCAAACGCGTAGGAGAATAAAATGGGATAAGGGGTTCTGCTCTGGGAGGGTTTGCTGCTGTATTTTGGTGAAGAACGTGAAGTTTGAAGTTGTTGGAGAGGAAAGAAGCTTAGTTCTGCAAGTGTTGGATTCAAAGTTTTACAAAAGGAAGTCTACAAGAGGTAAGGGGAGCTAGATCCTTTTCTCTGGATTGTATGAACCATGTATGTGTGTACTGAGATCTATAATATAGTGTTGTTGATGAACCAATTTCGTACTTAGAATGACTTTATTATGCATGAATCTGTATGCCTGGTAGTACAATTATGTTGTTGAAGAAGATCTAGGTAGAAGGGGATGAAAAGTGGGATTTTTCTGGGTTTCTGGAAAAGCCTGCAAATCTGCATAATTCTGCAGATTTGCGCGTGCGTTCAAATTGTTGGAGTGAAAATGGGACGTTCGTCCCATTGTTAAGAGCGTTCGGTTTTGTGTTCAGCGTTAGCGTTCGTCCTTCAATCTGAGAATAGCGTTCGGTCTTCTTGAAATAGTTATATTAACGTTCGGTTTTTGGTTGTTAGCGTTCGTCCTTAGTTAGAAATATATCAAACGTTCGGTTTTGTGTTATTATGTGCGCTCGTTCTGACTGAATGAACGTTCGTCCAAACAGTATTTACATGTTCGGTTTGTCTATATACGTTTCGGTTATTTGATCGTTCGTCCAAACAGTGATTATTCGGTCTTATCATATTTGATCTGTGTAGCGTTCGTTTAATCAGTTTTCTCAGTAATCTGATAGTGTTCGTCCTGGTGAGCGTTGTCCAAACAGTGTTTATTGTGCGTTCGTTCAAACAGTGATTACCTAGCAATGATTTGTCCTGAGAGTGTTCAGTTTAATAACGTTCGGTCTCTCAGTATTCGTCCGTGGAGTGTTCGATCCCAGTGTTCGGTTATTAGCGTTCGGTCTTGTTCATTGCTTGATCTAAGGTAGTGAGCGTCCGTATGAGGAGCGATTGGTGTTTGTACGTTCGTTCAATAGCGTTCGGCCTGATTGTGTTGAATCTCATAGGGTACGTCCTCATTGTGTTCAGTGAAATAGCGTTCGGCCTTAGGGTGCTCGGTTCGTAGCGTTCGGCCTAATTCTCATAGCGTCCGTTCAGATTGTGCTCGTTAGCGTTCGGCCAAGTATTCAACTATAACGTTCGGTTTTCGCGTTCGACAAATGGCATTCGGCATTCAGTTATGAGCGTTCGACCTTACCTGAGGACGTCCGTCCAAATCGTGTTCGGTCTGGTGATTGGAAAGTGACGATAGCGCTCGTCCAGATAGCGTTCGTCCAGGAGCATGCGTCCAAAGCATTTTGGGACGTTCGGCCAAATAGTGTTCGGCTCGTAAATGGTGTTCGTTCTGTAACGTTCGTTCCTTAAAGTACCCAGTGAATAGTGGTCGTCCAAATAGTATTCTACAAACTATGTTGTCTAACTTTATTTTTCTTTTAAATTGAACTATGTGTACAAATGTTTGAAATGTATACTGTGATGGGATTTATGTGAAAGCATGTGAATGCATGAGAATGTATGAAATATGATAAATTAATGCGATGATATGATTGTAAACGTAAAGATGAGATGTGTGTATTACCTTGCATAGTGTTGGGGAGTGCCAGCTGAACTATGCGAGTGTAAAGAAGAGTCGGGTGTATTTACCTTGCATAGTGTTGGGGAGTGCCAGCTGAACTATGCGAGTGTAAAGATAAATCGTATGTGTTTACCTTGCATAGTGTTGGGGAGTGCCAGCTGAACTGTGCGAGCGTAAATATGAGTTGTGACTTACTCTACATAGTGTTGGGGAGTGCCAGCTGAACTATGTAGGTGTAAGGATAAATCGTATGTGTTTACCTTGCATAGTGTTGGGGAGTGCCAGCTGAACTATGCGAGTGTAAATATGAGTTGTGACTTACTCTACATAATGTTGGGGAGTGCCAGCTGAACTATGTAGGCGTAAGGATGAGTCGTAGGAGGTTATGAAATGTGGGTTATGAGTATGCTGTAATTGTTCCTGTATATGTACCTATGTATGATGTCATGAATTAAATGTGCTAGGAGATAACATGCTTTTTATATCTAGCTCACCCTTGCATTGTTTGTGTTGTGTGCTGTTTGGGTATGTTTCTCTGGCGATGATCATCCACTTGGATGGGAGCAGACGTTGTTGAAGAGATCACTTTGGAGCAAGAGCTAGACGATACTCAGGCTGCGGAGTAGTCTTCTTAGGAATTCCTATCTGAACACGTGTAGTGTTCGAATCTGTAAACTGTTTAAGTTTAAATTTCCGTTTCTTTTATTTTGGATGACTGTAATTTTACATTTAATTACACGTCATGATCCGACTGTTCTCTTTATTGGAATGTTGACGTCTTTATTATGTAATAATTGTTATTATATAATCGGGATGTTACAGACGGCGTGCTGGTTCTATGGCTTGGTGGGTTCTGTGGCTTGGTTCTGTGGCTGTGAAAATGGAGAATATCGGTGGTTTTGTGGTGGTATGTGGCTTGGTTCTCTGGTTGTGAAGATTGGTGGGACTTGAGAGTGAAAATGCCAAAGTTACCTTCTTTGACCCGGGAGAACCCGAACAGACAATAGCAAAAAAAAAGTAATCACCTTACTAACTCAGTTCAGAAGGAATCAAAAGTCCTTAAAAAAATTAAAAAAAAACTATTGTTTCGGTTACTGTGAACCGAGACCAAAAGCCCATCCCTTTATGCCTCGGTTCTGAACCAAGGCCAAAAGCCCACCCCTTTTTCCCTCGCCTGTATATGTCTCGGTTCAAGAACCACTGTCTATGGGCGAAAATAACCGCTGTTGTTTCCCCTGACTGCACTAGTGCATGAAACATTAAATAAACTTAATTAAATTTTATTAAAAGAACTAAATTCATGCATTTCTAAAGTTGGGTGGGATCAAAGTTTCTAACAATGACTAATTCCAATTTTTACTAAAAAGTTAAGAAATCAAAAATATATTTAATATTTTTTTTAAAATTGCATTGTACTAATATTGAAGACTAACACACATTAGAAACTTTTGGTCATGAAGTGACACCTAACTCTAGCTCTTTCAAGCTACTCTAACTTATATGAAAATCCTTATTACAAGACTCAAGTAACCTCTTCTTAAACCTATGTAAAAGTTAGTTGAAACTTTTCATGACTCATCATCATGTAATACTTTCATCTATTTGATTAGTGTTATTAACGAAAACTTTAAGTTCCATTGTGTTTAAAGTAAATGTTCACACAATTACTAATTCACATATATTACTCAATTATGATTCTTTAAACTTTTTATTTCATGTCAAAATTCATCGGATAACAAATAAATACACATTATTTAATTCAAGTAAATCATGAACACAAGAAAAAAAAATCATAAATAAGGATGGTCAATTGAGAAATATCCTTTGAGAGAAGATAAATTATCTTAATTTCTTCATTGTTCAAATGTCTAACCATGTCCACATTGTTTCACACTCAAGTGACCAACTCTTACAAGAGAAGAAATTGCTACATCCTCCATCTTTTTTCTCCTCCTCTTTCATGCACTACCAACCTGAACTCCAAAACTTTCACACCACCATAAAAATCCCCAATTTCGATCCACAAGAGAGTTGCAACTTTGGCCATAAGTAAATTTATTATGCTAAAATGAGAACTCTTTAAGGCTTGTTTAGTACGAGAATTGACCTTGCTCAATGGGAACAACTTTCTTTACATTTGCAGAACCTATTAGGTATTTACAAATCAATTAAATGGTGATAATGATGTAGGGGAGATGTGGGGGGTGAGGAGGAAGCAAATGGTTGGGTGATGTAGGGGAAGAGGAAGAAGATTGAGGGGTTAAGTAGCAAAGGAGGAGGAGGAAGGAGATGAAGGGGTGGTGTGGAGAAGAAGGGAAGGAGGTCAATGGATGAAAAAAAACTTATAAAATAAAAATGAAAAAGAAAAAATTCAAGATAATGACATGTGACACCCACCAAACAACATTAACGTCAATTTAACGGAAGGACCAACATTTCACGATTTTAAACAAAATTGAAAATCAATTTGAGTAAAAAAATAATATTGAGAAGCAAATTAATATTTTCTTTATGAATCAAAGTATTAATAAAACCTTATATAAATCCAATAAAATATGTAGTTGTATACCCTTGCCTACAAATCAATATTTTTAACAAATGATTATGATCAAATTTTGTTCTCAATCCATCCTAAAAGTTTAATTTAATAAAATCATCACAAATTTAAATCCACTAATATATATCATGGAGTTTTAAATAATTAAAGTTTCAATTTATCAATTGACAATACTTACTAAAGTTCACTAACATAAAAAATTATCCCATTTATATCACCTTCTAATATGTTTGTTCTAATATAAAAAATTCACTTTAAGAAAATTGAAGAATAGTTAGATGATTTATATTTTGTAAGAATAGAATTTTTTCACTACAAAAATAAAACTATATTAATGAAAAATTTTACTTCAGATATTAATTTTTCTTCAAGATTTTTTAAATTTAATGAAAAATAATAAATTTCAATATATAATTTATTTCTATAAAGGTTAAAAGCTATATTTATGATATCAAAATTTTATTATTGTAACTAATTCAAAAGTAAATAAACATAAACATAATTCCATAAATTGTAACATCCCAAAATATAGCATTAAAATATATATATATATATATATATTTCATTGCATATTTAATAAAACAAGAATAGTTAACAAGACAAAAAAATAAAGTTTATTTGCAAGATAACACACACACACACACATATATATATATATATATATATATATATATATATATATATATATATATATATATATATATATATATATATATATATATAAACCTTTTAAACATTCTACTCATGATACACATATCACACAAAACCAACCAAACACTTTATGCATGACAATACTTTAATTGGACTATCCGGACTAGTTTAAATATCGAGCTATGAAAGTTTATGCACTTGTTGTGGTAAAATAGTTGACCTACCTTAAGCCATCATACAAGGTTAGTCCGTTGTAGTCCGTTATTACTCGCCTTAGGCTAACGTGAGGTCCCTAGACTAAGACTTCCTATTATTCTCATGACATGTCTCACCCCTCTCTACTTAAGAATGGGTGACCATTAGAATGTTAGGATGAATTCCGAGACTGAGCTTCCTCTACTCATACTTACAATACTTGAAACCAACACCATGAAGTTCTTACTTGGAACTCATTACCATACCCTTTTTCATTGATTAAACAAGTAAACATACTACTTCATATATCACCTTAAAACTCATCATAAATTATCACACAATGCATCAAAGAACCAAATAGTGCATCAGCAAACACCAGACAAACCAAAAACTAAAAACCCAAAACTAGTGCAAGGGCGCTCACCCACCCCCCTAAAAGGGTGGTCAAGCGCTAGATCCTTGGAATAGGACGTTCAAGGGGGCCTGGAGGGCGCTCAAACGAATTATTCTCTCAAAAAGCAAGAAGGCGCTTGACCTTAGGTGTGATTTCAAAACTCTAATACCTCTAATTCTGACCTTAGATACCCTATATACAAGTTCAACTACCTTCTAAGGCCTCTTAAGCACTAAGAAAAACTCATAATTCACACCTCTAACTCAAAAGGGCTATCTTAAATCCAATTACTACCTTAAACAATACCAAACTCAATCATATACTTTGAAACACTAAATTTCTGCAACTAATAGCTTCAACAAGTCCTAATGGACTTAATAACAGTTTACCAATCATCACAATTAACCCAGATCACCTAATTCAAAATATTACTTATTAAACCCCCCTAAAACTAGCCAAAACCAAGTCCAATTCAACATGCCAACTACCAAAGAATCTAACATCAGTTTTCTATCATTTTTAAAGGTTTAAACTAGTTTTAAATTACCCGAAAACAAACTTAAAAGCGCTGTTTCAAATCATATTTACTTCCTCTAGGCTTTCACCTATCACATCCTCTAAACTACATTAGAGACACCCTTAAAATTTTACTATTTTGACTAGCATACTATTCTAAACATTATATCAGTTGATTATTACCATCAACAAGTTACTAAAGACATATTAAACCATCCAAAACCACTATTCTTCTCCTTAGACCAACATATCAATAATCCCCTTCCCTAACCTCCATTCTAGACCAAAAACCTATTCTTTTCTTACCATTGATACCACTCAATACCTATAATAATTTAATAACTTCAACAATACATTCCAACCACCATTTCACTAATAAAAAACAACTGTAACACATAGCCTGACAATTATACACAAATTTCATAAATGCATACCTTATTACATAACAATTTCAAGCAATTTAACACACTAAGAGAATTATATCAGTTTACTCATACAATTCAACACATCATTCTCATTCAATAAAAGATCTTGAAAATTTTATTAAGTGGACATCAAATAATCTAGTTTCCATTACCTCACAAAGTTGTCTATTAAGCTCTAGAATCACACACTCGTTGCGTTCGACTCAAGGAACTATAAATACACCTATGAAACATCGAAAAGAGATCAAGGAGAGTCTTTAGGACCTTTGATCAACAAGGAACTCAAAGAAAATATCAAAGTACACATGCGATGGAAATCTCCATGCATGGGCTCAAGTAAATAACGAAAAGCAAAAAGGAGCTAAAACTTACTTGCTTTATTACAGAAATTGATAGGATAGAAACATAGACCTCGTTGCCGTAGTCGACTAGGCACCTTCTGATCGTCAAAGAGATGACTCAGGAGTAGAGCTTCAAAATGGGTCACAACCCGCAGGCCAACCCGGCCTACCACGGGTTCGAGCCGGGTTGGGTTTGAAAAAGTTGTATTTTTTTTATGCGGGTCAGATTTCAACCCAGCTCATTTAATCCTGGCTCATGCGGGTTGAACCCGTGGTGGACCGGGTTGAACCTATGGTGGGCCGGGTTGACCCACCAACCCACTTACCTAATTTTATTTTATTAAAATTTAATTTTAATTTTATAAAAAAATATTTATTATTATTTTTTGCTTGAAAAAATTATTTAAATTCCTTATTTTCAAAATTAATTAAACACCATGTTGGGAATGAAATCTTGGAGTGAAATTTGTTTAGATTTGAATTATAGGAAGTTTGTAATTTTTTTTTATTTAAAAAAATTCAGTGAGCGAACCCGTTTACCCACCAACCCGTGGTGGGTTGTGCCGGGTTCGAATTTTTCTGACTCACTAATAAATGACTCGGGTTGGGTTGACTCACTAAGTGACTAACCCGTGGTGGGTCGGGCCGGATGACCCGTTTTAATAGCTCTACTCAGGAGTTAGAACTTTTAGAGAGATAGCAGAGAATTCAAGAGAATAATGTTTAAAGAGAATACAAGTGTTTAAGATAATGAGACGAGTTTAAAAAATTCTATTTATTTTATTAACTTATTTAAATTTTATAATACTCGATCTTATTATTTTAAAACACTTATTAATTTTATTATTCTATTTTATAGGTTATTATCTATTTAGAAGAAAGTTAAGTAAACCACTTAATCCAAAACATTAATCTAAATTAAAAAGATAAATAAGATAATTAAATAATATAGAAAATTAAAGTACTGATAATATAATAAATAAAATTATTTCTTTCTTTGTCAATGTCTAAGTTGTCCAAATTCTATAAGACTAATAATTTGCATATCTCTCTTTCAATGGATGAAGACATCTTCAAAATAAAACCTCGATTCTTAGAGAAAACGACAACTTAAATTAATATAACAATAAAAAAATTAAATTATAAAAATTCAATTAAGAAATATAAAATTTTAGATATCTAATAAATAAAAAGATTAATAAAAATTGAATTAAAATATCTAAATTTATGTAAAAATTATAACTTAATTAAATCGAATATTTTTTTTCTCTCTCTTTTATATGAAGATTTTTTATTTTATTCAATTTTTTATGTCTCCTAATCTCTTTCATCATACTACTTTAAAAAATGATAAAGTATATTTACACTCTGTACAATTTCAGAAACGTAAAGAATGAAAAAATAAATAAAAGAAAAAGAAAAGTAATTAAATATTTAAAAAAAAAAAACTTGTCTTCTATTGTAAGTTTGTTCCGCCCGTAGATGACTCAATTATTAACAGGTTACTTGCATACACTAATGGCCTAATCAATTGTTTTTGATAGAAGTTACTGTTTATTCTTCGTTGATGTGATGCCTTTGACTTCCGCCATCTTTTACATGTCTCTCTTCCACTGCTACATTTTATTTATAATGTATTTGTATTTTTTAGTTATATATATATATATATTCACTATTATACTTAAATTTATATTTCTTTAACAAATGCACATACACCCACAGATGTGCATCTATCCAGACATTTATTTAAATTCATACTATCAATTTATAAATATTAACAATTTATATTATAATATAAAGATTTATAAAATAAAAACACAAATACACGGCAGTTGGTGTGCTATAATATATTTAATAGAAGAGAATAGAATAAAATAGAAGTATAATTATATTGAATGTTATTGAAATTATATAATATTTATGTAAATTAATTAGAGTAAATAAAAGAATAAACTGATTTAGTTATCATTATTTTAAGAGAGAAGAAACTATAATAATATCTAAAGATAAAAGATGATATAATAATTTATGTGTTTATGCATGTTTTCAATAAATAATAAATATTTAGTAAGAAAATAATAATAAATCACATGATAAATTACATTGTATTCAATATCTTATTTAAACGAGACTAAAATGATGAATATGAATTACATATTCAATTAATAAATATTATAAAATAAAAAAATCAAATCAAATCAAAATAGAGACAATATTCACATAATGAAGTGTTAATAAATATGATAAAAAAATATTATAAAAATAAACATACAACCTATAATAAAAAATTAACATGTTTCTTTTGTAATTAAGTAGAAATAATATAATTTTAAATAGCATGCTTTAAAATTGTTACACTATTATAAAACTTATTAAACTTAAATTTCAAATGTTATTATTAATAAAAGATTAACTTTCTCTTTTCTCAATGAATAAAAATTTATGATTTATTCAATTCCTTGTACCTAAAATTTTGAATTAAAGAGATAACATGAATATATGTTTGATCTAATATAATAAATTCATTTAATAAATTATTTTAGTTTCCGTTTTATTTATTTTTGTTTGCATAAAGTACTGTCGTTATAACTCCACAAAATAATATAAATTATATTGATTTTTTTAATTTGTATATGTGAAATATATTTAATTATTGAAATAAAAACTACCTAAGTTTAACATTATAAACATAATATAAAAAATATATTTTAGTTTACCATTTTCTTTCGTTATTAATTGTATTTGAATTTTATTAAAAGAAATTCAAAATAGTAGTTACTCTTAATAACTATTATATTATAAAAGATAAAATAATTATATTATAAGGGGTAAAACAGAAATATAAGTTGTGAACACAAAAGAAAAAATCTTTATATATACTTATAGATTAAATTACATAAATAAACAAATAAGTAAATAATAGAACTAAAAAAGTAAGTAAGTGTTTTATATTAATTGCAATAGATTAATGAAAAGAAATACCACATTATAGAAATAAAAGTAAACAATAACTTTGTGTGATTATTGAAAATAATTTCAATTTTAAATTAATTTAGATATTATTAGAACTAATTATTGAAGCCTTGTCTATTTTAAAACTTGTAGTTTGGGTCATGATTTTGTGACAGAGATTTTAGATTTAAAATCTGATAATATCTGAATAGTAATTAACTTTCAAAGATGTTACGTGAAGAAACTTGGTATAAGAATACAAATTATACGATCATATAGATAATGAAGGTGGACAAGCTTTAAAATATAAATAACTATTTTTTTATTGCTTTTGATTTTTTTTTAATCGGTCATGCAGCAAATCAATCAATATCTTATCTTAAGATGGGAAGAATAATTATGATTGGGCTTATTAGTAAAAAATTAGCATTAGTATTCATCATAATTTTGACTAACCTTGAATTTTAGTTGATGTTGATTTGACGCTGAAGTAAAGTTGTTCCGCGCATTTCAAAGACAATTTCCAAACGCAAAGGAAGAAAGGAATTTGGAAATCTCATTGGACAAGAAGGTTCAAACTACAATACTTAAAAAAAAAATGTTTGTATTTTTTTTTCAGGAACTTTTCTAATTATTTAATAAAAGAATCAATTCCTACTATGAACAAAATTTATTTTGTTTCAGCTTTATTCGATGCGTGTTGGTTGAGGTATAATATAAAAATATTATAGAAAAAGTTAGTTCCAAACAGTTTTTCTATTGTAAAATAAATTTAAATACAAACTTCATTTGTAAGAATATGATTGGTTTTAAATTTAGTTAAGGTTAAAAGTAAAAGATGTTAATTAATATAATTAAAGTAACAAATAATATTTTAAATAAAGATAATTAGATCTTTTTAAGTGCGTGATTTAATTAAATACTATATTCATTATTATATATAGATAAAAAATTACTTTATTCGCAATATTTTAATTTACTTAACTTCTTGTAATTCATTATATAAATGATTATGAAATCATATATTTTTAATATATTATAAAGAAATTTATTTCTAAATACAAAATTTATGATTGCTTTTTCTATTTTTAGAATTATTAACTATAATATATTAAATATAATGTGTGTTGTAAATTATCACTTTTTTTTAATAGAAATATCAATCAAATGTCACACACTACACCAAGAAGATCTTCTATTTACAAAACACACAACAAAAACAAAAAAGAATGGAATTTAATTTAATCCTTAACTTCTTACTTCTTTAATTGTATAATGTGATCACAATAGAGTCTTGGTTATTTTTTATAGAGACTTAATGAGCAAATTGCTTTATTCATAAATATTTCGGTTGAAAAGGATAAAAAATCGGTTGTCCTTCCTCACTCTGACCTGCTCTGATTGGTTGTTGACCATGCTCCACGTAATAGTCCAAGCTCCTTCAAGTACTCTAGGCCGACTGAGAGTTGACCTACATAAAACATTCCTACGCTCAAGTCCGATATGTTTCACAAATTTTTTTTTATTGAGTTTCGAAAATCAAACTCATTGATTAATACAATATATTCATATTTGATATGACGATCGATTCATTAATGTCATATATTTATATTTGATATCGTAATCAATCTATTAATTTCGTATATTCATGTTTGATATAGTAATCAATTCATTAATTAATCATTAATGTTTGCTAACGTACCTGGAAATTTTCCATACTTGATACGGTCGATCGACTACCTTGACTGATCGGCGCCCCTTCACGGGGTAACTATCTGCGACCCTGATTGGTACACTTCATATAGCACAATAAACTATATTTTTTATCCATTTACATTTTATCTTTAAGAACTCATCATACTATTCTTTCCAAACAAAAATTATTTTATATGCCTCTTTCATCTTGCCTTCCAACTCTTATGTAGAATCACATTAGTCTTCAGGTACTCACGTTTTAACCATATTAATGTCTCTACTTTGAACTATCTTATCTCATGATCTTCAACTCTTATTTGTCTAACATCATAACATAAATCTAGTTTGAACTTCATTGATTTCTAAAACAAGAACTCGATTTTATATGTATTTTTTCAATTGATATACATGAAATATATTATTCAGTTTGACCAGATGAAGTGGTAAAACAATCTCATAACCAACCTATCTTCTTATGAATATGATATAGTATAATATAATAAAGTTAAGATCAAACTTTTAGGGTTTAGATTATATCAAAATATGATATGATATGATATAATAAATTTCTATATTATATCACTCACCCCATACTTATAGTAGAAAAAAACCTCCAAAATACATGGTTACTCATTACAAACTGTAAGAGTCTCGTAAACATTGACAAGTTATCATATAGTTTTATATTTGTCATATCTTCTTAAGTCTATTGCAATAATTTGGGTCACACCAAAACATTTTTAAGTATCTCAATTCTATTGTAAATTTGACTAATGGCAAGATCTTGTCTCAACTCTCCAACCTTGTGTTTGGATGATGAATTCAACAATTTCAAGAAATTGAAATACATATTACTTGAATTACTTGTAATTGAATTTTTTTTATTTCTTAAATAATTTATTTGGTTGGAGTAATTAAAATATTTTAGATTTAAATTTTCTTGTTTCACTAAAAAATTTTATTTTTATTTTAAGTCAAACTCAACTCTACCATCGAGCGTAAGTTGAATTAACTCGACTTGACCCTACCTTGACCAACTCGATTCAATCTTGTACTTTTTCCAACTCAGCTTGACCTTCAACCTTGGTTGATTCGGCTTGAGCTTCGCTCCTAGTTTGCTCAGCATGACCTTTGATCCCAGTCGACTTAGCTTAACCTTTGGTTTATGAAAAGTTTGCTTGGGCTTATGTCGAATTGGCTCGACCTTCAATTATGCCAAATTGGCATGAACCAACATGCCTTAACCTTATGGGTGACTTGGGTCGACTTTTGGCTCAGGTCCATATAGCTCAACCATCGATCCAGACCTAGTCGACTAGTCGACTGAACTTTGGCTTTGATCGAAGGTCGAATCAAGTCAATTCAGGCTTATAGTCGAGTCGAGTTGCTCAGGCTAGATGTCAAGATGATTTGGTCAAACCTGAAGTTCAATGTAAGTCAACTTGTTGAACTTGTGCACTTTTTTCATCCTAACCAATGAAAAATTTCACAACTTATGAAATTTCAATTTTTTTTTTGTGAATTTCAAATTCTATTATTTTAGTTATTTGAAATGTCTTCTTAAAAATACTTAAATTCAATTTTCTTATTATTTTTCCTTCTAAACAAGTTAATTTACTTAAAAAAAGTTCAAATTCTTCAAATAAATATATTACTCTCTTAAATGGTCTCATGTTGTTACATACATTATCTTTATTTTATATTTATCTTTTATCCTTAGTTAGTTTGTTATTATTTCTTATTTGTATTTTGGGCTTAACCCATATTTCTTTTATTATAAATAGAGAACCCTATGTGTATATTCAACACAAAAGAATTAATATCATACATAATTTTCACTATATTCTGGTTCCATTGTCACTACATCTGTTGTTGCCAATGGTGGCGCCATCTACTATTCGGCGCCAGCGCCGTCATCTACTGTTATTTTCTACCGCTGTCACTATCGGAGTTCAAGTTTTGACCGACAATCACATGATTTTGATTGTCTCGGTTAGGCAACCACCATGTCATTAACGATGCATTCATCGAAACTCTTCGCGCTTTCAGCGTCTTTTGAAATTATGAATTTGTTCCCTTTTTCGTCGTGCATGGTGGCATGTCTAGTAGCAATTCAGAGCGTCGAGGTCACTCGTTTTCCACTTTTAGGTTCATCATGCATTGTCGCACGTCCTGTATCCTCTCAGGCATGTATTTAGAGCATCGAGGTTACCCTTTTTCCTTTTTCAAGTGCCTTGATTGGATAATCTTAGATTTTTTTAAGATTTCTCTCTCCTATTCATCCATGGTTTCTCTTCTGACCTCTCTTTGATCATCGTTGCATTTGACCCATTCATATGTGTTTTTTTCCCATGGAAAAGATGATTTTTGTTAGTTTATTTATAGTTGTGGTGATTCTCCAACAATTACCTCTTTATCCATTAGTAACATTCCTCAATGGCGATTTACAAGAAGAGATATACATGGAGCAACCTCCCAGATTTGTTGCTCAAGGGGAGTCTTCTGAGTTGATATTTCGTCTTCTATGTTGTTTTTCAAATCATTAGCAATTTGGTGTCACTCGAGTGCAAAAACAGATATTTTCACATGGATTATATTAGTAACAAGTTTGGTACATACGATTTGTATGCACTAGTTTGAGGGGAGTGTTAGATATATTATCTTTATTTTATATTATCTTTTATCTTTTAGTCTGTTATTATTTCTTATTTGTATTTTGAGCTTAATCCATATTTTTTCTATTATAAATAAAAGATCCTATGTATATATTCAACACAAAAGAATTAATCTCATTCATAATTTTCACTATATTCAACCCATGCAAACACAACACAAAGGTTTAATATACATGTTCTTAAAAAATCTTCTAAAAATTAAATTATTCTCTTTAATTTTCCATTTGTCTAATGATAAGTTAAATTAAGTCTTAATTTGATCTTTATAATATCCTACAGTGTCTACAAAAAAACTAAAAGAGAATGTAGGATTTTTGTCATATATTATTCTAACAACTATTACTCCATACAATCTAAGTATCTCTTTGATAAACAAATGTGTTTATCTTTACATAGAAATCTTCAATTTTACTAATATGAGATAAATACTCTTTGTGAAATATCCCCGATGATTCATACAACATTAAGTTTTTATATTGTTCGTTACACATGGGTAACATAATTTATATAGATGATGTTATCTCGATTAGAATAGATATATCTAATTGTTATAAGATGTTACCTTGACTATGGTACTTTAACTTTAAGTTCTCTTAAGTTAAACATGATAATACGTTGATAAGTTTTAAGTGAGTTTGTTTTGTATTTTCTTGAATATAAGTTTAATTTGTTTCATTTTTGTCTTTCTTTTCAATAAATTATTTCATAAAAGATTATTATTGAACTATGAAACGCTAGCTTAATTGAAATGTTATTATTTAAAATGAAACCTACCATAACTTTAATTGAAAAAAATATAAAATCTTATATTATTAAATAATTAAAAACTATAATTAATAATAAATTTATTGACTTTTATTTAATTATTTTATCACATTAAATGATATAATTTCAGTAACGCATTTTATTTAATACTAACTTAATTTTAATTATTTTTTAGTAGTTATATATATGATGCATAAGTCTCGCGCATGTTAATTTCATGATCGTCCTCAATTAACTCTCTTGATTCCATTTAAAAAATTGTAGTTGAGACCTTGTTTTAGAGGATGAAATTATATCCACGGAACCAACCAGGCACCTTTATGAAACCATAGAAATTTGATTTAAACTTACGTTTATTAATTGACTGTGTAAATTTAACTATATCCGAGAAGAAGCCTCCTAGGTAACGGCGTGTTCTTATTCAGACGCGGCTGACGAAGTTGACTGTTGCCTGCCAGATTAGCTCCTACCACAGCCAGCCAAAACCAGCCTCTCACTTTCCTTACCAAATCAAACATTTCATCTTTCTTTCTTTCTTTCTAACTCGTTTTTCCACCCACAATCCTTCCTTTTCACGCCTCTCTTCTCTTTCCTTTTATTCCTTTCTTTCATTCCCTCCCTCTCTCTTCCTCATACCATCAAAACCAAACCACCTTTTTCTTCATCTTCATCTTCTCTCTCAACAAACAAACAGATACCATTTGCCTAACACACTGTTTTTCTTTTGCCTTCTTCATCTTCCCACTTTTTCTGTTCTTGTTTTGTGTTGTTGTGCACCCATTTCAACTTTTTAAGTTTTTCCCTCTCTCTCAACTTCTTCATACCACCAAACGACAGAATAAAGACTGTAGCTTTGCTTTGACAACATCATGGTACACTATCACCGCTCCCATCAACCCAGAAAGCCTAATGCAGACTCCACCAGAGATGAAGACTCTCACACCATCATCACCTTGGATTGCTCAACCTCTTCCTACTACATCAAGAGAACCAGGCCAAAGCTCTTGTCTTTTCTCCTTCTCATCACCTTCCTCTCTTGCTGCTACGTCTTCGCTCCTCTTTTCCTTCCCACCTCCTTTTCTTTCTCTCACTTGTGTAAGCAACCACCCAGCTTAATCTCTCAAGGTTTTCCCTTCTTTTTTTTGGCTCTGTTGTTGGTTTCTCTTTGTGCTGATCCTCTTTTCTTCTTTTCAGACTCTCCCGCGATTCCAAGTCATGGGAACTCGGATGGGGTTGATGTAAATGATTCTACTTGCTCTTCTGTTTCTGCTGGTGAGTAATATTCCTGTTCTCTGTCCTTCTAACTAGTCCTTCTTTTTGTTTGCTTGTGGTGTTTGTTTGTATTTTTACGTTGATGACCAAACATAATCATTGAAAAAGGGTAGTCCCCTGGATTTTACTTGGTTTAGTTTATGGCTAACTAAATTCACCTGACCAAGTAATGGAATTTGTGTGTTTTACTGAAAAAGTTCGTGTTCATGATTGATTTTTTTAATGATAAATTTTGGAAATTTATGCTTGTTTTGTTGTTTTCGTGTTATTTTCTCCGAATAATTTTTTTTTTGTTCTCTTTTGGTAACGCAGGAACTATTTGCTGTGATAGAAGTGGTTTTCGTTCTGATGTGTGTGTGATGAAAGGTGATGTAAGAACACACTCTGCTTCATCTTCGATATTACTCTACAATCGGAGGAGCAGTGATAATGTTTCTGTTGGAGAGGAACTCCAACACGAAAAGATCAAGCCATATACTCGAAAATGGGAGACAAGTGTTATGAAGACCATTGATGAATTGAACCTTATCTCAAAGAAGGTAAATGATGTTGGTGGTTGCGATGTCCAACACGATGTTCCAGCAGTGTTCTTCTCTAATGGGGGCTACACTGGCAATGTTTATCACGAATTCAATGATGGAATCATACCCTTGTACATTACTTCACAGCATTTCAAGAAGAAGGTCGTGTTTGTGATTCTTGAATATCATAGTTGGTGGATCATGAAGTACGGGGACATTCTTTCTCGGCTGTCTGATTTTCCACCAATTGATTTTAGAGGAGACAATAGAACTCATTGCTTTCCAGAAGCCATAGTTGGTCTCAGAATCCATGATGAGCTAACTGTGGATTCTGCATTGATGAAGGGTAACAAGAGCATCGTTGATTTTAGAAACCTTTTGGACCAAGCTTATTGGCCTAGGATCAGGGGTTTGATTCAAAAGGAGGAAAGAAAAGCACAAGAGCAATCAAGAGAACAACAAATCTCTTCATCTCAATCATCAGAAACCTCTGAACAACAGTATATTGAGCAACAAGTGCAAGAAAATCCAATGAAAAAGCCAAAGTTGGTTATTCTTTCTAGAAGTGGGTCAAGAGCCATAACCAATGAGAATTTGTTGGTGAAGATGGCGAAGGAAATTGGGTTTATGGTGAAAGTCTTAAAACCAGACAGCACAACAGAAATGGCCAAGATTTATAGGACTCTTAATGCAAGTGATGTCATGATTGGTGTTCATGGAGCAGCAATGACTCATTTTATGTTTTTGAGACCTGGCTCTGTGTTTATACAAGTTGTTCCTCTTGGAACTACATGGGCAGCAGAAACTTATTACGGAGAACCTGCAAGGAAGCTTGGCTTGAAATACATTGGTTATGAAATTCATCCTAAAGAGAGCACATTATATGAGAAATATGATAAAAATGATCCTATTCTAAGAGACCCTACAAGCATTAACAAGAAGGGGTGGGAATACACAAAAAAGATCTATCTTGACAGCCAAAATGTCATATTAGACCTCGGAAGATTCAGAAAAAGGTTGCATCGAGCTTATGAGAATACACTCTCCAAATCAAAACTCAATCTTCAGCACCAACCATTGTGAATTTCAATCAACCATATTCATTCTTTAATGTGTAAAGTGGTTTTGTTTTTTCTAAAAGATTGATCATACTTATCAAGGCAACCTGCAAAGTTCATAGTGCGACCTGTTGTATACAGCAAACATATAGAAATGTATACCGAGATGTGTAAGTAAAAGCTATAATTTGTGATTCCCTCACTTTTGTGTGAAAAAAGTTTATCTAAACATTGGTCACTTCACATTCAATCATCCAATGGTGGTTTTAAATGTTAATGTTGACTATACCAAAATTTCTAGGGTGAGAATCTTTTGGTGTTAATACTCTGGGCTATCTGGGTTTCAAGTATTTTTTTATCACATATAATCAAGTCTTAAGATGTACTTTTTTCTTGTGATTTATAAAATTCAAACATGTCATGTTCCAAAGTTAAAATCTTTTGGAGATAACATATAGAAAAAGAGCAAAGGGGAATCCAAGAAAGCTAATAACAGCAGTGCAAAGCTGCCACCTATTTGATATAGAGTTAACATCCAACCCTGCCACGTACGGATGGAACCTAAACTTGGACAAAAAATAGTGTTTTTTTTTTCTTAATTTCTAAGGCTAATTACCTGACACGTTGGTTCATGAAGAGAATATGTAATAATGTGTATCTAATGATACAAAGTTGAAGGTGACAATGCTTGAAGTGTTACAGAAGTGCATCACAGATATATGTTGTACCAGTAACAAGGAACTATGTTGTTCTTGAAATAGTTGTGTATGGTGGTAACGTTATACCCTACGTAGTTGCATTTGAGCACGTGATGATTCTTCTGTTGTTGCAGTCATTATTGGATCTCAGCATGGAAACTCCATTGTGGACATGTGACATGTTGAGTAGATTCAGTGGGGACCACTAACGGTAATAAACTATGCTGGGGCAGCTCAAAACATGCATTGTTTGTTGCTACACTATTGTTATAAAAAATACACATTTTGTACTATAATTTGTATTGAAATAACTAATATATGGATTTGCAGGTTTAACTATGTCTTTCAGTCAGGTGATTTGGAACAGATTTTAGTTGAATGATTTGTAATTTCACTGATTTTTCTCAGTATTTACTGAGGCAAAGTATGATGAAGGTTTTAATCACAATTGTAGGGTTTTTTACCAATTTTTTTTAATGTTTTTCCTGAGAGAAATTATTATAGACAAAAGCAGTGATACAAAAGTCCATTAATAGAGTCTAACTTGTTTTACTCATTTTATCTTGTTTTCAATATTCATTAATAGATATATGAAAAGTTATATAAAAAAGTTAAATCAAATTAAAAGAAAACTGTGGACTAACATACTATTTTCTTTCCCATCCATAGTACACAATTTAAATAGATTTAAGTTTATGGTCAACCTATTTTATAAATTAATAATCATATTTTAAAAATAAAAGTATTAAAAAATATTTTATTAGAATATATCAATGTGTTATAATTTATATATTAAATGATGATATATCTAAAATGAAAATGAGTTTTATTAATATTTTAAACTTTAAAAATATATATTTTTATTTAAAATTATTTGAATTATTATTTAACCTTTTACCTTTTTGAACGAAAATAATTCCTTGACTTAATATTAAAATCTGAACAAGAATGTGTCGGGATGAATGAGAGACAAATATATTATTGTAGTAAAAATAAATGATAAAATTTAACTCACTTCACGGTAAACTATTATGACTTGAAAGTCACATAATTTTTTTTATTAAAAATTATGTCATACTCGCTTACAAATTTGTTCATGTGACTTTGGAGTGAATATCCCCCATGCATCATTCTAAAAAATTATTCTTTTCAAATAAACATAGATGGTCATTTATATTAAATTGTTTGTTTTACAACTTTACTTATCCACTCAATTTGTTGAACTATAGTAAAATTGGAAGACATACATACATACATATATAATAAAAATATTCAATTTTTATATACACTTTTTCTAAAAAAAGTATTAAATGATTACAAGGATAATTATGAAATTATGAATGAATTGATGTAAATGGGAACTATTCTAATACCTTTTCCTATGAAATTATGGTGAGAGAATCCCATTGTAATTAATAACACAATTCTAATATTTTATGAAAGAAAAAAGGATATTTGGATATAATGCAATTTCATAAAGTACTTAATATAATGCAATTTCATAAAGGATTTTACTCCTGTGTTTCTCTGTCTCTAATCCTATCTTTTCCTATTTCATTGGGAAAAATTAGGTTGTTCATGGTCCATTTTTTTAGTTTTCTATCTTCTAGAGGGAAAATGACTCAACTTGTCATGTTATCACATGATAGTCCTCTCTACTCCAAGACTCCACCCATGTGGGCAACTGGAATTGGGCTCCAAACTACTTACAAAACTTTCCCACCATACTATGATGTCTTAAAATTATTACCATTTACGTTCATAAACAGTGTTCTGAGTCATTGATGTGTTCAAGACCACCATTTGTTGCTAGAGTAAAGAAGAACTCTTAAGACATGCACGAGCTTAAAAAAATTTCGATTTCATTTTTTGAGTTTCTTGATTTTTTGTAATTACAAGAAAGACCCTTTGGAAAAAGACTTAAATACTTGGAGACATTTTTTACAGTGATGTTAACTTGATCATGAAACCAAAACTCTCCCACCAAAGTGGAGCTTGTTCTAAACTATGTCAGAAAAGTTGGTATGCTTCAAGTCGAAGCAGCACTGTCACTGATCTACAGCCACCGTTTTGAAGTCTTGGTGTCTGAATGAGGATTTGGAGGAGGAGTTCTAGCATTTCTCTCCTTGTCGTCGTCTTCATATATGACACAAAACTATTGTCTTAGTATTATGAATAACAGCGTCATGGATCTCAATGTAAAATAGCAGTTCTATAGGTTTAACTTACATGCTGCTACTGGCTTTCCTCCAAGTGAAGATCTACGTGAGTTGTTTGGCAGTGGTGCTTGAATCCCTGTTAGAGATTGTCTTCTCTTCGTTTTCTCAACAGCTGAAATTGGTGATTTTACATTATTTGTATAGCCAGTGCCCCTGATGGGTGATTTTACATTATTTCTATGGCCAGTACCCTTGATGGGTGACTTCACTTCAACTTGTTGGCTCCTGCATATTTTCATAGATTAAGGTCACATATGGATAATCTTCATAAACACTTCCAGAAAAGAAAAATAAGAAACTAAAAGAATTAAACTTATCCATAAGTTAAGATCAATTTATATACACTTGACTTCTTATAGAAAACTTCTCATATAAGTTAACAGTTATAACACACCTCTTATCAGGGCCATTGATCAGTTTCCCAATTGTTCTCAAGGATCTTCTTATTTGGGATCCTTTGCCATTTGTGCTACCCATCACCTTAGAGGCATGTGCATCATTTCCATCCCGAACAGGTGGTTCAGGTGTTTGAGGCAGTTTAATAGGATGAACTTGCATGCCATCATTTAATTTTATCAATCTCGTTTGATAGGAAATGCTTGTAGGACTTCGAGGGGTTTTGGCATGCAACTCTGACTTGGAATTGCCACTGCTGAACTGGCCATTTAGTTTGGACACGGCCTCTACATCCTGCATTGGGCGATATTTCTGCATAGATACAGGCTCATACTGTAGACCATCTTTCTTGATAGATTTTGGACCTTCCAAACTTAATCTTCTGGAACGAGGTAACAAAAGTGGTGATTTAACTCCACTTTTATCCTCTCGACTCACAGATTTATCGGGGCAGTTCTCAATGCTAAGTCTCCGAGAGGGCAATGGAGTTTTCTCTGATGGAGTGTATGGCTCTCTATTCCTTTGGAACATTCTCTGAGCGTCCTTGGTTGCCAATGCAATCTTAAGGTTCTCAACCTATTCATGTAAAATAAAGGAAAACTCAACCACTTTGACTTCATTTGATTTTAGAACAGAGTGACTCTCAACACTTAAACTCTTTCATATTTCAATGATACTAGTGAGGGTCTAATTCTCAGGCTTAAGAAAAGTTAGGTCAAAGCATGCATAGAAGTTAGAAAAAAATTGTGCCACAAAGTTACATTCTAACCTGTTCTTTAAGTTGCATAACCTCACTGCTTTCTTTGTTCAAACGGGCTGCCCCCAGTTCCACAGTGGAAACCCTCTGAGCAAACTTTAAAGTACTCACTGTTTCACCAAAGGAATCTGCTTCCGGACTCACATGAGCAAACATCAATGTTTTTGCATGTCCACCTAATGCAAAATTTGCAACAGAAAATGCATTACTAACAAACATTCAGTCATGGTTATAAAAATAAAAGTAGAGTCTCCAAAGCTTTTCTGTGACATCATCTAACGCTACAATTGGAATTCTACAACAGAGAAAAAGCTGGAATTGGAAGAGAGAATGAAAATGATATGATATTAGCATGCACCTAAGGAATCTTGCAAAAGAAGAGTGAGTTTGCTGTTCCTGTAAGGTATGTGAGAATTCTTTTGAGCCAGGGCTGTGATCACATCTCCCAAACAGGAAAGAGATTTGTTAATAAATTGTGCTTCCTTTAGTCTATCCCCTGTAACTTCAGACTTGTCTACTCGTTCACTTCCAGCTAGGTCTACCAAGTGCAAGCAACTGCGAATGGAGTTCCCAGATGTATCTTTGCCATGAACATGCACAGTAAGTACACTGAGACACGTTGATCAGCCTTATCAGTGTCTCAAACAACCCCAGATAATATATATATATATATATATATGTGTGTGTGTGTGTGTGTGTGTGTGTGTGTGTGTGTGTGTGTGTGTGTGTGTATGTATTTATGTATATATAAGAAAAGCACAAATTCACCTGTGAGAACGACTACTCCTGTTGTTCATTGCAGTCGAACTGACAGAGCGATTAACCTCACCAAGTTTCATGAGGGTCATAACATCAGTTGTAGACTTCACAGGGCGCAATTTAGCATCTGGAAGGCTCAATCCGTCATCATTGCAGCTCCGGATTTCTAATTTAAGGTTTAGTTAAGGAGAAAAATTGTTTACAAATATTAAGATCAACAGACTATAATAAAACCTGCTCTAGCTTATTTCTTTAGAACAGTGCGAAAATGTATGGAATAATGAATGTGAAAAGGATATTTGTTGTCAGTTTTGTCTTCTGCAAGTAGATCTCTAACTTGTTCATTGTAAATCTCAACCATTTGAACATAAATGTCATAACTTATGATGTCATTCCTTTCATTAGACATTTGAAACAGATCTTTAAGAGCCAGATAATTGATTCCCATATCCTTAAATGTTCCACTTGATGGACCACTCTGCAGCAAAAAAGAAATATATTGAATCATCTAGGTTTTCAGTCTGCAAATATAATGAACAGTCGTTGCAGGTTCTTGCATTGACCAGTGACCAGGATAGTAATGCAATATTAGTTTATTTCCTATCTGAAATGCAATTTTCATATTGGTTTTCTTCTTTTAAAATCAATTAAAACTAACACATAGCAGAGTGATATTCAGTATCTTACCATGGTGTGAGTCTTCCCAGATCCAGTTTGACCATAAGCAAAAATACAAACATTGTATCCATCCATCACAGATCTAATCAATGGTTGAGTATCTTTGTAAACCTCATCTGAGTACAAATCGGTAAATTTCAACAAAGAGATGGTAAAAGAAAAAGGTAGTCACACTGGTTCAAAATACTATTGGTTTCCGGAACTCTACCTTGGCCAGCTGTTGGACCAAAAACACGATTAAACTGAAAAAGTTTCCTTCCATCTTTCAGTGTTTTTGATGGATCTAAAATGAATAGAGAACCATCTTCCCCGATGAAATCAACAATATTCCTTGATTCAGCCCGGAATGATGGCCTGATTCTGCAGTAAACTCGAATATTACCTGAGTTCAAAACTAGCTTATTGTCAAGAGTACACAAAAATAAAGTGACATTATACATTAAAAATAATCAAAACTAAGTGTATCTCAACCTTTCAAATCTTGGACCATATTGTATAGTTTCCTATTCTCTTCTACTACTCTGTGATATCCAATAGCTTTAGTTGACATCTCCTGTATTTGACTTCCTGAATTGATGAAGCAACATAGCACAGGACTCTTAACATAGTTTTCAGAAGCAAATATCATTTTGTATAGACAGGTACAGAATAGAAATTCACCTCTTAAAACACTGATACATTTCTTTAATCTGACCATCTCCTCATTAATTTTTATTTTCTAGAAAGTCATCCCACCAACCCCAAAAGCTAAGTAACAGAAAGATGAAGTTTAAAATCATTGGGATGTTTGTCTCATTAACTCAAGCAACATGCATCCCCTTTTATAGTGAGGAGATGTAGCCATTGAAAGTAAGCAAAGAAAAGCAATTAAGTCGTATTTTGCCAACTATGAGGTTTAAAAAAAAAAAAAAAACTGGAAAGTTAATGGTTATTCATACCAATGTCATAAAAAAATCCTTGAAACTGTGACTGCATCTCTTCAAACTCTTTCTTAATTTTCAACTTCAAAGCCTTGAGATCCTGAAAAAAGAAATTTAAACACCTCAACAAAAGCAGACCCAATCTGTGTTTCTAACAAAGATTTATCTCAGTACGATCCCTTTAGGTTCTACTTGGAACAGAATAGCAGACATAACCAGATTTCTATGACCTGGCACAAAAAGGACAATTGTCTTCATATTTCCTAAATCACTAGGGAACAAGTTTATTACATCAAATATCACTCTCGTTTATTGCATTTCTATTGTGTTGTGCTGAATGTGATGTTTTCCCTCTTCTTTACTCTAGAAAGTAAATTAAGATTTATCATAACCAGCATACGTGCAACAGAAAGCAATTGCAGTTTCAGTGAGACAAAAATGACAAATAAAGAGTAGCTAGACACAGTATTTTGCAATAACCTTCTCAGTTGTTTTATCTGTTTGTTAAACTGTAATTTAGCCCTCCTACACCGAGCATAGTTCTAAATCCTGATTTCTAATTAAAATAACTTCAATTCGTTGCTTAAAGTGAAAACAAGCTGTACAAATGCATACCACAAGTTCTTTTTCCTGCATGTTTAAAAGATGTTCCTGGTTGCACTTGCATTTTCCGGGACATGCTTGGCAACGCTGTACAAATTGCAACTTGGGCAAATTAGAATCCAAAATTGAGATAAATTATACCAGTGCATTAGAAAATTGATGATTTAAATGTTGTGGTAAACAATTTTTTTTTATGGGATAAAATTTGGTAAGCCACATTAACATGTCAAACTATGATAATCATTTTAATTCTTTCCTTTGAACATATTATTCACTGCTACTCTATGTTTTAACCATCATTTGTGACTATTCTAGTATGAAATATATTACAAAAAAGAAAAGGTACCTTAGAATTGTCAGGAGCAGATAAAGCAGCTGATTGTGTAGATGTGGAATGAAGTGATAACCCCTCTTCTTTAACAAAATCCTTCAGAAGCAATGACAATTACATTAGATCAAGAATAATAACGAAAGCTGAGGCAAAGAAAATATTGACAATAAACCATGACATCATCAATGTTCGTTTCAGAATCTTGCAAAGTTTAATATAATTGAATGCTATGCTAGAAAGACAAATATCCGTATGCAGTCGTCCTTTAACACGACTTAAGGTTGGCAGCCAATAGTGGTAAGTTCTATGAAACAGGATAAAGTCATTATGACCACAATATTGGCACTTTGGCTTAGAAACCAAGTATAATTGTTTGCAATTGTTTGCAATTGTTTATCTTAATCCCCCACAATTTCAGCAAGAAGGATGGGACAACAATACTCATCAAGAACCAGCATACATTGGATTTACTCAAACTAACCTCACGCAACCTTGTAGTTGGCTGTTCCCCA
Organism: Vigna umbellata; assembly: GCF_029865625.1. NCBI lineage: Eukaryota > Viridiplantae > Streptophyta > Magnoliopsida > Fabales > Fabaceae > Vigna > Vigna umbellata. The sequence continues at coordinate 22,252,765 of NC_142169.1, forward strand.
TTACAACATGCCATTATCTGATTAAAAACCTTTATTGGATCCTGCAGTATTTGAAAGAAATTAGGTGGTAGATAGAACACTTCAGTATTTAAAATTTAAGAAAAATGCCAACAAGCGCACCAAATAAGAATTAAAAAATATAAAGTATAAAATGTTAAACGAAAAAGTAAAACCCTTAAAATTTTTATGTTTTAATGGATATACTTTCATTAGAAACTTTTCATTTTTCAGATTCCTCAAAAAGTGTTTTAGGCATTTGCTGACTGAATCCCACTTTCAACTAGACTTATTTGTTCATATGATTACTACTTACCTCTACCAGGTGTTCTTTACGGAGAGAAGCAATGATGTTTCCATCAATATTTTCTTTGGCATCTAACATACGGTCAACCAGTTGCTTGGCAAGTAATTCCACAATTTCTGTTGTGCATCAAATAACAGTAATAGCAAAAAAATTAAGCACATAGAAGAATACAAAGACAGTTTATCAAAGTCCAAAATGAAAAACCAATAACAATTGATTAGAGTTTTACATTGTGAAACTAAAGGATTTATAGTGAATTACCCAGGTAAAAAAAAACAGTCTTTTTTTCATTGAGTAAGCTTTGAAAAATTCCAATCACTCGATCATGTAATTAATTTCTTTCTCAAACAAATTTTATGATATCAACAATTGATTGTTGAGTGAAAATTTAGAAAGAGCATATTAAGAGTTATCATCATTCCAAACTGATTTTCCTCTTAAGTGATGACAACAGGCAAACTCTGGTAGCTTGCATTATCCTGTGAAGCTTGCCTCCAGCTCTCAGATGCAAATCAGATCATACAAATATATTAACAAGATTAAGGGATTAAACCTTCTCTATTCGAAAAATTACTGTCAGCCGGAGGCATCTTTTCCATTGTGGCAGTCAAATCCAATTGCCTACAAGCATCAGAGGGTAGTGCAGCTGCAGCTCTTGAATGCAGTCTCATAGGTAAAGGAGATTTTATGCATTTGTTGTATCCATTCTGATTGTTCATCTGCTTCAACTCCTGAAACGATTTAAGTGCCAAAATGCAATCGACCACTTTGGCTGCTGATCCCATCTCCAGTGTATCCTGAAAATAAATAACCAGCATACTTGTTCATACATCTATAATCAAACGCTATAACACTACGCAAATTTACTGATAAAAATACTTTTCCTTCTCTTTTTAGATTACACCAATTGCACATAGCTACATACATCAAAATAAGCACTGCGCGTGAATTATTTGGAAGTGCGAGTGGAAAATGTGAAAGCCATAAAGAGAAAACATACCCTTTCAAGATCAGAAGCTTCAAAAGCCGGAAGATTTAATTCCTCCATTGCAACAAGAAAGTTGCGTAAATTTACAAAATACTGATAGGCGGGCAATGGCTGAGAATCCCAGGTAAGTGATTGTGAAGGCATTTGATTATCCACAACCACAACCTTAAAAAAAACATCATCAAAAAGGGGTTTAAGCATTTTGTGGGGAGAAGAAAAAGAGAAAACAAAAATGAAAAACTCAAACTTCCCAATATGAACCTGCTTCCAATTGACCACTCAGTTAAATATACCATAGCTTTTTATTTGAATATACAATAAATAAACATAAATCGTATTAAGGATGTAATGTAGTACTTTAGGCACTGCTCCTGGATGAATCTTGTTAATGGCATTGCAAAGAATCAGACCATTTCTCAAGCAAGAAATGAGTTCTCTCTCTGTAGGTTGGCTCGGTAGACCAAGAGGACCCACTTGGCTTTCTAGCCATTGAGTTGCCTTATAGCGTCTGCAAGCTGCATAATTCATTGTAACATTCCTTCAGACAATTCAATAGCAAAGGAACATGGAAACGAAGTTTTTTTTTTTTAAATAGAAGGTTTTTCTTCATTAGTAATAATCATCATCACCAAGTAAACATCTTGGAACACAAACAAGAACAAAAGTGAACTCTTGGCTAAGGAAATCACAAACTGACCCGCCTCTTCAGCTTTTCTTGAAGCCATGTTGAAATCACGAGTCTTATCTATCGTAGCATCCCCCATGATTAATAAAAAAGAAACCCAAAAACCCGGTTCCTGCAAGGTTTTAAGAAATGAGAATGAAAACCGAAATGATCACACAAAAGAAGCACAACCCAAGATGGCCCTTTTAGTTTGTTCCTAAAACCAAAACAAATGCATACCCAAGTTGAAGAGAACCCCAAAAAATGATCTTTTTTATGCGGGTCTTTTGCAAAGGATTCAAAAAGAAAGAACCCAGAAAAGTGAGCAGAGTAGAAGAGTGGTTGTTTTCTGGAGTTAGAATGGGGTTTTTGCTTTGGTTCGGGGTTAGCTTTGAGTTCCGAGCCTCAGCTACGGAATCGTAACGTTAACTTAGATTTTGAATTCAAATTGGTCACGCTTTTGGGTCCACTTATCGATTATGTTCCGTTCGTTTAGCATACCGAGTCAACTCATCCAACGGTGCATACATTTTCTTATGGAATTACTCGAAATCAGGGCAAAATGTTTGCGCGTATATTATAAAAGGTAATAAAATCTTACATATACGTGTTTTCGGGTTAAATTAGATAAATAAATTAATAATTTTAATCTTTTTTCTGTATTATAAAGTTTTTAACTATTAATTTTAAAATATGGTAGTAATTTACTCACTTTTTACAAAGGTAACGAGTTAGTTTCATACCTTTTCACTTGAGATGTACCAATTGGAAACGTTAACCTTTTATTTTCTTCACTTTCTTAAATAACAATTTTAATACTTTCAAAGTGTATTCACAGATCATCCAAGAAAAAAAATTGTTTTTCTCATTTTAAATTACTGTTATTTTATCCTTACTGGAATGTTTTAATTGTCTATTAATTTTAATTTAATTAAGAAACATCTGATATTATAATTTTAAATGTTTTAAATTTGTTATTTATTTATTTTAGTAATATAAAATAACATTTTCTTTCTGTAACCAACAAACTAAAATATTAATATATTGATAGACAAATAGAGGGTCAAACTTGTTCAGTTAATTTATATGATAACTTGTAGGAGCATTTTTGGAACATTTATTGTATCAATCAAAATCAAGTTTGTTTTTACGATACTTTTATTATAATTAAATTAATTTATATGAAAAGTAATATTAGAAAGATTTAATTTATTACGTACATATGCAATCTTGACTTGCATGTGGGGATACCATGAGATTCATTTTAAAAAATGTGAAATCAACAACAGTTCACTTTTCTTCATATTTATTGTCTAAATTTATTTCAGATGTTTCTAGGACTATTTGTTTAACGATTGCTGCAGTGAATTTTAAAAAAAAATATATTTAATCATTTTCGTTTTTTTACATAGAAAACACATAAACGTACCATTTTTCATATTTTTAAATGTTTTAGAATATATTTGAATATTATGTCAACATGTTTAATGTTTCTAATCTAATTAGAAGTTAAATTCAATTTTATATTCTTGTTAATTTAAAATTATAATGTGTTTGTTTTTTAACTTCAATCGAGTTCAATTCAACGTGATTTTTTAAATAAAATCCAAACACATACTTAAAAGTGAAATATATAAAAAAAAAAGTTCAAATTTAGACCTTTTAAACAATATAATTATGCCTAGCAACTTACTTAGAGTTTATTTGTGATGAAAATACTTTGCTACAGTTAAACAACAACGTTAGTTAACAATTTTTTTTTATTTTTTATTTAAAATTATATTTTAAATAAGGAAAATTCATGAAGATTGTATTTTAAGCATTAATAATATACAATCAATGATAATACTTATATTAGCTGGGTTAAACAGTTATTTTATCAACCTTAATAATTGAGTAAGCTTTTGTACAAAATGTTTAAACATTATAATAGCTTACTAAAGGTC